>NC_064634.1:363616196-364217914 GCF_023864275.1 Schistocerca cancellata
GATTGATGATCATGGAAGACAGCTAGAAGAAAACATCATCGAACTCAAGGTACAGGTGTTGAATACAACTCGCAATCGGCCAATGTACGAAGGGAATGTCGGAGGAATGTCAAATACAGACGTCAGTCAGGCAAACATGGCAGCGGCGTACCGTGTGGCAGGCTGGAAGATTGAGAGTGAAATGATACCGAGCGATTACAATATCATACGCTATATCATCACAGGAAGGGAAATCCGAGGTTCTACAGAAAACGAGCGCTTAAGGCCCAAATACATCAAGGAGGCTAACTGAGAAGAGAGTTTCAGTGTCCAGGAAGTCCATCGCTGGTTAATGATGCAGACCATAAAGGTGAAGAACAGACATCGGCCAAACACGCTGAAATGGTGGCGTCGATACTTACAGAAGATCAGCGTACATTACGAAGTATGCTATGGGAGGAATATAGAAACAATAAACTTGTGTAGCCCTTCGCACAAGAAGCAACTAGACAAACATTCTCAGACTGAAAATGTACTTTCTAGAGGAGTACCATGCATCTGGACCGAGGCTTTCCAAAAATTGATATGTGAAACAAGAAGAGTCAGAAGCTAGATCAGAGCAGCATGACCCAAGAAGAAAGAATCCGAAGGCTGCATAGATACAGGCACGATAGACAACGTTTTAAGGAAGAATTGTGGAAGACAAAAATGGAATGATAGAAACAGTTCGCGGAGACTGACTTGGAAACTGATCCCTGGGGAATGCCATACAAAATAGTATGCGAGAAAATACGATCACAAACAATCTTGTCCACGCTCAAAAGAAACGATGGGACGGTAACAGAGAGTTGGGAACTGTCAGCCGTCCTGCTAATGGAAACATTGACCCCTGACGACGAAGAAGGCGACGAGAAAGAAGATCAGCGTACATTACGAATGTATGGGAGGAATATAGAAACAATAAGCTTGTGTAGCCCTTCGCACAAGAAGCAACTAGACAAACATTCTCAGACTGAAAATGTAGAAATCTCCAGGACCAGATGGAATCCCCGCCGAAGTAATGGAACCCTTATGTGATGAGATAGATATCTACATATGTGAACTATGCAATGAGTGTCTCTTGCAAGGAAGGATCCTGCTGAGGTAATCGTTATCAAAAAATGGTTCAAATGGCTCTAAGCACTATGTGAGGTCATCACACACGTCCATTCCCGAGGCACGATTCGAACCTGCGACCGTAGCAGCAACGCGGTTCAAGACTGAAGCATCTAGAACCGGTCGGCCACAGCGGCCGGCAGTCGTTATCACTTAAGGGGAAGACCAGGATCCAATGATACTAAAATCCTAGAGACAAATTTGCTTCTCAAATACGATTATGCAAACGACTACAAGGTCAAAGACTAGTGCAACGGCTGAGACCTCATCAGTAAGAGTTTAGAAGAGGCAAGTCAACTAAAGACACAATTAATAAGGCGATCTTCCTACTGACAGATATTGATTTTACGTACGCTCTAACCATGATGGTTGCTATTACTGGCGCTTTCGATAACCTATTGTGGCCGTCTTTCTTTGGTCTCCTTGGGGAGATGGAGTGTATCCAGAGGCGCTGTACAACTGCCTGAGAGACTAATGCTGCGGCAGACATGCAACTTAAATATGCCCCAAAAAGGAAATGCTGAAGACCGCAACAAAAGGCTGTCCATGGGGGTCAGTGTGCGGTCCAGACTTTCAGGATATAGCATTAGAACCTATACTACCGAAGTTACATGACAGTGGTAACGTAAGCAGACTGGTTGCATTTGCAGATGACATGCTTTTTATTTATTTATTTATTTAGCGTATGGCTCATAACATCACAGTAAAAAATTATAGAAACAACACGATTTTAAAAAAAATCACATATGTATAAACAGAGCAATAAATAACAGTTTGTATATAAGGACACCGCCAATTGTAAATTTACACTCACAGAAGAGCAATCACAAGCAGACGTCCAGCTTAGATAATAAATAGTTGATTGCCTCTTGGGTCGCCATTAGGAAATCCTGTGGGTCACCCTCGTATGCCCTTAGTGGGCATTCCTGCACGATGTGTTTGACCGTCTGTCTCCCAGCGCCACAGTCGCAAGCGGCCGAAGGAAGTTTACCCCATCTGCGTAAGGAGTCGGCGCATCTCCCACAGTTGGTTCTGATGCGATTAAGAGTTGACCAAACTTTGCGAGGGCAATCAAATCCTTTTGGTTTACTAAAGATGCATGGCATACTGTGGCAGTTTACTGCTGTTCTGCTCTCCCATTCCTCTTTCCATCGGTCATTTATTTTAAAGTTGGTTTGGTGCAGAGCCTGTGCGGTCTTTAGTGGAGGATGCCTAGGCCGGAGTCGGTTTCCTTGGATGTCGTGAGTATCTTCATGGATTTGTAATTGAGGGTTGGTCATGATTTTTTGAAATTCTCTAACCAGAGCGTGTTCACGGCGCAGGTTAGGAGGGGCTATGTTACTGAGTACGCGCAGCCACACTGTAGGAGTTGGCCTGATTGTGCCTGATATAATACGCATTGTTGCATTAAGTTGGCTATCTACCATGTGTGTGTGTTTGTTGTTGAGCCACACTGGGGCACAGTATTCTGCCACTGGATACACCAAGCCAAGTGCGGATGTTCTTAAGGTAGATGCTGTGGAGCCCCAAGTGGTGCCACAGAGCTTCTGCAATATGTTGTTGCGTGTTTTAAGTTTCGCTGCAGTTTTCGTCAGGTGTTCTTTGAATGTTAGCTTCCAAAGTGACAGCACCCCTTACCTAGTTTTCTCTTGTTCCACAGCATGACCACAACATGTACGAAAAGACTATGTAACATCAGTATGGCCTTATTTTAAAGTTGTTTTTGTAATGCCATTTAGCCTGAAGATGAGGCTTACTTCGAAACATGTCGCTAAATAAATAAGTAATACAGTAGTTGACAAAGTTTGACACTGGTAGCGGTAATTTAAAAAAAAATACCTTTACATATTTCTTGAGACAGTCACGGTCGAAAAATAGTCAAAATGACTTAAAATATTAGTTAATACAAGATCGCATATTGCAACTGGAAGGAGATTGTACGATTTTCTCCCTAACATCAGGGATAGACAAAAATGAGATTTCTTCAGCCGTCAAGTAGACTGATACGTTACCTGACTGAACATGGCCTATATGTTGCGTACAATATCGAAAGGTAGATTAATGACAGTTCCGCCTGTGGCAATGTGGGCACTCCACAGCACCCGCACATTGTGGTCTGTGCACTTTACAAAGACCCAGTGGGTAATAGTCGTTAGTCATTAGGTTGGATCTCAGAGCAGCACTGAGGAATGAGTCATCCTGTAGCATCTTGGGCGATACTGCAGCCGCAGTGTCCAGGAAGCCCAAGGAAGACTTCACAAGGCACTCAACCACACGGCAGCATGCTGCCGTCCCAGCTAGAAGTGATACTCAACAGATGGTGAGAAGACAGCTGAGGTCGGCGACCAAAGAATGAAATAGTTTTTCAGGAATCTGCATTGCGCTGGTACAAGTGATCACAGAAGTGTGAGTCCTATGACGGTGTAATGTAAAATGGAGTCACTTGTAAAGTGAAAACACTGCTGACATACTGCGCTAAGCCCAAAGAATCCGGCAGACGATGTCTGTTGACCACAGCATATGAGGGTGGATCAAGCAGTGGAAATAAATATGAACAGTTTAAATATGAATATAAATATGAACAGAAACAGAACGGAATCTGTAGCACTAAATTAGTGTTAATAGTTGTGTAATTGATTAAGGTTATTTTAAATTGTAGTTTTGTAGTGGTAGAGAAATTGTAGTAATAGCACTTTTGTACAATTAGATTTTTAAAAATATTTATAAGTGCCAGAAACAAATAATTAAGAGATATTTATTACCATCCGAAAAAAATGTGACTGTATGGCTCATGTTAGCTTTCTAGATAATAGGCTGTAATGTGAAGAACAAATAAATAAATAAATAAATATCTAGGAGAACCCATCATGCATCACTGGGAAAAGGAAACTACCAGAGGAAGATTACAAAACGTAGAGTTAACACTCCATTCTACAAACGATGTTATAATCGTTGCACTGACGAAAGATATCATGGGCAAATGCAAAACTTTATTAAAGTTTTCTCCATCCAGCGTTAAGCCGAGTCCAACCAGGTCAGCACACAATGTGGCAATCAGGATGACAAACAGGCATAGCATCGATACTGCAAATAATATAGCACACTGTGGTTGTGATGTCAACGTTTGGCGAAGAATGCCAATGAAACCATGAAATGGGGATGCACACCATCATCCTCGGTAAAACATGATGTCATGCCTCAGATGTACAGCAATAAACACTCAGGCTTCTAGGATCATACGCTACTGAGTTACAGTGAGCAAGCTAAGAGGCAGCTCTGTAATGAGCTGCCTGCCATTCATTAGAAGACTTGTACCTTCGAGATTGTTGTCCACATCTGCCGAACGTGATCGCTGTGAACTGCCAACAGCTCATTCACCGATGTGAAGTCTAGCAGACTTCTACCTCCTCTAGCTTGCTGAGAACCTGTTGCTGTATTCAGGACGTGCAATAAAACCTGCTGTCCCCGACCTGCATCTATGGACAGACACTGGCATCCACAGCCTAGCTCTAGTGCTGAGGCCACGCACAACTATCAAACTCCCATGCAAAGGTGCTGGAATTTACTCAGGCACACCCCTTCGATGTTCATGAGAGTGGCCTAGTAAAAAGCAGTCGATGTTCTGGTGGTCTAAGCCACTGTACAAGCTATGCCAGCTGCCTGTCATCCCTCATGGTACTGCAGTGTTACATGAGCAACGAGAATGGAGACAACAGCCTCAGTAATCTGCTGAGGTGGATGAGTCAGTGTGTTAGAAGGCTACATGCTGCATCCACTAACCTCGCCATGGGCGTGGAGGAGACGATTCAATTGAAACACTTAAATCGAATAAATGTATGGCTTTAACGATATGTCACTTACGTGCAGGGTGCCAATTGGTGTTCACCAGCATACTCCAAAAGCTGCACCATTCTGCAGCCATGGGGGTCTCAGCCCAGGCCATTACATCATGGGAAAAAAACTACACTCTATAAATACAAAAAGATCATCGTTATAGTACACACATCAAAAAAGTTTTGCATCATCCTGGTTCCCAGAACTCCTGAAGACAGATGTTGACTGTGGATATTGTATCACAGACACGCTCACTTTGACTGTTCAGAGATGTCACTAAACATGTCCAAAGATGTAAACAACCATGCATGAGCAGCGCCTATTAGACGGAGGGGGTCCGACAGCCGATCAGTTCCAGTCATTCCACCAGGAAGGAGGTACACAGCTCGCATTGTCTGTACTTCACCCACGCCTAACGGTCAATACCGCGGTTCGATCGCGTTTTCATTGTTACTTTGTGCCGGGAAAGGCTCTCAAAAAGGGAAGTGTCCAGCCGTCTCGGAGTGAACCAAAGCGGTGTTGTTCGGACATGGAGGAGATACAGAGAGACAGGAACAGTCGATGACATGCCTCGCTCAGGCCCCCCAAGGGTTGGTATTGCAGTGGATGATCGCTGCCTACGGATTATGGCTCGGAGGAACACTGACAGCAACGTTTTTCGTGCAGCCACAGGATGTCGTGTTAAGACTCAAACTGTGCACAATAGGCTGCATGATGCGCAGCTTCACTCCCGACGTCCATGGCGAGATCCATCTTTGCAACCACGACACTATGCAGCGCGGTACAGGTGGGTCCAACAACATGCCGAATGGACCCCTCAGGATTGGCATCACTTCACCGATGAGTGTCGCATATGTCTCTTACCAGACAATCGCCGCAGACGTGTTTGGAGGCAACCCAGTCAGGCTGAACGCCTTAGACACGCTGTCCAGCTAGTGCAGCAAGGTGGAGGTTCCCTGCTATTTTGGGGTGGCATTATGTGGGACCGACGTACGCCGCCGGTGGTTATGAAAGGCGCCGTAACGGCTGTACAGTACGTGAATGCCATCCTCCGACCGATAGTGCAACCATATTGGCAGCATATTGGCAAGGCATTCGTCTTAGTGGACGACAATTCGTGCCCCCATCATGCACATCTTGTGAATTACTTCCTTCAGGATAACGACATCGCTCGACTAGAATGACCAGCATGTTCTCCAGGCATGAACCCTATCGAACATGCCTGGGATAGATTGAAAAGGGCTGTTTATGGACGACGTGACCCCACCCACCAATCTGAGGGATCTATGCCGAATCGCCGTTGAGGATTGGTACAATCTGGACCAACAGTGCCTTGATGAACTTGCGGATACTGTGCCACGACGAATACAGGCATGCATCAATGCAAGAGGACGTGCTATTGGGCATTATAGGTACCGGTGTGTACAGCAATCTGGACCACCACCTCTGAAGGTCTTGCCGTATGGTGGTCCAACATGCAATGTGTGGTTTTCATGAGCTACAAAAAGGGCAGAAATAATGTTTCTGCTGAGCTCTATTCCAATTTTCTGTGCAGGTTCCGGAACTCTCGGATCCGAGGTGATGCAACACTTTTTTTGATGTGTGTATAATAACGTGACCAATAAGCAAAAATGTATCATATACACTAATTTTAGGACCAATAAAACAAAATGAAAAAATCATAGGAAAGGAGGAGCATATTAAGAAACAGCACAAAAGTGGAAATGTTTAAACTACAATGAACGTGGAACTATACAAACATGTAGAAAAGTTTAAAAGAATGCTAATGTTTTATGGGCACATTCAGAGAATGGTTCCTAGCAGATTGACAAAAACTGGACATTTTGAAAAATTAGAAAGCAGATCCAGTTGACTTGGGAAAGTGCATGAATATCTAGGTGAAGTACTTATACATTAACAAGAAATTGGAGACGGTGCAAAATACAGAAACATAACTAAGAAGTATGACAATTTTCAAATCTAGTCAGTTTCAAGAAAGGAGGGAATAAAATGGAGAGCGGAAGAGAAAGAAAGAGGAAAATGAAGAGATGAAAGAGTGGTGAAGAAAGTGTAAAATTAAATTAGTGACATGAAGATGGTTCTTAGCTACTAAGAAAAATAATAATCTGACTGCAAAGAGGTTTATTTCCAGATTGCTAATAATGTGATAATGCCATGAGCATCAAAAACGGCAATGAGCATTGTCTTCACTAACGATTTGTCATTTACATCTTCTTCGGTTCTGGTGAGCCAACAGAAACCCATTGTGTGCTTTGTCGTTATGAGATAGGTTTGTACTGGTAGTAGCAAGGGTCGCCACCAGTGAACTCAATTACAGCGCGTTGCTCATAACGAGTTTCTTCTGTAGTCGCTGGTTCACTACAGCTCCGCCATGTTTGAAATTTCGCACATCTGTTGTTGACTGTTACTAGTTAAAACTGCAACCGTAGAGAATGCGCCGACGAAGCTTATACGCCAGGGACAGTCTGAACTTTTTGGACGGATGGTGTACTCTGGAAATCCATTCTGATCAGTATTTCATTTATGTTATACAAAGTATACTTGGCAGCTTCTCTGATAACCAGGCGCCATTTTGAGAGGGGGGAGGGGGGGAAGCTTTCAAATAACTCCTTCTTCAGTTGGGCAGTAGTTCGCGAATCCTGTACCTACTGATGATTCCAATCCATCCATTAGTATCGGAACCATCCTTAAGAATCCTCGGTATAACGTACATCTTCTCGTTCCTAGACAAGAGCGGTGACCTTCCTTGATATTGGATGCCCAGTTTGTGAATAAGAGAGGATGGCATTGCAGAAATAATATGGGTAGTTCTTTCTTCGGTATGAGTCGGATCGTGTATTGTGGCGTAGAGCTAGTCCCCCAAGGAATGCACGAGATCTTCTGTGAAGCTTGGTACGTTAGAAATCAGGTGATGGCGAAAATGGTGCTGGCGAAATGAAGCTGTGGGAACGGATCGCGAGTTGTACTTGGGTAGTTCAGTCTGTTGAGCATTTTCCAGCGAAAGGTAAAGGTCTTTGGTGCGAGTCCTGGTCCAGCAAACATTTTTAATCCGCGAGGAAGTTTCAAATCAGCGCACGCTTCTCTGCAGAGTGGAACCCACTCTGTAAATAATCTCCTACACCGCGGCTAAGCCATGTCTCCACAATATCATTTGTACCAAGGTTCTGGATGTTCCTCCCGCGTACGTGATGGAATTTGGGTTGGTACTTCGCGAGGTATGGCATAACACCTTCCGAAGGTTTCAGACTATTTTGAGTGCTGTCCAGGACTCACCAGGTCGTTGTGGGAGAAGTCGACGGAGACGACGCCGAGCATGTCGTCCGCCCAGAGCCAACCGGCCTCCTCGCTGTCGCTGTCGTTGGCGAAGTGGCGCTGCAGCCCGCGGCCGGAGCAGTTGAGCGCGGGGGCGGCGCCGCCGCTGGCGCACGCGCACACGCCGCACATCTCCTCCGCCCGCGCCACGCCCACCGCCGCCGCCACCACCAGCAGAGCCGCCGCCGCCGCCACTGTCGCTGTCGCCAGTCTGCACACAATAGGTTCACCCCCGTTATTATTTCGGCCTCCAATTCCCAACAAGTAGGCTGTCACAGGTAGAGCTCACACAAAGTAACTTGGACTATGCGCATCGCAAAGGAAGTCCCGCAGGGTTCAATTCTGGGTCCACTCCCACTGGCATTCATTGATTTTCAAAATGCCTTAGATTCCGTGAAACATTAAGTGCTCTGGCAGGTGTTGCGGAAGTATCGTATACTACAGAAGATCTTAAACATCATAAAAGATCTACGAGGTGATCAGAAAGTCAGGATGAATTAAAAAACTGAATAAATCACGGAATAATGTCGATAGAGACGTACAAATTGGCACACATGCTTGGAATGAAATGGGGTTTTATTAGAAACAAAAAAATACAAACGTTCAAGAAATGCCCGACAGTTGGCGCTTCATCTGATTAGAATAGCAATAATTAGCATAACAAAGTAAGACAAAGCAAAGATGATGTTCTTTACAGGAAATGCTCAATATGTCCACCATAATTCCTCAACAATAGCTGTAGTCGAGGAATAATGTTGTGAACAGCACTGTAAAGCATGTTCGGAGTTATGGTGAGGCATTGGCGTCGGATGTTGTCTTTCAGGATCCCTAGAGATGTCGGTCGATCACGATACACTTGCGACTTCAGGTAACCCCAAAGCCAATAATGGCACGGACTGAGATCTGGGGATCTTGGAGGCCAAGCATGACGAAAGTGGCTTCTGAGCACACGATCATCACCAAACGACGCGCGCAAGAGAAGTTTCACGCGTCTAGCAATATGGGGTAATTTTTTTTGTTCTAATAAAACCCCATGTCATTCCAAGCATGTGTATCAATTTTTACCTCTCTATTTACATTACTCCGTGGTTTATTAAGCTTTCAAATTTATACTGACTTTTTGATCACCCGGTATATAATGGCTACAAAATGTTGCCCATAAAAGTAACAAGTGGGGTCCGGCAGGGTTGCATTTATCACTAACACTTTTTCTACTTGTTCTAGACTCTGTTATGAGAAGAGTCACAGCAGGCAAGAGACGAGGAATCCAATGGGGGATCCATGAACGTCTGAAGGATTTGGATTTTGCAGACAATACAGTTTTATTAACTCAAAGGCTGACGGTATGTAAGCTAAACTAAAACTACTGAAAGAAGAAGCAAAGACTGTTGGGCTCAAGATAAACATACGCAAAACAAAGAAAATGAGTAAATTCAGGGATCATGGAGGTCTCAATGTTAATAGGGAAGCAGTGGGTGGAGACTGTCTGTCAACTCATTCCTGTACCTGGGCAGTATAGTGACGGAGGATGGTGGAGCTGGAAATGACGTGAAAAACCGCATTAAAAAGGCATAAAAATCCGTATTTTTAATACAAATGTGAAGGCTATCCTTCTGTACGCCAGTTAAACCCGGAAAATGGACAAAAACATAACAACCCAGTTACAAAGCTTTCATAAATAGATGTCTCCGTCGCATCATGAATATCTGGTGGCCCGAAAAAATATGTAATGAGGAGCTCTGGCGACTAACAAACTAGATACCAATAGAAGACCAGATACGAGAGAAAAAGTGGGGGTGGTTGAGGCACACTTTGAGGAAACCAGCTGGAACCATCAAGAAAAAACCATTGTAAGGCAATCCCCAGTTAACAAGGAAGAGAGGAAGACCTAGGGGCACATGGAAGAGGAGAGTGAAAGGGGAATCAAAAAAGAGTTGGCAGGACCTGGGCAAAATTGAGGCAAATGGCCAAAGACAGAGACGCATGGCGAGTTCTCCTGGATGCCAAAGGAATTAAGTCAAGCCCTATTCCCTGTACAGTGTGTTCCAGGACGAATGGTCGATATTCAGGAATTTGACAGGAACGATCGTTCGAAGCAAAAAAGTTTACTAGACACGGACTCGAAAATGCATTTTTAAGACCTATTATGAGTACTACTTCGTCTTCTATACTGTGAAGCCAGTCTGTCCTTCTGCAAGCTCTTTGCTTTTCATATTTTGGGGGGAAGTAGTAGGAACCAAAACAAAGAAAACTGCCTGGGAAACGTGGTCTCTAAAGTGTATACCTTAAGAGCTGTGAGGACTCGTTCAGTAGAAGAGATGTGTCTCTCAGCAGCGAAGATGAACAAGTTCTCATTACTGTTAAGGGGTGCGCTTTAGATCCCACGTTTACTGATCGTTTTGTCTTGTTTTTCTCCATACTATCACATCTCGGAGTATGGAAAGCAAAGAGCTTGCAGTGCAAGAGATTTGTTTCACAGTATCAAAGATAAACAGATGCTCACGGCTCGTAAGGTACGCATTAGAGAATGCGTGTTTACTAGACTTTACCATTCCACATGGGACACCCTGTACATCTGAAACGTCTTCCAATTAACATTCGACAAGCTGAAGTGTCTACCTTTTGAGACGATACTAATAGTATAAAAGAAATCTCATTACAGAGATGCAAGAAAAGAGATTGTTAACGATGTTTTTCAAAGTATTATTAAGTGATTCTCTGAGAATGGACTGTCCCTAAATTTCGAGAAAACACACTATACTCAATTCTGTACGAGTAGAGTCATAACAACAATAGTTGTAGCAAATGAAGAGGAGTCAGCAAACAAGGTAGAACGCTCCAAATTTTTGAGTGTAGCCCCTGATGAGAACTTGAACTGGAAGTAGCATATTATTGAGCTTCTCAAACAGCTAATTTCAGCTATTTTTATTCTTTGTATAATTGCAAGTCTTGGAAACAAAAGAATCAACCTCCTGACGTTTTTTGCATACTTCAATCCAGTAACGTCTTACGGAATAATTTTCTGGTGTAAGTCACCACTTAAAACAAAGTATTGATTGCACAAAATCGAGAAGTAAGAAAAAATGTGTGGATTTCACCTGCAGTCGTCATTTAGGTACCCCTCCAAGTCTGTTTTAACTGCACCATAATGATATACATGCTAGTGAAATTCGTCGCAAACGACCCATCACAAATACGCAGCAACAGAAATTTTCGATTAGTTGGCAATAACTTATAATGTGTGACTGAAAGTAAAGAAAGTTTTAAATCTAACCTAAAATCATTTTTCCTGGGCCGTTCCTTTTTCTTAGACGAAAAAAATCCTTTTTGTAAGTGTACTTGCTTGAGTATGACTAAAACATGTGTTCATTACTATTAGCACTAATCATGTATACATCTCTATAAGTCGGTAAAAGAATCGTTCAAATGATCTATGGAACATATAACTAACTTACTTATATCCACCAGATTGGCAATGTCTGTATTATTCGGTGTATGCATGGTACAATGCAATGTTCTTCAGACATGCATGCATGTCTGACGGAACAGACATTGCCGACGATCTACAGCTGTATTAAATTAATGAAATGCATTCGCAAATTGCGAATGATTATACACCAGCTGTATAAATGATTAGTAACAGATTAAAATTTGTGCCGAAGTGGGGCTCAAACACGAATTTCCCGCTTAAAACGAACGGTCGCCGTGTACACATCCCGGACAGTGCCGAAATAGCCACGTAGCAAAATTTAGCTAATGCTACGGGCCTCGCGCATTAGGGTGCTCCGCGCTGGGTGAAAAAACATCTGTCACGTTACATATGTATGATATTCTACCTACGTCCACTGGAAAGACTGCGATGTCCAAATCTACAATGGGTAGTAACAATACTTAGCTCGTTTTTAAAAGTGAGCGTTGGACGCGGAACTTACATAGAAATTCCCCACTGTTGTCCGAGCCATCGTTATAACCCGATCAACTGGAATAGGGTCTACTGATTATCAGTAAGAAAGTTATTAATAGATACCTTATTTATTTTGTAAGTACACCACTTCCGCAGTGTAATTACTATTCTTATAGACCTTTTAATACGATACGGCTGCTTTGTCATTGGTGATCTATTGTCGTATAATGTGCTGTAGTTTCACGGTTCCTGGGTTTCTTTTACGTCTTTGTTTCTTCGCCGGTCGCTGTGGGCTGATAGGATACAATATTATTGTTTAACAACAGTGGAACATACTAAGAGAGTGAAGTATAATTTTGTGTAGTTATTGATGAGAAGCATTGAAGAACAAGGTAAGATTATTTGTCTTGTTTATGTACGCTACAAAGTTACAAAAATAGGTAGGTTCTAATTAGAACGTATACAGACAGTGTAGGTGTCAGTAATTATCGCTGTTTTATTTGATAAGAACATGTATCGTTGTAATTCATTTGCTTCCGAATACAGGAAAGATTTATTTGTCACTGAGACACCATTGGTGCGACTGACTTTTTAAAACCACCCATACTTTGGTGTAAGATTGAGTGCCAGGTTTCACATCGTCCAGCCATCCACCTTAATGGATCGTCGTATGTGAAAATGTGACGAAAATAATTTCTCGTGAGACACTAAGCCATTAAAAATAACACCTCTTTACGCAACAGCACTGTAGTATAACGGCTAAGACTCCAGATTCATAAGCTAAAGTTTGCGAGTTCAGTATTTAAAGAATGCTAATTTTTTTAAAATTCTTATCAGAATGGTAGTGATCTTCATTTTAATTCTTTTAATTTGTTTTTAAATATTATTACCTTCCTAAATTTATTTTATGATCTTTAAATCCCTCATTTCAATTGTTGTATTAACTTTAGTATTTCTTACAAATTGCAGTAAGGTAGAGATGTTCTCATGGTGCGAAAAGAATTTGTGTGTTAAAAGTTCGTACGACGATAATCCGTGGAACATTCGGTTCGAGACATCATTACATATTTAGAGATCATTCAAAGTTTTGAAAAGAACTTTTCGGAACGTTACACAAAATATGACTATAGTGGCCATCACGAAAATAGGAACCTCAAGGCCATCTCATCGTCTTACACCATTCCCAATTAGTGATAATTTCACATATCACTAAAAATTCCGATAGAGATATTAGACACCTCTATTTTCAGTCTGGAATATAGTGAAGTACTTTCCAAAATAAAATTCTTGCAAACTGCTACGAAAAAATAAAAACTAAGGTTGCAAGATATTTTGAAAAAAAATATTTTTTTACTCAACCTGTGAGAAAACAGAACCACTGACATATTTCGACTGAGTCGGTGCGTGAGTACTTGTTTGCTGCCTCTAGGATTTTACTTCCGGGAGTTCGCTTTAATAAGACAGAGAATATTCTTTACTTCCCCAAGTTTTTTTATATGCATTTCTTACTGAACCTTCACCACTGCACCCATTACCTAAATCGTCGATATACGCTGCACAAAAGTAACTGTAGGCACTTCCGTTGAAGTCCAGCAAAACATATTTTTGCGAGTGGTTTGTGTAACACAAGTTTTATAGAAGTATACTACAAGACTATTGTCCTCAGCACACAGTAAGGGCACTTTACACAAACCTTCGTCCTTTCAGCGATAATCTCTCTGTATTACATTATCCCTTAAGGAGAAGAACGACTTTTTTTTACTTAACTGGAAATGTGTGTCTGACAGAGACGGTACTGAAGAAAACCAAATAAATGTTGCTTTTCTCGCAAAGTAGTACTTTAATCTGTTAGTACAATGAACAAACTGAACAATAGCTCACTGAACACACTCAACAAGTAACAATTCCAATATGTATAACTTTCATGAATACTCATATAATGGAACTCTACAAAAATACTGAATTGTGTAAAGAAATGTAAGAGATAAGCTTCAAACTCACATTTTTCTGGAACATTCCAGGCGTACAGGTCATTCATAATTCAGACATTTATATGCCTTGTTCCTGTTGTTCTGGTATGCACAAAAACTGCACTTCCTCTTTCTTTCCAGTTCCTCTTCACCCTCTCTTGTTCTTCTTTCTTCTTCTTTGAGTCTTTTTCAAGGATATTTTCAGTTATTATTCTCAAATCTCCCCTCAAATTGGAAATAAGTAACCTATTTTCAAGATGAGGTCTCATTAGACTGACTGACAATCCTTGACGAATCTGTAGCTGGCGATGATTTTAGTGCTTTCAAAGCAAAAGTAGAGAATACAGTTGTTCACTGTACTAATGTTTATTAATATAAAAAACACTGCTAGAGGCCAGCGTCTGCATTTACCGTTGGATGAGTAGTTAGCAAATTTTTGGTCCAGTGTGTCTGCTCCACCCTCGGTGGTGTTGTAAAAGGGCACAATCACTTTATCCACTCCCTTTGGTTGGTTGGTTTTGGGGAAGGAGACCAGACAGCGAGGTCATCGGTCTCATCGGATTAGGGAAGGAAGTCGGCCGTTCCCTTTCAAAGGAACCATCCCGGCATTTGCCTGGAGCGATTTAGGGAAATCACGGAAAACCTAAATCAGGATGGCCGAACGCGGGATTGAATCGTCGTCCTCCCGAATGCGAGTCCAGGGTCTAACCACTGCGCCACCTCGCTCGGTACTCCCTTTGAGAAATGCGTACTGGGCAATAGTATTACTGCTTTGTTCTTCCTGGGGACTACTGACAACAGAGTAATTTTATCACTCAATCCATAAAGAGAAGAGTCGACATCCGTATTCTCAGAAGGCTGGAAGTCAACTGGAATTTCCGGTTTAATTTTCTTTAGTGTACCTACATATGTTAACCCGTTGCTCTAAAGTTCTCTAACCAGTTCTAAAGAGGTTCAAATGGCTCTAAGCACTAGGGACTTAACATCTGAGGTTGGTTGGTTGTTTCGGGGAAGGAGACCAGACAGCGAGGTCATCGGTCTCATCAGATTAGGGAAGGACGGGGAAGGAAGTCGGCCGTGCCCTTTGAAAGGAACCATCCCGGCATTTGCCTGGAGCGATTTAGGGAAATCACGGAAAATCTAAATCAGGATGGCCAGACGCGGGATTGAACCGTCGTCCTCCCGAATGCGAGTCCAGTGTCTAACCACTGCGCCACCTCGCTCGGTAAACATCTAAGGTCATTAGTCCCCTAGACTTAGAACTACTTAAACCTAACTAAGGACATCACACACATCCATGCCCGAGGCAGGATTCGAACCTGCAACCGTAGCAGCAGCGCGGTTCCGGACTGAAGCGCCTAGAACCGCTCGGCCACAGAGGCCGGCTTCTAAAGAGGGAAACCGATTGTTAGCAGTAACATTCCTGTTACTATTTATAGTTGGCTACACTTCTCGAAGAGCTGATTGCGTAAGAACACCAAGATTTCTTTGTTCATTGCCCAGTTCAGCCCCATCAGAACGCTCACTAGCATTTATGTCGCCATTGTATAAGTATGCTGTGCGGGCATCTGTTAGACACAAGGTTTTTATGCCATACTTAGTAGGCTTTTTGGGCAAATACATTTCGAAGCAGCATGTGTTACGAAACGGTACGAGCGTTTCATCTACAAGTATATTCTCAAAGTGGGTACGGTTTTAGACAGTTACTGACGGATTTGGAAGAAAATTTCCGAAAATGGTGCCGTTTTGTCTTCCTCCTATTTCTCTTGTTTCAGGGTCATCAAATCGCAGAGTAACCACATTTGGAACCGCTTTACTGACATTTCGGCTCTAAATATAGGTCTTCCAGTAAAGTCAGTAGAGGAGAGTGATAGCGTATCTTCGTGTCCAGACTTACAGATGGAAGTCAGCACACAAAGCGCCATAAATGCCTTTATTTCAGACAGATAGTAGATCTGTAGATACTTTGCTCATGTATGTCAGTCCCGTTTCTGTATTGTCCCAGTTTAACGTTTGTCCACTTCATAATTACCTTTATGAGTTCATCATCAAATATCAAAGATCAAATATCTTCTATCTTAGGATTATCACCTAAATTTTTAACAGCCCTTGTAATACCCGGTATTCCTCGTATTATGTTATCACGAGATGCTCGTCTAACTTTAGTTGATTCTTTTTATTCCCAACAAAATCCATTTTTGCCTTTGTAAACAAAGGGAACTGACATACCGTTATTTGATTGCTCAACTGTGCAAGAAAAGTCAACGCCTGCATCAGAGACTTGTTCATGAGAGGAAGACCTGGTAGCTGCTTTTTCTGCAAAAAAGCAAGGGTCACAATCGGAATAGTCAGAAAATAAATCCTCTACATCCATGACCTCTCCATCTACTTCTTCCCACACCATTGCCAGTTTCCCTTCAAAATGCGGATCATCCGCTTTCAATACTTCTTTTGTCTTCTTTTTCGTGATGTACCTGCTCCATTTTTATCACCTGTACAATATATTACACCTGTGCAATATATTACAAAATGCTAGGACTTGTAACTCAACAGACCAAATTAGCTGCATGTTGTTCTACTCTCCAGAAATAAAAGTATAGATTTTGGAAAAACGTGTCTATACAACAGAACTTGCGTTACTGGAAATTCACTAAAGCGCCAGAGGAACTAGTATAGCCATGCGTATTCAAATACAGAGATGTGTAAACAGGCAGAATACGGTGCTGCGGTCGGCAACACCTATATAAGACAACAAGTGTCTCGCGCAGTTGTTAGATCGGTTACTGTTGCTACAATAGCAGGTTATCAAGATTTAAGTGAGTTTGAACGTGGTGTTATAGTCGGCGCACGAGCGATGGGACGCAGCATCTACGAGGTAGCGATGATGTGGGGATTTTCCCGTACGACCATTTCACGAGTGTATCGTGAATATTAGGAATCCGGTAAAACATCATATCTCCGATATCGCTGTGGTCGGAAAAAGATGCTAGAACGGGACCAACGATGACTGAAGAGAATCGTTCAGCGTGACAGAAGTGCAGCCCTTCCGCAAATTTCTGCAGACTTCAGTGCGGGGCCAGCAACAGGTGTCAGAGTGCGAACCGTTCAACGGCACGTCATCGAGATGGGCTTTCAGCGCAGAAGGCCCACTCGTGTACCCTTGATGACTGCACGATACAAAGCTTTACGCCTCGCTTGGGGTTGTCGACACCGACATTGGACTGTTGACGACTGGAAACATATTGCCTAATCGGACGAGTCTCGGTTCAGATTGTATCGAGCGGGTGGACGTGTACGGGTATTGAGACAATTTCAAGAATCCATGGACCCTGCATGTCAACAGGGGAGCGATCAAGCTGGTGGAAACTCTGTAATGGTGTGGGGTGTGTGCAATTGGAGTGATATGGGACCCCTGATCCGTCTAGATTCTACTCTGGCAGGTGTTACATACGTAAACATCCTGTCTGGTCACCTGCATCCATTCATGTCCATTGTTAATTCCGACGGGCTTGGGCAATCCCACTAGAACAATGCCCCACACATCCAGAATTGCTACAGAGTGACTCCAGGAACACTATTCTAAGTTTAACCACATCCGCTGGCCACCAAATTCCCCAGACATGAACATTATTGAGCATATCTGGGAAGCCTTGCAACGTGCTGTTCATAAGGGATCTCCACCCCTTCCTACTCTTACGGGATTGATGGACAGTCCTGCAGGATTCGTGGTGTCAGTTCCCTCCAGCACTACTTCAGACATTAGTCCATGCCACGTCGTGTTGCGACACTTCCGCATGCTCGCGGGGGCCCTGCACGATATTGGGTTCAAATGGTTCAAATGGCTCTGAGCACTATGGGACTTAACATCTGTGGTCATCAGTCCCCTAGAACTTAGAACTACTTAAACCTAACTAACCTAACGACATCACACACATCCATGCCCGAGACAGGATTCGAACCTGCGACCGTAGCAGTCGCGCAGTTCCGGACTGAGCGCCTAGAACCGCGAGACCACCGCGGCCGGCTACGATATTGGGCAGGTGACACTTACGCATGCTCGCGGGGGCCCTGCACGGTATTGGGCAGGTGTACCAGTTTCTCTGGCTCTTCAGTGTATGTGTCTCACACTGTGGTATTTGAGAAAACAACAGTTACTTGATGTATAACCGTCACCGTCAACAGTCAGTCACACCACAGCTACAGAGGCATTCCCGCCAATATAAGTGCATACATGTCCCTCAGGCACTTGTTTCCTTTTAAGAGTTAAAAATTAGACTTTCTGAATCAAATACCAAGGTAGTGGAGAAGACAACGAAAGGAGGTCTCTGAGCAAGAATAATTTTTTTAACCGAAATCACCCTGTAATTTTCCATTCACCTTCTATTCAGGCCTTTGCTGCTGGATTTCGCTGACTACGTCGATGTACCATTCCACGGAAGACTGAAACTACACGTGAACACGCCATAACACAGGGAGACAGAACATTCAGCTGGCGCTGACGTACTGTCAATTGTGTACATGCGGCAAGAACGCTGTGAGGCGGGCCAATCACAGCGCTCAGCGCCTGTGGAGTGCGGGCAGCGTAACCTTGAGGTGTCCAGTTTTGTGACGGCCACTCCAGATAAGAAATCCATTTTCAGGAAAAGTACCGGAAGAAGTAATCATGAAAGAAGCCTTCAACCACATGACTAGCGTCAGTTCAATGGAGGATTCTTTCAAATAGAAAGCTTTCTTTTTGGATGGGAACAAAAAGAGAGACCCTTCTCTTTTCAAACAAACAGTCCGAATATTGGTGCCGTTTGTTACTACTTGACGAAAATCCGCGTGTCGTGTTATACATATCGTGACCATGGACTGAACATTCGAAGGGATCAATTTGTGTAATACGAGGGCTATTCAGAAAGTAGGAAACGTTTTGGCTTAAAAAAAGCTAAGTACAAGAAACACATTTTATTATATACGTTTGAAAGAGCGACTGACATACTACTTTTCCACATAGACACCGAACACATTGAGGCACTTGTCATAACGGTCGACAAGCTTTGAAAGACCTTCGTCGTAAAATTCTGCCGCCTGAGACTTCAGCCAGTGAGTCACGCCCACCTGGAGTTCTCCGTCGTCATCATAGCGCTGCGTTGGAAGCCAGTTCTTCATCTTGGGAAACTAGTGGATGTCGCTTGGTGCAAGATCGGGGCTGTAGGGCGGATGAGGGAAAATTTCCCATTTGAATGAATTAAGGCGTTCTTTAGTGCGGTGCGGGGTGGTTCATGGTGTTGGTTCCTGTAGTCATGTCCTAGTTCATGAACCACGGGCAACGTATGAGTGGCCAAGTAAGTGGTCCGGACAGTCGGGATACCAGTTACTTTGGAATAAGGCAGGGCATCTTGGACATATTCTGAGTCGTGGTCACCTTTGTGCTCATACGGCAAAGACTACCAAATCCACCAGTTAGTCCCTCAGCCGTTAGGGGTAAAACCCAATGAGACTCGGGGCAAGTAAGGCTAGCAACCTGCTTTCCTGGTACTTTAAATATGATGCTGGCAATAATCAGAGCAAAATGCCTCGGACCTTTGGAGGTGACGGAGTCCCACCTCTAACTGACAAACCAGGGACTCCTAAGATACGACTTGGCAAACAAATGGTAATATCAATGGGGGCTACTCTGGGAAGAAGGTAGAGCTGGCAGAGGCTGCAAGTAAGATGGGGCTGGACGTTTTAGCTGTTAGTGACATTCGGGTAAGGGGTGAGAAAGAAGAGGAAGTGGGAGAATACAAGGTCTACCTGTCAGGAGTCAAAGCAGGAATAGCACAATGGGGTGTAGGGCTTTACATCAGAAAAGAAATAGAAATCAGCGTAGTTGCAATAAGGTATGTAAACTAACGACTGATGTGGATAGGTTTGACAGTGTCTAGCAAGAAAATTAGGATTGTGTCAGTATATTCGCATTGTGAAGGGACAGATCAAGATAAGATGGATAGTTTTTATGAGGCACTCAGTGATGTAGTTGTTAGAGTAAAGGACAAGGACAGTGTTCTGCTCATGGGTGATTTTAACGCCAGGATTGGAAATCGAACAGAAGGGTATGAAAAGGTTATGGGTAAATTTGGAGAGGATATGGAGGCCAACAGGAACGGGAAACAACTCTTGGATTTCTGTGCCAGTATGGGCTTAGTAATCACAAACTCCTTTTTTAAACATAAGAACATTCACCGGTATACTTGGGAATGCAGGGGAACCAGATCTGTCATTGACTATATAATAACAGATCAGGAATTCAGGAAGGCTGTGAGGGACACACGTGTATTCAGGGGATTCTTTGATGACACTGATCATTATTTAATCTGCAGTGAAATTGGGATTGTGAGGCCTAAAGTGCAGGAGGTCAGGTCCATATGTAGGAGGATAAGACTGGAGAAACTTCAGGATAAGGAAATCAGGCACAAGTACATAACAGCGATCTCAGAAAGGTACCAGTTAGTTGAATGTAGTCAATTACAGTCATTGGAAAAGGAATGGACAAGGTACAGGGAGACAGTACTAGAAGTGGCTAAAGAATGTCTTGGAACAGTAGTGTGTAAAAGTAGGATGAAGCAAACAGCTTGGTGGAATGATACAGTCAAGGCAGCCTGTAAAAGGAAAAAGAAGGCGTATCAAAAATGGCTACATACTAGAACCCAGGTAGACAGAGAGAGTTATGTTGAAGAAAGAAACAAAGCCAAACAGATAATTGCAGCATCCAAGAAGAAATCTTGGGAAGACTTTGGAAACAGGTTGGAGACTATGGGTCAAGCTGCTGGAAAACCATTCTGGAGTGTAATTAGCAGTCTTCGAAAGGGAGGTAAGAAGGAAATGACAAGTATTTTGGACAGGTCAGGAAAACTGCTGGTGAATCCTGTGGATGCCTTGGGCAGATGGAGGGAATATTTTGAAGAGTTGCTCAATGTAGGTGAAAATGCGATCAGTAATGTTTCATATTTCGAGGTAGAATGGGATAGGAATGATGATGGAAATAGGATCACATTTGAGGAAGTGGAAAAAATGGTCAATAGATTGCAGTGCAATAAAGCGGCTGGGGTGGATGAAATTAAGTCGGAACTCATCAAATACAGTGGAATGTCAGGCCTTAAATGGCTACACAGGATAATTGAAGTGGCCTGGGAGTCGGGACAGGTTCCAACAGACTGGACAAAAACAGTAATCACACCAATCTTTAAACATGGAAACAGAAAAGATTGTAACAACTACAGAGGTATCTCTTTAATCAGCGTTGTGGGTAAAATCTTCTCAGGTATTGTTGAAAGGAAAGTGCGAGTATTAGTTGAGGACCAATTGGATGAAAATCAGTGTGGGTTTAGGCCTCTTAGAGGTTGTCAGGACCAGATCTTTAGCTTACGGCAAATAATGGAGAAGTGTTATGAGTGGAACAGGGAATTGTATCTATGCTTTATAGATCTAGAAAAGGCATATGACCGGGTTCCTAGGAGGAAGTTATTGTCTGTTCTACAAGATTATGGAATAGGAGGCAAACTCCTGCAAGCAATTAAAGGTCTTTACATGGATAGTCTGGCAGCAGTTACAGTTGACGGTAAATTGAGTTCATGGTTCAGAGTAGTTTCAGGGGTAAGACAAGGCTGCAACCTCTCCACTGTTGTTCATATTATTTATGGATCATATGTTGAAAACAATAGACTGGCTGGGTGAGATTAAGATATGTGAACACAAAATAAGCAGTCTTGCATATGCGGATGACTTAGTTGTGATGGCAGATTCGATTGAAAGTTTGCAAAGTAATATTTCAGAGCTAGATCAGAAATGTAAGGACTATGGTGTGAAGATTAGCATCTCGAAAACGAAAGTAATGTCAGTGGGAAAGAAATATAAACGGATTGAGTGCCAAATAGGAGGAACAAAGTTAGAACAGGTGGACGGTTTCAAGTACTTAGGATGCATATTCTCACAGGATGGCAACATAGTGAAAGAACTGGAAACGAGGTGTAGCAAAGCTATTGCAGTGAGCGCTCAGCTACGATCTACTCTCTTCTGCAAGAAGGAAGTCAGTACCAAGACTAAGTTATCTGTGCGCCGTTCAATCTTTCGACCAACTTTGTTGTACGGGAGCGAAAGCTGGGTGGATTCAGGTTACCTTATCAACAAGGTTGAGGTTACGGATATGAAAGTAGCTAGGATGATTGCAGGTACTAGTAGATGGGAACAATGGCAGGAGGGTGTCCACAATAAGGAAATCAAAGAAAAACTGGGAATGAACTCTATAGATGTAGCAGTCAGGGCGAACAGGCTTAGATGGTGGGGTCACGTTACACGCATGGGAGAAGCAAGGTTACCCAAGAGACTCATGGATTCAGCAGTAGAGGGCAGGAGGAGTCGGGGCAGACCGAGGAGAAGGTACCTGGATTCGGTTAAGAATGATTTTGAAGTAATAGGTTTAACATCAGAAGAGGCACCAATGTTAGCACTGAATAGGGGATCATGGAGGAATTGTATAAGGGGGGCTATGCTCCAGACTGAACACTGAAAGGCATAATCAGTCTTAAATGATGATGATGATGATGATGATTTAGTGCGGTTTGTGGTGTGAGCTCGGGCATTTTCGGGCAAAAACAAACTTTTGGACGTCAGCTTTCCTCGACGTTTGTTTTGAACTGCTCTTCTAAGGCTGTGCAAAGTTTGACAGTACCGGGCAGAATTTATGGTTGCTCCACGTTCGAGAAAATCGATAACAAGCACACCTTGCCTATCCTAAAACACTGTCGCCATCAACTTCCTTGCTGACAAGGTTTGTAAACATTTTCTTGGTTTTGGGGGGGACCTTGTGTGCCTCCACTCCATGGACTGTAATTTTGCCTCGCTATTGACCTGTTTCACCCAAGTCTCGTTACCGGATACGATTCGATCGAGTAATGAACCACCATGTTTTTGGTAGGTCTCCAGAAATGTCAACGTTGCCCCATTTGCTGTTCTTTATGGTGCTCTGTAAGCATTTTGGGCACCCATCGTGCACAAAATTTGTGGTAGCCGAGCTTTTGAGTGAGAATTTCAAACAACAAAGACTGTGAAACTTGTGGAAAAGAAAGCGAAAGCCCCGTTATTGTGAAGCGACGGTTTTCACGAATCGTTTCATCAACTTTAGCTACAAGATCGTCAGTCACAGTGCTCGGGCGTTCACTTTCCTCGTCATCATGAACGTTGGTTCGGCCATTTTTAAACCGAATGCACCGTTTCCGGACGGAACATTCACTCATTACGTTGTTTCCCTACACTTCGCACAGTTCACGATAAATTTCTATGGGTTTTAGATTTTTAGCCAACGAAAACCGTATCAGAGACCGCACCTCACAACTGGCGGGATTTTCGATTGCAGCACACGTTTCAAATTCGAATACCGAAAAAACCAGATGCGCAGAGACTTCCCGCTGTCACGGATGGATGCCGACTGAGCTACCGAGCACTCACATACTAAAATACAGGGTGGTCCATTGATCGTGACCGGGCCAAATATCTCACGAAATAATCGTCAAACGAAGAAACTACAAAGAACAAAACTTGTCTACCTTGAAGGGGAAACCAGATGGCGCTATGGTTGGCCTGCTAGATGGCCCTGCCATAGGTCAAACGGATATCAACTGCGTTTTTTAAAATAGGAACCCCAATTTTTATTACATATTCGTGTTAGTACGTAAAGAAATATGAATATTTTAGTTGGACCACTTTTTTCGCTTTGTGATAGATAGCGCTGTAATAGTCACAAACATATGGCTCACAATTTTAAACGAACACTTGGTAACAGGTAGGTTTTTTTAAATTAAAATACAGAGCGTAGGTACGTTTGAACATTTTATTTCGGTTGTTCCAATCTGATACATGCACCTTTGTGAACTTATCATTTCTGAGAACGCATGCTGTTACATCGTGATTAGCTGTAAATACCACATCAATGCAATAAATGCTCCGTCAACCTCAATGCATTTGGCAGTACGTGTAACGACATTCCTCTGAACAGCGAGCAGTTCGCCTTCCGTAATGTTCGCACATGCATTGGCAATGCCCTGACGCATGTTGTCAGGCGTTGTCGGTGGATCACGATAGCAAATATCCGTCAACTTTCCCCACAGAAAGAAATCTGGGGACGTCAGATCCGGTGAACGTGCGGGCCATGGTATGGCGCTTCGACGGCCAATCCACCTGTCATGAAATACCGCTTCAACCGCGCTCGAACTCTGTGCCGGTCATCCATCATGTTGTAAGTACATCGCCATTCTGTCATGCAGTGAAACATCTTGTACTAACATCGATAGAACATTACGTAGGATATCAGCATACACTGCACCATTTAGATCGCCATCGATAAAATGGGGGCCAATTATCCTTCTCCCATAATGCCACACCATACATTAACCCGCCAAGGTCGCTGATGTTCCACATGTCGCAGCCATCGTGGATTTTCTGTTGCCCAATAGTGCATATTATGCCGGTTTACGTTACCGTTGTTGGTGAATGACGGTTCGTCGCTAAATAGAACGCGTACAGAAACTCTGTCATCGTCCCATAATTTCTCTTGTGCTCAGTGGCAGTACTATACACGACGTTCAAAGCCGTCGCGATGCAATTCCTGGTGCATAGAAATATGGTACAGGTGCAATCGATGTTGATGTAGCATTCTCAACACCGACGTTTTTGAGATTCTCGCGCAATTTGTCTGCTACTATTGTGCGGATTAGCCGCGACAGCAACTAAAACACCTACTTGGGCATCATCATTTGTTGAAGGTCGTGGTTGGCGTTTCACATGTGGCTGAACACTTCCTGTTTCCTTAAATAACGTAACTATCCGGCGAACGGTTCGGACACTTGGATGATGTCCAGGATACCGAGCAGCATACATAGCACTCGCCCGTTGGGCATTTTGATTACAATAGCCATACATCAACACGATATCGACCTTTTCCGCAATTGGTAAACGGTCCATTTTAACACGGGTAATGTATCACGAAGCAAATACCGTCCGCACTGGCGGAATATTACGTGATACGACGTACTTATACGTTTGTGGCTATTACAGTGCCATCTATCACAAAGCGAAAAAAGTGGTGCAACTAAAACATTCATATTCCTTTACGTACTACACGAATATGCAATAAAAAATTGGGATTTCTATTTGAAAAAACGCAGTTGATATCCATTTTACCTATGGCAGCGCCATCTAGTGGGCCAACCATTGCGCCATCTGGTTTCCCCCTTCAAGCTAGACGAGTTTCGTTCTTTGTAGTTTTTTCGTTTGATGCTTATTTCGCGAGATATTTGGCCCGGTCGCTATCAATGGGCCATTCTGTATACATGATCGGCGCGAGCCTAGCGGCGTCAGACGGAAACTTTCCCTACTTTCTGAATAGCCCTCGTATAATGCTATAAGCTGGCTATTACGAGTGATTGTGATTGCGTGCCACTGGCGAGACTGTCCGCCGCTCGTGGTCTCGCGGTAGCGTTCTCGCTTCCCGAGCACGGGGTCTCGGGTTCGATTCCCGGCGGGGTCAGGGATTTTCACCTGCCTCGAGATGACTGGGTGTTTGTGTTGTCCTCATCATTTCACCATCATCCAGGAAAGTGGCGAAATTGGACTGAGCAAAGATTGGGTAATTGTACGGGCGCTGATAACCACGCAGTTGAGCGCCCCACAAACCAAACATCATCACTGGCGAGACTATAACTTAAGATTACCATAGGCTTGGTTTGTATTTTCTTGCATCAAACGAGTGACAATATATTAAATTTTCACTCACATACTGTCTACTGTTTAACATCCTCAGTTAACCTGATACCAGAAAACATTTCTCGCAACCTATAGAGGCGTATGGTGCGGCTAGTTTACGCTACAGCCTTCTCTAGCTGACGACCATTACGCATTTTCTAACAGGTAAGGTGTGTGAAGTGGACTGCAGAAGATGAAATTCGCCGCAAGGTGAGTGGACGTTATTTCTGTAAGACGAACAATAAGCAGCTGCGTTGCACATGGCATGAGACCATTCATTCAGGTTACTGTGAACATGATAAGAATGTTTATTTCAGTATTCCTTGTGAGCACGTGTTGATCTTCCTTTTATATCTACATGATGATATACTGTGGATACTGCGGTTCTAGGCGCGCAGTCCGGAACCGCGCGACTGCTACGGTCGCAGGTTCGAATCCTGCCTCGGGCATGGATGTGTGTGATGTCCTTAGGTTAATTAGGTTTAAGTAGTTCTAAGTTCTAGGGGACTGATGACCAAGTCCCATAGTGCTCAGAGCCATTTGAACCATACTGTGGATACTCGCTTCAGTTCAAGAACAAACTCAGGTGCCCTCGTCGCACACTGACTGGCCGTCATCCAATCATAATCCCATAAAAGAAGTCTGCTACTGTTTGGGACGTGGAATGAAACATATCTTCCCGCTTTGTATTTGTATGGGACTTTATCACCAACGAGAATCTACGGTTGGATATGGCGTACCTGTAGCAACTTGTGGTCTCTCTTCCTCGTGGAATTCAGACCATTATGAAGACGAGAGGGAGCGTTACACGGTATTAGCGTGGTGTTTCTTTACCTGTATGCTTATTACGCCTGTGCCTGTCACGAGTGGTCGTCTTTATATGCCGGCGTCAATATTGCATGTGTGCTTAGTTCTTTCTGTTATGCAGTTTACCGCCCAAAGATGTAAACAACCATGCATGAGCAGCGCCAATTAGACGGAGGAGGTCCTATAGACGATCAGTTCCATTCATTCTACCAGGGAGGAGGTACACGGTTCGTGTTGTCTGTAGTTCAACCATGCCTAGACGGTCAATACCGCGGTTCGATCGCGTCCACATTGTTACTTTGTGCCAGGGAGAGCTCTCAACAAGGGAAGTGTCCAGGCGTCATGGAGAGAACCAAAGCGATGTTGTTCGGACATGGAGGAGATGCGGAGAGACAGGAACTGTCATGCATCGCTCAGGCCGCCCAAGGACTACTACTGCAGTGGATGACCGCTACCTAAGGATTATGACTCGGAGGAACCCTGGCAGCAATCTTTCCGTGCAGCCATAGGACGTCGTGTTATGACTCAAACTGTGCATAATAGGCTGCATGATGCGCAACTTCACTTCCGACGTCCACAGCGTGGTCCACCTTTGTAACCATGACGCCATGCAGCGCGGTACAGATGGGCCCAACAACATGCCGAATTTATCGCTCAGGATCTCTTCACGATGAGTGTCGCATATGCTTTCAACCGGAAAATCGTCGGTTTGGAGGCAACCGAGTCAGGCTGAACGCCTTAGGCACACTGTACAACAAGTGCAGCAAGGTGGAGGTTCCCTGCTGTTTTGGGGTGGCATTATGTGGGGCCGACGTACGCCGCTGGTGGTCATGGAAGGCGCCGCAACCGCTGTACGATACGTGAATGCCATCCTCCGTTCGATTTTGCAACCATACGGGCAGCATAATGGCGAGGCACTCGTCTTAATGGTTGACAATTCGCGGCCCCATCGTGCATATCTTGTGAATGACTTCCTTCAGGATAACGACATCGCTCGGCTAGAGTGACCAGCATGTTCTCCAGACATGAACACTATCGAACATGCCTGGGATAGAACGGAAAGGGCTGTTTATGGGCGGCGTGACCCATCAACCACTCTGAGGGAGTGGGGCAATCTGGACCAACAGTGCCTTGATGAACTTGTGGATAGTATGCCACGACGAATATAGTCATGCATCAATGCAAGAGGACGTGCTACTGGGTATTTGAGGTACGGGTGTGAACAGCAATCTGGACCACCACCTCTGAAGGTCTTGCTGTATGGCGGTCCAACATGCAATGTGTGGTTTTCATGAGCTATAAAAAGGGCGGAAATGATGTTTCTGTTGAGCTCTATTCCAATTTTCTGTACAAGTTCCGGAACTCTCGGAACCGAGCAGATGCAAAACTTTTTTTGATGTGTGTATCTGGATCACCAAAATAATCATTCTCGACAGAGTAGGATGCACTCACACGTGGCGAGAGGTAGCGATAAGTGATACTCCCAGGAACATCGTCTTCGTGGTCCAGGTTGTGGGGAACCTTAACGGTGCTATTGTTTTGAATACAGTACATTCATCAGTCAGCGTTACTGTGACACTCTACTCATTCCCCATGTACGCGCTTTTCCAGCGAAGCATTCGGCCTTCACTATAGATTTAAGGGTGATAATGCTCGACCGCATCAAACAGCGCAAGTGGAGGAGTCTTGGAACGATATGATGTTCGGTGAGTGGACTGGCGTGCTCGTTGCCCCGACTTACATCCCATCGACCACCCAGTAACTGTCACCGTGCTGCTCGCGGAATGGAATGCCCTACCACAAGACTTTCTTATCAGTCTTGTGGCCAGCATTGGAGCACGTTGAACAGTATGCACCGCCAGAATCCGATTTTCACTCTGCAGTGGAGTGTGCGCTGATATGAAACTTCCTGACAGATTAAAACTGTGTGCCGAAAAGAGACTCGAACTCGGGACCTTTTGGAAGCTAGGAGACGAGGTACTGGCAGAATTGAAGCTGTGCGGACGAGTCGTGCGTCTCGCTTGAATAGCTCAGTCGGTAGAGCACTTCCCCGCTAAAGGCAAAGGTCGCGAGTTCGAGTGTCTGTCCTTCACAGTTTTAATTTGCCAGGAAGTTTCAGTATGCATTGCTGTCCGTGATGATCACACACTATATTCAAATCTAGGTCCAGCGTTTTGTAATGTCGTGCTTTCAGTGTAAGTATTGTCCTTGATTAAAAGCGTCATTTCCGTTCGTCTCAGTGTGTATTTCTTTGAGCTATCTTCTATACTGTAATGTACTACAGCAGTTTTTTTTATCTGTGGTCCAACTTTCACTTAGCTATGTTACTTGACACTGACACACCATGCGAGAGTTACTTTAGTTCTTAAGTTCTGCACGCCAGTGTATTTAGCACCTCCTGTCACCCTTCGTATCACACGTAAAATAAAAAATAAAATTTAAGTTCTCATTAATATAATCGAACTTTTGTGTTACTTCTGGTCTAAAAGGCCTCCCATACTCTAATTATCCTGATTCTAATTTGTTCATTAAAGTCCGCCACCTCTAAAGAGCATGAAAAAGCATGACAAACTACAGCTCCCAAAAAAGAAAGATTATCATGCTCTTTGATTTTTGACGTTCTGATGCACTTCATTCCCACGTAAGAGTGAACCGAGGCCCAAAATTGTAATTGTGAATGACTTACATATTTACCTCAAACAAGGGGTTTTTTAAGTATCAACAACGTCATGACGTAATTCCTCCGATTTAGGCCATAATATTTTCAGTTAAGAAAGCAAAAGCAATAAGGATCATTATTGCAGTTTAGTTTAGTTACTCAGATGTCTCCAGTACTATATTAATCACGCGAATATACCTTAGCAAGTTCCTCTTTTCTGGCTGTACCTCTACACAGTTTGTATTCATATCTATTGCGATCTGGCATATTTTACTTAGCCTAATAGGCTATAAAGCTGATAACGATAACGCTTTAGGAAAGTAGTGTATAAAAATAATGAGAGGGAACCTGTTAGCGACGATAAGACTTAAAGAACAACCTTTATTGCCTGCGAAAACTCTTTGGCTTCCGGAATGTTAATAAAATTCAGCACTGTTCAGCTATGTCTCAAGTCCTCAAGGTACTGCTCATCTTTACGTAAGTTCGGGCGCGTGCAGTTTCACTTAGGTTAAAGATATCTTTTGAAAGATTAGATACCGCTCGCTGTGCTAAGCTTCGGAAGATATGAATCGAAGAAAGAGTTCGGGCACAAGGCATGCGGGCCTTGCGATTGTCACGTTCTGTAACATTTATCTGAAGTTACATATGGCGAGCGAGTTTCTGTAGAGCTACGAAATCGAGGAATTTAAGTTATGGTAACAGAGACAAGCTGCAGCCGACTTTTTGACATGACCGGAAGGAGACCTGCAATCTGAAGCAGATTTGAGCCATCTACAGCCACTTTCTCTTATAAAACGTTGTCCTCAAGCACGGACAAATAATGGATTTAGAAAGTTGAGAATAATTGCCTTTTACTTGTGTTTTCAACTCGCATTAAAACGCGTCTCATCTTGGTTAACTGCTTGCTATCCAAGTAACTTATTACGCAACAAAGCATACTGTGATTTCTGCCACTATGGCAGCCCCGTCGTGTTTGAGGGAGAGATGGGGATATAAGCCATGTAGTGTAACAACTGGAACGCTGTCATTCGCCGCAGGGAAAATGATCGCCGAGTTGACTTCCTGGTAGCACCAAGTAAACGCAATGATCATCTTGCTGTTAACGACGTTTCAGCGGAAAACTATCTTCTGTGGCGAGACACGATCGTAGAGCTGTGATGTTTTGATTATACCACTGACTTTCCTCTTGGGTGGAAACTGTCTTATAAGACTGTGATTAAACCCTTTGTGCCGCAGATATTATTTTAATTTATTATTTTAAAATTTTTCGCAAAATTAACCTTTATTGTCATCGTGAACAACAAATACAAGAAGAAACTGGCAAAAAGTAAACAATGAGTTGTTGTAAGGAGGCGGTTTCACTTTGAAATAGAATTTGAAAATTTTTCACGAAAGTAACCTAAACAACGAAAAAAACAATAAATTGGCAAAAAATAAACAATTAATTGTTTTATGGAAGAGGTTTCACTTTGGAATCAATGGGACATACAGTTTTCAACCACACATCTGTTCGTGTGATATATCCGAAAGCAATTTCGCATTTTTCCTAGAAGCAATCCCACATCTCGAAACTCCTATGAACTTGTAATGGCTAAAAAAAGTTGTAATTGCTAATAACAAGGAAAAATAGGCCTAAAATTTAATAAATCTGTATAAAAAATGTATACTGCCCCAGTGGTTTCATTTCAAAACCGCACATAAAAGCAGTAGCACAAACTCAAATTCACGTTAAATGACTTTATAAGTTTATGTATACTTACTTATATTGTCAGTGACCTCCTCAATGTGATCCCCCTTCACCCCTCAAAAAAAGAAGGAAAAAAGGTCACAATCTCCTACAATTACGAACCTCAACACCCACACGGACTGTTGCTTTGAGCCGGCCGGAGTTCTAGGCGCTACAGTCTGGAACCACGCGACCGCGACGGTCGCAGGTTCGAATCCTGCCTCGGGCATGGATGTTTGTGATGTCCTTAGGTTAGTTAGGTTTAAGTAGTTCTAAGTTCTAGGGGACTGATAACGTCAGAAGTTAAGTCCCATAGTGCTCTGAGCCATTTTGAACTGTTGCTTTGAACGCTGTAAATGACTGCTATAATGTTCTACATTCGTTGAAGTACCTCAATGTACAGCTATAGAGGTCCTTTGTCTTGCAATAACATCGGCGTTTTCGTGCGAAGGCACTAGTACTTCAAATAAAAAATAATAATAAAATGGTGGTTTCAGTCAGAAACCACTGTTACTCAGAGGGGTAAACTCTCCTTTTGGAGCGAGTAAAATTCCTGCCATGTTATTCTCGTAATCTACGGCTATGCTACCTGCAGGTTACCAGATCTGTAAAACTGATACTGAAAATCATCTACAAAGAGCAGCATCTCATTTACAAAGTATCTCTGCTTTGTACAATTTGCATATACCACAGAATGAAGCAAATCTGGCGGCATTCTGTAGAGAAAAGAATTAGGCCTAAAATCGTAATAAAAAGAAAAAAATTTTGGCAAGAAAAATATATATTAAACACTAAGGATGCAGTATGTCGTATTAAGATAATACTGATTTTCATCGTCGGACGGAAATTTAACCTAATGAATGGACGAACGTTTCAGAGAAAGGCGGGGAAGGAAAACTCATACACATATCCTAATGGCTAATGCTCTGTAAATCCAGCCACTCTCTTCTGTCATTGACAGTTAGTTTCAGTTCCATACAATTCTCACATCCCACCCTTCTCTCGAAGTCTTCCAAGTATCTCATCCTAGGCCGTCATCTTCCTTTCTTTCCCAGCACTTTCACTTCAATAACGTTAATGATGAAAGTGTTGTCTCTGATGACACATCCAATAAATTTTATTTTTCTCTTTTACATTTCCTCTCTTAGTTGACTTCCTTTAAGACTTCCAGGTTGTTTTTTTTTTTCGTCCAGCTCGTTCTTGTTGTTTTCCAACATGTCCGTATTTCAACACCTTCAATTTGATTCCTTTCATATTTACTCAGAGTTCAATTTTCACTTCCATAGAGCAGTGTTAACCTAACTAATGATTTTTCGAAGGATTTTCCAATATTTATATTCGTATGTGTGCCGATTAAAATAATTTTCTCAGCTGTAAATAGCTGTTTTGCTAATGCAATCCTTCTGTTCACTTTCATTAAACGTGTATTTCCTCTGTGATTATAATACTGAGATAGGAGAATTGTTTCTCCTGAACAATTCTGATGTCATCAATTTATATGTTGGTTTCAATGTCTTCCATATTTTTCTGTACAACCATTACTTTCGCTTTCCGTTTGTTCACTTTTAATTTCTGTAGTTTAAGAATTTGCGATAGGACTTCAAGCATTCTGTTCATTTCCTTTTCGGAGGCTGCAACTATTGCGCAGTCATCAGCGAATCTGATACAATGTATCCTCAGTACCCACTGGGATATGGGAAGGAAACATTCCTAAAATTTTATGAGACACTGTCACGCCCATTTGCAATATACGGCAGTTAAAAATTAATAACAACAAAATAGGATACACTGGGAACCCAGAGTGTGGAAATGAACTTTCTCAGCCCCCTATCGTGATACATAAGACCGAAAATGAAATTCAGAACCATGAACGTATATTAGGATGAATGCCTTTCAAACAAATGGATAGAGGCGTGAGAAAGAAAATGGTTCAAATGTTTCAAATGGCTCTGAGCACTATGCGACTTCTGAGGTCATCAGTCACCTAGAATTTAGAACTAATTAAACCTAACTAACCTAAGGACATCACACACATCCATGCCCGAGGCAGGATTCGAACCTCCGACCGCAGCGGTCGCTCGGTTCCAGCCTGTAGCGCCTAGAACCGCACGGCCACTCCGGCCGGCGAAAGAAAATGGAAACTGCACATTAGGAAGATGGAGGATTACCGAAAATACTGCACAAATGCAAACATAACGTATAGCCTAATTCGGGGAGAAAGGAAATCCACAAGTTTCTCCAGATACGACGTATCCACCTGGAGCCACTCATCGATGGTTAGACACAGTACTGTAGGCCACCAATCTGCGCTGATGCCGACTGCCACGTTGCACGTGACGTTCAAAACAGTACCAGACATTTTCTGCGGGCTTAAGATCGGGCGATGTAACGTGCCATTCGACGTGCGATAGAGTAGCTGCGAGTTCGTCAAACCAAGAATGTATGTGGGTAGCCCTGTGAACACGGCTCTTGTCATTTTGGAAGGCGGAACTGTCCACAGCATACTCATCATGAAGATATAGAAGAAAGGAAACACTTGGTCACTGAGAATTTTGAAATACACGTCCTGTTACATGTTCAAGGAAACCATCAATGAGGCGGCCCAAGTCATGCTACGAAAAACAGTCAAAAAACTTCACAGAATCAACTCCGTCCTGAACGACAACCTCCACAAACTGCGGGTCAATAGCCTCCTTAGGTCGTCGCTGCAATCGACCCCTTACAAAAAGAGAAAATAGCGACTCGTTGGGTCACAGTACACGCCTACGGTGAGGTACCGTTTACCTACTGCCTTGTTTGGCCCACCGAAATGAAATGTACGTATGGCATTGTTAGCCGGGAGGCCCCAGCTGGGATGTTCGCGCGCCTGATGCGAGTCTTTTCATTTGACGCCGCTACGGTGACTTGCGCTTCGATGACGAAATTATGATGAGAACAACACGCACACCCCCAGTCCCGAGCGGAGAAAATTTCAGACCTGACCGAAAATCGAAGATGGGTCCACCTGATTGAGTAACGCTAACCATAAGACTAGGCGCTGCTGACGACCCATTGAAGAAATGCAGCTTTATATGCTGCTGTGACCAACGTCTTTCTGCGTGATACCCTACTGTAATCATGCATAGCATCCATTTCCGTACGCGATGTTTGCTCAGAGGCGGTCGATATGGAGTTGCTTTCGCTGACAGCAGCAGTTCGGGCAGGGTTTGAATCTGTTATTAACAAGGCGCTCGTATGCAGTTCCTTTGGGCTCTTAGTAGGCACCACACTCTCTTGGAAGGCCCGACGGTACCGACCGGCCGCCGTGTCATCACCAGGCCACAGGCGTCACTGGAAGCGGATGTGGAGGGGTATGTGGTCAGCACACCGCTCTCCCTGCTGTATGTCAGTTTCTACATCTACATCTACATTTATACTCCGCAAGCCACCCATCGGTGTGTGGCGGAGGGCACTTTACGTGCCACTGTCATTACCTCCCTTTCCTGTTCCAGTCGCGTATGGTTCGCGGGAAGAACGACTGTCTGAAGGCCTCTGTGCGCGCTCTAATCTCTCTAATTTTACATTCGTGATCTCCTCGGGAGGTATAAGTAGGGGGAAGCAATATATTCGATACCTCATCCAGAAACGCACCCTCTCGAAACCTGGCGAGCAAGCTACACCGCGATGCAGAGCGCCTCTCTTGCAGAGTCTGCCACTTGAGTTTGTTAAACATCTCCGTAACGCTATCACGGTTACCAAATAACCCTGTGACGAAACGCGCCGCTCTTCTTTGAATCTTCTCTATCTCCTCCGTCAACCCGATCTGGTACGGATCCCACACTGATGAGCAATACTCAAGTATAGGTCGAACGAGTGTTTTGTAAGCCACCTCCTTTGTTGATGGACTACATTTTCTAAGGACTCTCCCAATGAATCTCAACCTGGTACCCGCCTTACCAACAATTAATTTTATATGATCATTCCACTTCAAATCGTTCCGCACGCATACTCCCAGATATTTTACAGAAGTAACTGCTACCAGTGTTTGTTCCGCTATCATATAATCATACAATAAAGGATCCTTCTTTCTATGTATTCGCAATACATTACATTTGTCTATGTTAAGGGTCAGTTGCCACTCCCTGCACCAAGTGCCTATCCGCTGCAGATCTTCCTGCATTTCGCTACAATTTTCTAATGCTGCAACTTCTCTGTATACTACAGCATCATCCGCGAAAAGCCGCATGGAACTTCCGACACTATCTACTAGGTCATTTATATACGAGACTGGAGCCGCTGCTTCTCAGTCAAGTAGTTCCTCAGTATGCCTCAAAGGGCTGAGTGCACCCCACTTGCTAACAGCGCTCGGCAGACCGGATGGTCACCCATCCAAGTGGTAGCCCAGCCCGGCAGCGCTTAACTTTGGTGATCTGACGGGAACCGGTGTTACCACTGCGGCAAGGCCGTTGGCACTATCTCCCTCATCACAAAGCATACTCACAGTTGAAACTTCCTGGCAGATTAAAACTGTGTGCCGGACCGAGACTCGAACTCGGGACCTTTGCCTTTTGCGGGCAAGTGCTCTACCATCTGAGCTACCCAAGCATGACTCACGCCCCGTCCTCACAGCTTTATTTGTGCCAGTATCTCGTCTCCTACCTTCCAAACTTTACAGAAGCTATCCTGCGAACTTTGTGGAGACGTGGCTTAGCCACAGCCTGGGGGATGTTTCCAGAATGAGATTTTCACTCTGCAGCGGAGTGTGCGCTGATATGAAACTTCCTGGCAGATTGAAACTATGTGCCGTAGCGAGACGACTCGAACTCGGGACCTTTGCATTTCGCGGGCAAGTGCTCTATCATCTGAGCTGCCAGGAAGTTTCATATCAGCGTACACTCCGCTGAGAGTGAAAATCTCATTCTGGAAACATCCCCAAGGCTGCGACTTGCCATGTCTCCGCAATATCCTTTCTTTCAGGAATGCTAGTTCTGCAAGGTTCGCAGGAGAACTTCTGTAAAGTTTGGAAGGTAGGAGACGAGATACAGGCAGAAGTAAAGCTGTGAATACGGGGCGTGGGTCGTGCTTCGGTAGCTCAGATGGTAGAGCACTTGCCCGCGAATGGCAAAGGTCCCGAATTCGAGTCTCGGTCCGGCACACAGTTTTAATCTGCCAGGAAGTTTCATATCACAACAACTCCGCTGCAGAGTGAAAATCTCATTCTGTATAATCACAGTTACCATTATCATTCATCTTTGTTCGTAGTATTGAAAATACAAGAATTATTCATGCATTTGCTGGTCTAAACGGCGCAGAATGCGAAAAAAAGCACCATTTTCTCGAATAGCAAACAGTGAGTATGAACCATCTCTGCTGGCAGCGTCAGAAGCAACGTCACATGTGAGCCAGAGATTTCGAATATCGGTGCTCGCTGACGGGGGTGTACCGTGCACGGCAAAGATAACTCGGCTTGCGAACGTCACTCATCACTGTGAATGATTAACGGGGAAACGATAAAACCGTGTTTTACTTCCGGCACAGTTTGCGTTGTTCTGTGCCATCAGTTCCTGGAACGGAGTACTGACTGTGCAAAGACAAATAAGTCAGTCAGCTATCCACCTGAGACAGGAGCGCAGAAAGTACTTCCTCCATAAACCCTGAAGTTATGTTAAATGTGCTCCACGACAAGGTTAGCACTGCAGAGATCCAAAAGGTAGATGACACGCTACAGACGTGAAATTTAACCAACAGGAACAATATGCTGTGATATGCAAATGATTAGCTTTGCAGAGCATTCACACAAGATTGGCGCCGGTGGCAACACCTACAACGTGCTGACATGAGGACAGTTTCCAACCGATTTCTCATACACAAACAGCAGTTGACCGGCGTTGCCTGGTGAAACGTTGTTGTGATGCCTCGTGTGAGCAGAAGAAATGCGTACCACCACGTTTCCGACTTTGATAAAGGTCGGATTGTAGCCTATAACGATTGCGGTTTATCTTAGCGCGACATTGCTGCTCGCGTTGGTCGAGATCCAATGACAGTTAGCAGAATGTGGAATCGGTGGTTTCAGGAGGGTAATACGGAACGCCGTACTGGATCCCAACGGCCTCGTATCACTAGCAGTCGAGATGACAGGCATCTTATCCGCATGGCTGTAACGGATCGTGCAGCCACGTCTCGATCCCTGAGTCAACAGATGGGGATGTTTGCAAGACAACAACCATCTGCACGAACAGTTCGACGACATTTGCAGCATCATGGACTATCAGCTCGGAGACCATGGTTGCAGTTACCCTTGTCGCTGCATCATAGACAGGAGCGCCTGCGATGGTGTACTCAACGTCGAACCTGGGTGCACGAATGGCAAAACGTCATTTTTTCGGATGAATTCAGGTTCTGTTTACAGCATCATTATGGTCGCATCCGTGTTTGGCGACATGCGGTGAACGAACATTGGAAGCGTGTATTCGTCATCGCCATACAGGCGTATCACCCGGGGTGATGGTATGGGGTGCCACTGTTTACACGTCTCGGTCGCCTCTTGTTCGCATTGACGGCACTTTGAACAGTGGACGTTACATTTCAGTTGTGTTACGACCCGTGGCTCTACCCTTCATTCGATCCCAGCGAAACACTACATTTCAGCAGAATAATGTACGATCGCATGTTGCCAGTCCTATACAGGCCTTTCTGGATACAGAATATGTTCGATGCTGCTCTGGCCAGCACATTCTCCAGATCTATCACCAATTGAAAAGTCTGGTCAATGGTGGCCGAGCAACTAGCTCATCACAATTCGCCAGTCACTAACTTGATGAACTGTGGTATCGTGTTGAAGCTGCATGAGCAGCTGTACCTGTACACGCCGTCCAAGCTCTGTTTGACTCAATGCCCAGGCGTATCAAGGCTGTTATTACGGCCAGACGTGGTTGTTCTGGGTTCTGATTTCTCAGGATCTATGCACCGAAATTACGTCAAAATGTAATCACATGTCAGTTGTAGTATAATATATTTGTCCATTGAATACCAGTTTAACATGTGCATTTCTTCTTGGTGTAGCAAATTTAATGGCCAGTAGTGTACTATTTATGTTCATCAGCAAAGCAGATTTGGAAACAATTTAATTTTCTTGTTGTCGTAACTACCTTGAAGTAATTTAAAGGCTTATTCACTATTGTAGAAGTATGAAAATGGTTTTGTGAGTGGTAGCTGTCTCTTATAAACCTTTTCAAATATCATAATTACAATATGTTAAGAACTAAGACATTACTATGCTGTGAGAAGAAAGGGTCCCTTCAATGATGCAAATGATCTCTTGGCTTTTCCATACGATCATTAGCGTGCCAAACAGGAAATCTGGAAACAACCTTAAGGAGAAAACATATTGTCGAGTGGTGTGTTGCTATGTTAAAATGACAAGCCTAATCCATAAAGGTTAATTGTTAATTCTTCGCTTCGTTTCCATTCTTATGATCCCAACTACCAGTGTGTGAATTGTGGCGCACCGCGGGTCAAAGAAAATATATAGGCGCTCATCGGCGAGGCGGAGAAATTACAAGTCCCACTGCACGTCAGACGGTCTTAAACAGCTAAAACGTAATACGAATTTTAGTTCATATGAGTATCATATTTCTGTTCTTCTATATTTTATTACCTGCCTCCGGATCTCATAACTTATATAACGCAAATTAAAGTTTCTCGCCTCGTTTTTCTGCTGTATGTGAAGGCTGATCTCCGGAATTATTGTAGTTATCCGTCCACAAAACAGTTGAATAAATCCATGTTGCATTCTCAATGGGGCAAACGGGAATCATTCATAGACGCTGGAAAAGAATGAAGCTCAGATTGGAGAGGATGGCAGATGGAATCGAATGTGTTCGTTTTAAAGGAGGTAGTTCTGGATCATATTAACTGCACACTGAACGGCTGGGATTGGCGACAGGAAAACCAACCGTTTACGCTTTTCGTCGTTGGCGTAAGGGAGGAGGAACTGGCTACCTGTTCTCCAGAGTGAAGCCTCTTAGTTTAAGTTTCGATCTAGAGATAAACATGAGAAACACCAAATTAATGGTTATTCATCGAGAAGATTAAGATCAGATCCAACTTAGACGTAGCTCAAAGGGTATGAATGTAGTGAATCATAATGTATATCTAGGTTATTCCACAAGATTTCGGGATTGCAGCCTGATCTCATGGACGTCTTTCCACGATATTTCGGCTGACAACCTTACAGCCATCTTCAGGCGAGTGTTTGACACTGGAGATTGCTAGTGCAAGTCGCTCTATTTATACGTAAAAGTGCCGCAAGACGCGCATGCGCAAGTTACCGTCGCATACGCGCCACCTGTCGATTCCAAGGCCCTCTACAATATTACTGCATCTATGGAGCTAAACTCCTCTTCTCTGCCGCAAGAAGTTGTGAAAAGATTGAGACCTGTTCCACCGAGGTTATATGGTCTTCCAAATATCCATAAGGATAATGTGCCCTTACGCCCCATAGTGAGCAATGTCGGTGCTCCGACATATGATTTATCTAGTCATCTGGCTTCGCTACTGAGACCTTTTGTTGGCAAATGTACGCACCATATTCGCAACTCTGCGGACTTTATCAACAGACTGAGAACACTATAGCTGAAGGATTCGGACTTGTTAGTAAGTTTCGGTGTCGTTTCACTCTTCACGGGGGTCCCTCTTTTGGATTCATTGTCACTTATCGGCAATACGTTTACGGCCGATATAACGGCGCTGTTTCACCATGCCCTGTCCTCTACTTACTTTCTATTTAATAATGAATATTTTGAGCAACTTGGCGGTGTTGCCATGGGCAGTCCTCTGTCCCCTCTGGTAGCAAACTTTTATATGGAAGACTTTGAGGAGAGGGCTCTCGATTCGGCGATGTTTAAACCAACAGTCTTCTGGCGGTACGTGGACGACACTTTCGTAGTGTGGTCTCACGGTGAAGAAGAGCTTTCACGGTTTTTACAACATCTGAATTCCATCCACACAAACATTCAGTTTACGATGGAAGTTGAAAACGATGGTTGCCTACCATTTCTGGACGTCATGGTTAATCGCAGGGTGGATGGGTCATTGGGGCATTCTGTCTATCGAAAACCCACGCATACGGACCTGTACCTGCAGGCGTCAAGCTGTCATCACCCGTCACAAACTATGGGCGTCCTTCGAACGTTGGTGCATAGGGCACATGTCGTGTCTGATAAAGACAGCCTTGCAGACGAATTACAGCACTTGAAATCTGTATTTCAACATAATGGATATGCTGCACATCAGGTCAGTACTGCTCTAAGGATGAAAAAACGTGACCATCCACAGGATCAAGAGGATAAGGAGGTGTTTAAGTCCAGAGCATTTCTCCCATATGTCGGGAACATTTCATCGAAAGTAGGCAGAATTTTAAAGAAACATCGAATGAAAGCAATCTTCCGGCCACCTACAAAGACTCGTGCTCTTCTGGGCTCAAGGTATAAAATACCTTGCGAGTGTGGGAAAGCCTACATTGGTCAGACCACACGCACAGTACACGACCGCTGCGTTGAACATGAGCGCCACACTCACCTTTTACAGCCCAGTAAGTCGGCCATAGCCGAACATTGTATTTCCGCAGGACATACTATGGATTATTCTGCCACGAAAATCTTGGCCCCATTGAGATCCTTCTGGGATCCAGTTGTTAAGGAATTAGTGGAAATACGTTTGACGGAAAATCTCATTAATCGTGATGGCGGCTTTCAATTGAATAAGGCCTGGGACCCGGTGATTTCTTTAATATCAACCAAAAGAAAACTTTTTATGGCTTCTGACATGTCGAGCGACAAGTAATTTTAATTTTAATATTGAAATTTTGCATTTTATTGTTTTGGACACGTCTGCGTGCATGTTTTACTTGTTTCACGCATTCGTTTGCGCTCCATAGATGCAGTAATATTGTAGAGGGCCTTGGAATCGACAGGTGGCGCGCATGCGACGGTAACTTGCGCATGCGCGTCTTGCGGCACTTTTACGTATAAATAGAGCGACTTGCACTAGCAATCTCCAGTGTCAAACACTCACCTGAAGATGGCTGTAAGGTTGTCAGCCGAAATATCGTGGAAAGAAGTCGATGAGATCCGGCTGCAATCGCGAAATCTTGTGGAATATTCGATACGCCGGGAAAACTTCAAGAGTTATATCTAGGTTATCTTATCAATGACACAGAAAATTGTCATGACTGAATGAAACGACGAATCGTCCTAGCCGAGCTGCAATGGTTAAACTCACTGAGATATGGCAGAGCTATGCACTACTCAAAAAACTGACATGCGCTTGATAGAATCGTTGGTGTTCCCTGTGCTCTTATAAGACTATGAGACCTGGACTGTGAAAGCTAGTGAGAGGAGCCGAACTGATGCATTCGAGATGTCACGTTGGAATATCTTACGCTTACCTTGGACAGAAAGAAGAACCACTGTTTCTGTTACAGAACAATTTAGCATCACATGAAGTTTCTCTTTCCATGTGTAAATATATATATATATATATATATATATATATATATATATATATATATATATATATATATATATGTAAATATGATTATTTATATTATTTTTTTAATAATTTTTGTTGAACTGAACTGAGATGGATGGAAATATTTAAAAATCAGTGAATATATTTAAACCATGATAAGGTGGCATCGGACATATACTTTGAGAATTTCGTCGCCATAAGGAGGTTCGTGGGCCACGTTATTTCTGAGCTAAAATAAGATAAATACTGATAATACAGTTTACATATAAATCTGAAATTTTAGGACCATTGATTAAACAAATAATGAAATCACAATAGCGTTAATCATAACTACAATTACTGAAGTGCACTATGCTACTTACATTGGGAATACAATATTAGTCACTATAGTTCAATTCTTTTATCTTGGCGGCTCGCGCATGCCCGCCTAGACGCGGGAGATTGCTGCGTTGCCAGTTGCACACGACGCACGCGCCAAGAGAAGCAGCGCCTTAGTATAGCATAGTTCGCAAGCTTACGTTTAGGGGGGAGCGCGCAGTTCATGAAGTAAAGCCACCACGGCCGCATTAACCCTTTCGCTGCTACAAAGACGTGCTCCCTGCATTCCGCGCTGTGGGCGATTTTGTCACTGCACTGCTCGCCTGTGCAGACACATTGTGTTCCGACTGCTTTGACACTCTTTATCATTCGATTCCACAAAAACTATTTGGCTCAAAAATTAGTTTTGTACCTATCTTCTTGACTGATACTATGGCGCTGCTTCTCTTGGCGCGTGCGTCGTGTGCAACTGGCAACGCAGCAATCTCCCGCGTCTAGGCGGGCATGCGCGAGCCGCCAAGATAAAAGAATTGAACTATAGACATCCTTTCTGTGTCTCACCAGCGATCACATGCGACCGCGGACAAGAAAACTTGCATTGGATTTCATGCTTTATCAAACAGGGTTCTCTGATTAAGAAAAAATAGATTAACATGCTATGGCTAAAAATGTGTCTTTAAACATGCCACCCAAAGCTGTTGCAGTTCCTTGAGTAGAGAAGGTGCAAATTTGGAAAGAACGATCTTGCAAGACAGATTCTAAGACTGAAGATCACACGGAGGTACTGCAAGTAGATGGTTGGATCAAGCGAAGAAAATTACCGACCTACTTCTTTACGCTATATTAAAAAGAGTTGAGAATCGCTGTGGATCGAGGAATCTATTCGTAGACCCAGTTAATTAAGAAATGAATGAAAAAATGAGGTCACGGCACTCAGGAATCAATAAACCAAGTACTGATGACAAAGGTGATGACACTGCGCTAAGGCCCTTCTATTCGCTCTAGAGGCGGAGGAGGAAATTAATGTTTAACGTCCCGTCGACAACGAGGTCATTAGAGACGGAGTACAAGCTCGGATTAAAGAAGGACTGGGGAGGAAATCGGCCGTGCCCTTTCAAAGGAATCATCCCGGCATTTGCCTGAAACGACTTAGGGAAATCACGGAAAACATAAATCAGGATGGCAGGAGACGGGTTTGAACCGTCGTCCTCCCGAAAGCGAGACCAGTGTGCTAACATTCGCTCCAACCATCCACAAGATTCGACAACGACCGCTTCGAGAACACATTGTTGCGCACGATCACTGATAGTGATGGCGGCTGTTTTCCCCTATTCGAGTCTCTTTTGGCACATCCTTGATTTGGAGACATGTGAAAAGCCGAGGGCGCACAGGAGCTCAGGGATGGAGTATCCTACGGATCGGACACACACTGTCTGCCCACGATCAAATGCACTGATATCACGACTGATATCGCGTCCCTAGACTGCTCGTCGTCGAAGATGCTGCGACATCACGGCCACGTGACACGTCGGACTTTTCTTTTCTACATCTACAACTACATCTACATGTATACTCTGGCAGAGGGTTCATCGCATCACCTTCACAATTCTCTATTATTCCAATCTCGTATAGCGCGCGGAAAGGATGAACAGCTATATCTTTCCGTACGAGCTCTGATTTCCCGTATTGTATCGTGGTGATAGTTCCTCCCTATCTAGGTCGGTGTCAACAAAATATTTTCGCATTCGGAGGATAAAGTTGGTGATTCGAATTTCGTGAGAATATTCCGTCGCAACGAAAAACGCCTTTCTTTTAATGATCTCCAGCCCAAATCCTGTATCATTTCTGTGACATTCTCTCCAATATTTCGCGATAATACAAAACGCGCTGCCTTTGTTTTTGTATCGTGGTGATCGTTCCTCCCGATGTAGGTCGGTGTCAACAAAATATTTTCGCATTCAGAGGAGAAAGTTGGTGACTGGAATTTCGTGTGAAGATTCCGTCGTAACGAAAAACGTCTTTCTTTTAATGATTTCCAGCCCAAATCCTATATCATTTCTGTGACGTTCTCTCCCATATTTCGCGATAATCCGAAACGTGCAGCATCTCTTTGAACGTTTTCGATGTACTCCTCCAGTCCTATCTGCTAAGGATCCCACACCGCGCAGCAGTATTCTAAACGAGGACGGAGAAGCGAAGTGTAGGCAGTCTCCTTAGAAGGTCTGTTACATTTTCTAAGTGTCCTGCCAATAAAACGCAGCCTTTGGTTAGCCTTCCCCACAACATTTTTTTTTTGTTCTTTCCAATTTAAGTTCCTCGTAATTGTAATGCCTAGGTGTTTAGTTGAATTTACAGCTTTTAGATTAGACTATCGTGTAACCGAAGTTTAACGAATTCCTTTTAGCACTCATGTGGATGACCTCATGCTTTTCGTTATTTAGGGTCAACTGCCACTTTTCACACCATTCAGATATTTTTTTCTAAATCGTTTTGCAGTTTGCTTTGATCTTCTGATGACTTTATTAGTCGATAAATGGCTGCATCATCTGCAAACAACCGAAGACGGCTGCTCAGATTGTCTCCCAAATCGTTTGTATAGTAAATGAAGATTTTTGTGAGGTAAGTGACTTATGAGATGTATGGGTTATTGTTAGGATTTCTTCTATTTCAGGGTCATTCTTTTGTATTAATTATTTGAAGTCAGGTTATCAATTTTAAAGCAGTTAGATCGCGTTATCCTTGAATATTGTGAGTAATTAATGAACAGGAAAAGTTTGAGTTCTGTTTGTCGGGGCAAATTCTGTAGGTCAGAAAGGAAACGACAAAGACAAGCAAAGAGAGAGTGCATTCAGTTTTACTCAGCAGTTTAAGCAGGTTCATTTGCAACCAGTTTCACTCCGTAGCTTAAGAACATTGAGTAAGCATTCAGCGCCCGGCGGATTTCTGTCGAGGTCCGGTGAGCCGGTCAGCCTCTGATTGGTTTTTAGGCGGTTTTCCATCTGCCACGGCAAATATGGGCTGGTTCCCCTTATTCCGCCTCAGTTACACTATGTCGGCGATTGCTGCGCAAACAAGTTCTCCGCGTACGCGTACACCACCATTGCTCTACCACGCAAACATAGGGGTTACACTCGTCTGGTGTGAGACGTTCCCTAGGGGATCCACTGGGGGCCGAACAGCACAATAACCCCGGGTTCGGTGTGGGGTGGGGTGGCGGAGGGGTGAAGTGGACTGCGGTAGTCGTCGTGGGGTTGCGGACCACTGCAGCTGCGGCGGGGACGGAGCCTCTCCGTCGTTTCTAGGTTCCCAGTTAATATAACATAACATAAGCATTCAGCAGTTGAAGCAAAAATCTTTAAATTAAGAAGTTTCAACTATATCCGTGACTGCGTGGTACAGTCCGTATTAGACTGTAGTCTCTGTAACAAAGTATGATTGAATAAATGGTCTCTCGCATGGAAACCATGCATTTCCGTATATAAGTTCATAAGACCTTTTTTGCTCCATATCCTCTTGTCGATCAACCCCTAGAGTTTGTGCATGGTGGAAAAAATCACCCTGTATACCCGCATCGGAGACGCCCTACGTTCCGTACACTCGGCAGCATTGCCCTCAGATGGTAACTTTTTTTGATCGCCGCTTATAGATGTAGATGTACACTCATAGATGAGGTTGAATACATCCGACAGCCAAGTACTGAGTTTAGAAATATGTTCGGCATGGACGGTTACGAATTTAATCATTTCGCGATCGCGATTATTATTTTCAATGTGATAACTCACCATAATGTGGGCCAATACATATTCTTTACTGTCAAAAGAACACCGACCTCTTTTTCAACCATATTCGTATACATCAAGTTCCCGATCACCAAGTTGGGGATTCTCCGCGAGTGGTTAAAAAGCGATGCCAATAAACCGGTGTTTGTGGAGTCAAGTGACGCGAATATAGTGAACAAAGTGCGTACGGTGGAGGAAGTGAGCGAAGATGAGATGATCGAGGAAATCGTCGTCACCCGCGCCGAGGCACTGAAATACGTTGGTGACGCAGGACACAATTCGTTTGATTACATCGGTTTCTTGACTTTCCAGAAAATTATAAGCGTCGCCAGGGAAAAATATGAATGAAAAACACAAACACAAAAATTCCCGAAAGTGAATTGAAAGGAAGTGATACGAAATACACTGTTGAAACTGTATTCTGTAAATATGTTCTCACTTATCGGCGAGTATAGTTAAATTAATGAAGTGGGCTTCGAAGTATGACATGTATCCGTAAAAACATGTGTACTTTGGACGACGTGTGTTTTTGGAGAATTCGTGCAGTGTGAGGTACGCTATATTTCACTTCATCTGTATAAGAATAAAAATTTATCTCGTCGTTTGTATCAAAGGAAGACGTCACATTTCATATAATAACCATATCGAACTAAGTATGAATATTGCGCAATTTTACCATAGACCATGCACTAGGTATTGTACGTCATTACCTGAAAATGGCTCATATTTCGAAATCGTGTTTGTGAGGTAACCTATAACACATAGTCTTTTCTAAAATACTGAAGAATGTCAACCCAAGCAAACAGAAAATAATTTCTAAGTTTGTATCTGGTAGACTGAAGTAGTGTTACAACCTACGCCATAAATTATTTTGAACTTCAGTCGACAAAATCGCTGATAAAATCTGAATCAATCTCTGCGTGGTAAGCGGAGTGGGACACAACACTAACATCTCTAAAGGCAATTTAGCAAAGTACTTTTGGCGTATGCGTTGTGTTATTCGACGAGCATTCTTTTGTGGGCTTTGTAATTCGTTTTCTATCGCTGATACAATTCAGGTTTTTTCCTCTCAGGTTTGCAGCTTCAGAGAATACACAGAACTGACGTCAACCGAACTTGTGCTCACCGATAGGCTGAACCACTCCTCGAGACTCGGCTGCGCAGTACAGCTGCGCAGTATCAGCGAGAAAAACAAAAACGTATCGCAATAAATTAGTGCTAAATAATAAAGGGAAGAACCTTTTTGCTAGCACAGTAGAGATTTCTCCCTCAGACAACAGCGTTGGTTACATGTTTTAAATAATCATCAACACTCTTCGTACGTATCAAGAAAGGACGACTGGTGCTATATTTGGAAGAGTAGTGCGACGCACCACGAGAATGAGCACAGGATAGCAGTGTATAGCAGATGTAGCCATTCAAGGGGCAACGAATTAGCTTTCATGAGTAGCGACATCCGTGGTTTGCAACAGCAGAGATGTTACACAAGAGAAGCTATAGGCTGGACTCACCTCATGGTTGGAGTTGTTCGGTTACCTGGAGCAGACTGTGGCCAGCTGCCCCCGATATCTGCTTATCTGCAGCTCACGCCCAGATAACGACGTTGCGGCTGCCGCGTGTTTAACGTCGCCTCTGACTGTTCTTCCGTGAATCACACAAATCTGCGTATTCTGTATTAACCTGTAATAATCCGTAATTCGGAATTTTTCCGATAAGCTCTCGCTGCCGACAGGAGTTAAACTGTTGCCTTTCGTATAGGTTCTTGTATCTACACTCCATAACTACCTGATCCTTTATGACGTTTTGCAGGGCGTGTTGAAACTACATCTACAGCGATACTCCTCAATACACCCTACGGTGTGTGGCGGAGCTTACTTTATGTACCACTCACTTCCCCCTCTTCCTGTTCCAGTCACGAATGATTCACGGGAAAAACGATTGCTGATAAGCCTCCATGTCAGTTAGAGTCTCTAATTTTACCTTCGTGGTCGTATCGCGAGATATTCGTAAAAGGAAGTAATATATCAGTTGACTCTTCTACGGAAGTATGTTCTCGGTTCAAATGACTCTGAGCGCTGTGGGACTTAACTCTGAGGTCATCAGTCCCCTAGAACTTAGAACTGCTTAAACCTAACTAACCTAAGGACATCACACACATCCATGCCCGAGGCAGGATTCGAACCGCTCGGACACTGCGGCCGGCCACGTTCTCGGTACTTTTAACAGTAAACCACACTATGAAGCAGAATGTCTCTCATGCAGTGTCTGCCAGTGGTGTTGTCTGAGAATATCTGTGAGGCTTTCGCGCTAGCTAAATGAACCTGTAACAAAACTCGTAGCTCTTTTTATGATCTTCTCTATTTGCTCTATCAGTCCTATATGGTACTTATCCCAGACTGCCGTGCAATACGCAATTACTGGCCGAATGAATGTTTTGTAATCTACGTCCTTTGTTGTAGATTAAAGTTCCTGAGGATCCTTTCAATGAATCTCAGTCTGGCTTACGATTAGCTTTACGTTGCCGTTCCACTCCAGCTTGCTCCCTATGCATATTCCTGGATATTTGATGAACGAGGCTGCTTCCAGTGGCTGTTCTGTAATCGTGTAGTCATACATCAATGCGTCTCTCTGCTTATTTATGCGTATAAGTTTACATTTGTTTATGTTGAGGATCAATTGGCAGTCCCTGCACCAAACATCGAACTTCTGCAGGCCATCCTGGTTTCAGTTCAGTTTTCTAGCGCTGCGACTTTCCTGTGTTCCGCATCATCATCCGCGAAAAGCTTCATGGAGCTTCCGGCTCCACTAACAAGAAAACGGCACGACCGTGGGGTCGGGAACTTGTCCGAAATTTTGTGTGGTGAAAGAGAACCCCTAACACCTCACATGGTTAAAATATTAGGACGCACTACTCGGAAAATCCCGAGAAAAATCGATCCAAAAATTCTTAGGTGCCGTATGAGAATAAAATGTGCCGTTTGGCCTGCATGGTTAGCGCTCGGACACTTACGCCAGAAGTCTTGGGTTCGATTCCTCCTCCGCCATTTTTTTTTTCATTCTGATGCTTGCAAAATTGCAGCGCATTGTTACAGGAGAATCGTGAAATTAATTCCCGGGAAGATTGTATAAAAATTCATTCTATAATTCACCATCGATTATCGTCACCAATATTCCAAGACATGATTCAATATTCCTGGTTTGCCTTAGAATTATCAGAAACTCAAGACATTATCGTAAATGTTAATGGGGCATGTTTTTGTACAGATTTATTGCAAACGCCTTATGATTGTAAAAAATCCGCTTTTATATGTTGTGCAAATTGTCGCAAAAATTATTGCTTTGTTTGTTTTTATGATAATTACCACTGCGGTTCTTGTTTATAATTATTATATGTATAAAAATTGAATGTTTCCCAATCGAGTTTCTTACTCTGATTAAAAACTCAATGTTTCTCCTCATATACTTTACAATGAAAAATGGAAAACCCACCGCCATGAATTGTGTTGTTGCACAAAAAGAAAATACTTTTTATTCAATAATGTAACTAATTTGTTAAAGATAATGTAGGTTTGGGAAACTTTCTGAATAATTGGTGGAATAACAAAAGAAAATGAAACACAAGAAAAAAATAGTGCCAGAGGAGGAATCGAACCCGAGACCTCTGGCGTAAGAGTCCGAGCCCTAAACATCTAAGACAAACGGCGGCTCGGCAGTCCACTATCATTTTATACTCATACGACACGCAAGAAACTTTGTATCGATTTTCCCCGGGATTTTCCGGGTAGTGCGTCCTAATATTTTAACCCCGTGAGGTGTTAGGGGTCCTCTTTCACCACACAAAATTTCGGACAAATCCCCGACCCCACGGTCGTGCCGTCTCCTTGTAAGTCATTTATACAGAAAGTAACCCAAAAGTGCGGTAACATTTGAAAATGCAGTGTAAGTAGGCTGTTTAGGTTCTTATATTGGTAACGCCGCCGCCACGTAGCGCTCTCTGTATGAAAATCACTGGCTGTGCTGTGTGTAGTCTGTGGCTAGTTTGCATTGTTGTCTGCCATTGTAGTGTTGGGCAGCTGGATGTGAACAGTGTGTAGCGTTGCGCAGTTGGAGGTGAGCCGCCAGCAGTGGTGGATGTGGGGAGAGAAATGGCGGAGTTTTGAAATTTGTAAAAATGGATGTCATGAACTGCTGTATATATTATGACTTTTGATGACTATTAAGGTAAATACATTGTTTGTTCTCTATTAAAATCTTTCATTTGCTAACTATGCCTACTAGTAGTTAGTGCCTTCCCTAGTTTGAATCTGTTATTTAGCTGGCAGTAGTGGCGCTCGCTGTATTGCTGAAGCTTGAGTAACGAAGATTTTTGTGAGGTAAGTGATTTGTGAAAGGCATAAGTTAATGTTAGTCAGGGCCACTCTTTTGTAGCGATTATTGAAAGTCAGATTGCTTTGCGCTAAAAAAATATTGTGTGTCAGTTTAAGCACAGTCATGTATAATTGTTCAAAGGGGACGTTTCAGCAGTAATTCACGGAATAATGTAGGTAGAGAGATAAAACTTGATACAGATGCCTGAAATGGCGTAGGGTTTTACTGAAAACAAAAACGAGTGCAAAAACTGGCAAACAGATGGCGCTGGACAGCAACACGCCAGTGATACTGCATGAGAGTCGTGTTTGAAACTGCAGAATTTGGGCTACCTAAAATCCTATAACTGTCGTGGAAAGTCGCGGTGTGATGTGGATTTAACTCATCAATTGTTACCGGCCCTTTTTTCTTCGAGTTAATGTCGCTTTTCAAACTGTGCGAGGTACGCCGATATGTTACAGAATCGCATCATCCCTAGCCTGGCTAATTAACACCTGCTGGAAGGTACGACTTTTATACACGATGGTGCTCCACACCAAATTGCTACACGTGTGAAAGAGGATCGGGTGCTGGGCAGCCACCTCAGTCACGCTTGCCCTATGTCCTCAGACCTCAGTCTGTGTACTTAATTGGTTGTGGAGTTACCTGAAGTAGTGTAGTGTCGCGGAATAGTAAAGAGTTGGAAACGTGGAATATTGTCAAAGTTTCGTTGCCTATGCCGAGAGCCAGAGGCAGTAGGTTAGCCAAGAGGTATCGGAATGTGTCGTCACGCAGGGGCAATGGCCTGGCTACACACAACAGGCGAGAGAGAATTGCTTAGCACGCGGGTTTGTGTTAGACGGAGACTTTCGTAGAGTGTAAGACAGAGGTATAGCGTCAGCTGTACTGCATTTCACAACTTCGCGTAAGTCTGCCGTAACAAGTAACTCTGTCGCAAGAACACCTAAAGGGCGAGTACGACAGATGTATCAGCAGTATAAGTGGAACGAATGCGTTCGTTACAAACGAGCATGACGTCAGGGCGTCACTCGTGGTTCCTTTAAATACGCCAGCTTTGATAGCAACAAGACACTCGCAGTTAGACTTGCAGTTAGATGTGTACTGGGTCACTGCGTAGCGCTCAGCTCGGCGATCGACATGTTAATCTTTATTAAGGAGATGTTGCAGTAAGGGTGGCCAATCCAGCAGCAGACGTGAGGGGACAGTACCAGCTCTGGTCCTCTCTGCTGCCGCTGTCAATCATCAATCCAGGATTAGCAGACATCGCGGCAGACTCGCTCGCCGCCATTGCTGACCACATCAGTGAGCCGTCGTCGATATCGTGCGGGGCCTAGGCCCTGTGCATCCGCCGTCACAACCGGGTGAGCCGACGACGCTGGGGGACTGCAGCCCGTTCCGCCCGTCCACCGCAGACGAGCCACCAAGAGGAGCAGGGAAGAAGACGGGGTGGGATAGAGTACACTCCGCACTACGAGAACGCATCTCGTGCCGACAGCTCCGGGACTCCAACCCGGAGCCTCCTGCTGTCCGTAGCCGAGCCGGCCGGGCAGCCGGGCGCCACCAGCCACGCGCGGCCGAAGTACAAAGTAAGGACAGTCCTTCACTACGTCACAACATGCGGCGCTGCGCTAGCAAGACTGTGCGGCCCGGAGCTGGTGTCATCGCTACGAGTCAGCGAGAACTCGGGGAAGGTCGTTGATATCACCAAGCTCAGCCAGCCTGTGTTACGCGGCCAACATCGTATTCGGCAGGAATAAAGGTGTTACGAATTAATAATGTTTCTTTGGCGTTTCTGACGTGTCCACAGTTATTTCCTAGCATCCTGACAACTGGAGAGGTCACCGCTCGGCCATCCAGTCCACAGTAGGCGACCGGGACCACCGGGGCGCCTACAGTAGCAAGTCTACCGCGATCGTCCGACCTCATTACAGGTGCTAAAAGACAACACCCGACAGCAATTTCTCACCAAATCTACTGATATGCTGCACAGTGCTGTTACCGACATTGTTCCTCGGCTATGGCAGCAAACACGTTGAGCATTTGTTATAAAAAACATCGTCTTTGCTGAAAATAAATATTTATGCTAATTATTTCTTTTGCATTATATGAAGCCATCTGTTGGTCATTCTGTGCACTTTTCTTGGTTTCAATGAAATCCCACCTCATTTCAAGCATTTTACCTTGTAAGGGGTTCATTATGTAAGAGGTTCACTGTTCGCTTCCCTACTGGAGCAAATGTAATTTCGATGTATTGCTCACGCGCTGCCTGCAATATAAAAACATTGTAAGTAGGCTGTTTAGGTTTTTATGTTGGTAACGCCACGTAGCTCTCTGTATGAAAATCACTGGCTGTGCTGTGTGCAGTCTGTGGCTGGTTTGCGTTGTTGCAATTTGCTATTGTAGTGTTGGGCAGTTGGCTGTTAACAGCACGTAGCGTTGCACAGTTGGAGGTGAGCCGCCAGCAGTGGTGGATGTGGGGAGAGAGATGGCGCAGTTTTGAGAGCGGATGATCTGGACGTGTGTCCATCAGAGACAGTAAATTTGTAAGACTGGATGTCATGAACTGATATATATATTATGACTTTTGAACATTATTAAGGTAACTACATTATTTGTTCTTTATCAAAATCTTTCATTTGCTAACTATGCCTATCAGTAGTTAGTGCCTTCAGTAGTTAGAATCTTTTATTTAGCTGACAGTATTGGCGCTCGCTGTATTGCAGTAGTTAGAGTAACGAAGATTTCTGTGAGGTAAGTGATTCATGAAAGGTATAGGTTATTGTTAGTCAGGGCCATTCTTTTGTAGGGATTACTGAAAGTCAGACTGCGTTGCGCTAAAAATATTGTTTGTCAGTTTAGTGATGATCAGAATAAGTAAAGAGAGAAATGTCTGAGTACGTTCAGTTTTGCTCAGCTGTTTGAAAATCAAATAACGTAAGGGGTATACCAGCACAACCACTCATAAATTTTTCTAAGGTGACGTTTCAACATCTCTGCTGCAATAGAATCGCAGGTCAGAGCAGTGTCGGCAGCAGTAATGATAGCTCGCTCCTACAGTGCAGTCGCAATAGTTCGTTGTTATGGAGCAGTCGTAGTAGCTCACCGCTGCAGCACAGTTGCTAGCCGTGTAAGAGCAACAGCAGTCGCCGCTGGTGCAGCGCAGTTCATTGCCATGCAGTGTAAATTTGTTGTCTGAGATGCTTATATGAATTTGTTGCAATCTTTTGTGATTTGTCAGCACTAATTAAGTCAGACTTGTAATGTTCAATTTTTTATGTAATGGTTTGCAGAAATGTTTTCAATAATAAGGTTTTTCAGAACTTAATTTTTTTACCAGTCATTTACTTGAATTTACATATTTTACAAATTTTCCCAGATCACAGTCATGTGTTGTTTAATAATCAGAGGACCACCTATGCAACTGTGTCAACAAGCAAAGTCAGTTTTTTTTCTAATAATACAAATCTCAGACAAATGTTATTCAGTAGTAGTAGATACGCCAGCATTGCACTAAGCAGTGCCATTTAGGAGCAGATATATAGACAGCTTTATCCGGCGACACCAATATGAGCTAAGAATATTTTAGTATATTCTTGGGTGATTTCACAGGGCCAGTTTCAATTCTCAGTCAATTTTGTACCGGAAATTTTTATATACACGGAAGGTGTACATCATTCCATGAATTATTCAATTTTCAGATGTTAACGAACTTTTGGGGCACCCCGCATACTGCGAAAAGTAATGGTTCTATACTGAAGAGCCAAAGAGACTGGTACATCTGCTTAATATCGTGTAGGGCCCCCGCGAGCACGCTGAAGGCCCGCAGCACGACGTGGAATGGACTCGACTAATGCCTGAAGCAGTGCTGGAGGGAACTGGCACCATGAATCCTGCAGGGCTGCCCATAAATCCGTAAGAGTACGGGGGGGTGGAGATCCGTTCTGAACAGCGTGTTGCAAGGTACCCCAGATATGCTCAATAACGTTCGGGTCTGGGGAATTTGGTGTCCAGCGGAAGTGTTTAAATTCAAAAGAGTGTTTCTGTAGCCACTCTGTAGCCGTTCTGGACGTGTGGGGTGTCGATTGTCCTGCTGGATTTCCCCGAGTCCGTTGGAATGCACAATGGGCATGAATGGATGCAGATGATCAGACAGGATGGTTACGTACGTGTCACCTGTCAGAGTCGTGTCTACTGCACACGCCCCACACCATAACAGAGCCTCCACCAGCTTGAAAGTCCCCTGGTGACGTTCAGGCTCCATGGATTCTTGAGACTGTCTCCATACTCGTACACGTGCATCCACACGATACAATTTGAAACGACACTCGTCCGACCAGGCAACATGTTTCCAGTCATCAACAGTCCAATGTCGGTGTTGACGGGCCCAGGCGAGGCGTAAAGCTTTGTGTCGTGCAGTCATCAAGGGTACACGAATGGACATTGGGCTCCGAAAGCCAATATCGATAATGTTGCGTTGAATGATTCGGACGCTGACACCTGTTGATGGTCCAGCATTCAAATCTGCAGCAATATGCGGAAGGATTGAACTTCTGTCACGTTGAACGATTCTCTTCAGTCGTCGTTGGAGCCGGCCGCTGTGGCCGAGCGGCTCTAGGGGCTTTAGTCCGGAACCGCGCTGCTGCTATGGTCGCAGGTTCGAATCCTGCCTCGGGCATGGATGTGTGTGATGTCCTTCAGTTAGTTAAGTTTAGGTAGTTCCAAGTCTAGGGGACTGATGACCTCCGATGTTAAGTCCGATAGTTTCCAGAATGAAATTTTCACTCTCCAGCGGAGTGTGCGCTAGTGTGAAACTTCCTAGCAGATTAAAACTGTGTGCCGGTCCGAGACTTGAACTCGGGACCTTTCCCTTTCGCGGGCAATTGCTCTACCACTGTTGAAGCTGTGAGGATAGATCGTGAGTCGTGCTTGGGTAACTGAGACTGTAGAGCACTTGCCCGTGAAAGGCAAAGGTCCCGAGTTCGAGTCTCGGTCCGCACACAGTTTTAGTCTGCTGGGAAGTTTCAAGTCTCATAGTGTTAGAGGCGTTTGAACCATTTGATTCGTCGCTGGTCCCGTTCTTGCAGGGTCTTTTTCCGACTGCAGCGATGTCGGAGATCTGTTTACTGGATTCCTGATATTCACGGCACACTCGTGAAATCGTCGTACGGGAAAATCCCACTTCATCACTGCCTCGGAAATGCTGTGTCCCATCGCTCGTGCACCGACTATAACATCACTTTCAAACTCACTTAAATCTTGATAACCTGCCATTGTAGCAGCAGTAACCGATCTAACAACTGCGCCAGGCACTTGTTGTCTTATATTGACGTTGCTGGCCGCAGCACCGCATTCTGCCTGTTTACAAATCTCTGTATTTGAATACGCATGCCTATACCAATTTCCTTGGCGCTTCAGTGTATAACACTCTGGCTGGCTCTGAGCACTATGGGACTTAACTTCTAAGGTCATCAGTCCCCTAGAACTTAGAACTACTTAAACCTAACTAACCTAAGGACATCACACAACACCCAGTCATCACGAGGCAGAGAAAATCCCTGACCCCGCCGGGAATCGAACCCGGGAACCCAGGAACCCGGGCGCGGGAAGCGAGAACGCTACCGCACGACCACGAGCTGCGGACTATAACACTCTCTTGAGATACCCTACATTTACATTTACGTCTCAAGATTTCTCTCCGTTGGGGGTGACGTGCTGTGTTAAGTTTGCTAGAAACTCTTAAATGCAATCACACTGGCTGTCTGATACTCCATACGCTCGAGTTTTGTCCATTAGACAGCACTGTGGAACTGGAAGTCAAGAAACACGGCATCAACCTTTCCGTCTGTACTACTACTTTCTGGGTTTCACACGATTGTCTTCTTCGACATCTATGTTGATTCCTTCGGAGGAGATTTTCGGTCTCCAGAAATGTCGTAATACGCGATCATAAAACATGCTTCATTCTAAAACATACCTTCCACAGACATAGGCCTGTAGTTTTGCGCGTCTGTTCGAAAACAAGTCTTGAAATGGGAACGAACCGTGCTTTTTTCCAATTATTAGGAGCGCTTCGCACCTCCAAGGATATACGGTAAACTACTATTAGAAAAGGAACAAGTGCTACCGCATACTCTAGGTAGAATCGTATTGATACCACGTCAGGTCCAGTGGCTTTCCCTCTTATGAGCGATTTCAGCTGCATTTCTGTACCATGGTCTCTTATTTCGATATCACCCATTCAGTCGTTCGTGCGACGACTTGGAAGAGGTACTGCAGTGTGCTCATCTTCTGTGAAACAGTTCTCGAAAAGACGTTTACTATTTCTGCCTTATCTGTGATATGTTCGGTTTCACTGCGATTAAGATCACAGAGTGGACAAATGGCTTCGATCCGTTTTCGAATTTAACGTAAGACCATGTACACCGCCACAGCATAGTTTCGTAATTTGCCGACAGTTGGCGCTAGTCGCAAACATGGCGAGTTCAGGTGCCGAGCGAGCTTTCTGTGTTTTGGAGTTCGACAAAATCAAGTGTGCTACAGATGTTCAGAGGATGTTTAGAACCAAGTACGGTAAGACGCCACCAACAAGGAAGGCCATTTACCACTGGCATAATAAATTCGTTAAGACGGGTTGCTTGTGCCCAGCAAAGAGAAGCGGACATCCCAGTGTGAGTGAAGTGAATGTGGAGTGTGTATGAGAGACAATCATAATGAGTCCAAAGAAATTCGTGCGTCGTGCATCCAGTGAACTCGAAATGACAGTGTGCAAAGTCCTGCGACAGAAGCTGGAGCTAGTACAGAAGCTCAATGACGACATCAAAGGCAAGCGTTTTGAGTTTTGTTCACAGTTGCAATAATTGTATAAGGATGGGGATGGCATTGTTGATGGCTTAAGTTTTAGCGACGAAGCCACTTTTCACACTAATGGAAAAGTGAACAGGCATAATTCTCGAATCTGGGGTACAAAGCATCCACACAAATGCATTGAATTTCAGTGTGATTCCCCAAAGGTAAATATTTTTTGTGCCTTGTCATGTCGAAAACTTGTCATTCTTCTTCGCCAAGAGCACTGTCACTGGATATTCCTACTTCGTCATATTGCAGCAATTGCTGATGTCTCACACGCAATTGGACTCTCCGGTCATCTTTCAGCAGCATGGGGCTCCACCCGATTTTCATCATGAAGTTCGTGGGTACCTGAACACGGAGCTGCCACATCGATGGATCAGCCGTGCTACAGAAGGGGACAGCAGTTTCATGAAATGTCCTGCCTGATCACCAGGTCTCACTCTGTGTAACTTTTTTCTGTGAGGACACATTAAAGATCTGGTGTATGTACCGCCTCTACCACATGATGTAGCAGAGCTCCAGGAGAGAGTACGGGAAGCGACTGCCACAGTCGACGATTCCATGCTGGGACGGGTATGACAAGAATTTGATTACCATGTTGACGTCTGCCGGATCACTCAATATTGGATGTTTGTAAAAAGCTTTCAGAGTTTCTCTTCGAAATGCATTATGTATGACATCTGTACAATGTTTAGTTCTAGTGCAATAAATAATTGAAAGTGTTCCTGGACTTTATGTACACCCTGTGCAAATAAAATATTAATGTTTGTTCATTCAAAAACATAAATCTCCTACTGTTCTTCACCAATTACTTTGAAATTTTGACACAACGTTGCCTTCAAATACACACATTTTATATACCCACTGCATCGCCATATGGTATATAAATATAGATGTAATGATTATTGGGCATATATATACAGTATATATGTTTGTTTATTCAAATCTTATCGCTTGCATTTGAATAATGAGAAGAACGAAAATTTGTAAATAATAGATTTCAGCTATCAATCATCCTTTTGCAGTTTTTTATTGGCAGATCTAGATTTCAGCTAGAGACTAACCATTCTCAATGCACTTTCATTTTTGATCAATACATGTAATGCCTGTTGGTCAGGCTTCATCCACAGTTCATTCAAGCCTGACCAAGAGGCATTACATGCATTGATCAAAAATGATAGTGCATTGAGAATGGCTAGCTGAAATCTAGATCTGCCAATAAAAAATTTCAAAAGGACGACGGATAGCTGAAATCTATTATTGGCAAGTCAATATAACAGTCATTGCATGCAACAGCCTTCTGAATGGAAGGTAAACCTGATGGAGAACGAAAATTATTGGACACTTGGAAAGGGAATGGATTAGCAGTCGGCAGCACCTAGTTTAAGAAGAAGAAAAATCAGAAGATAGCTCGATGGTTCTTTGGATGAAACTGTTATAAATGTGACCAGAGGAGAAAGAAAACAATCTCGAGGTAATACCTACTGACACTCTATATAGCAGTCACCATCTTCTAGTAGTGTTGGTTGAAGGGATTGAAGAGGAAAAGGGGGCAGGACACAGGAAAGAAGGGTAAGAGTATGGAAATTTTAAAAAAAGAAATGCAAAGGAGTATTTCAGAAAATGGTAAAGAGTAACATACCATGTGGTGAAAATAAGTCAATAGAGTAGAAATTGGGAAGGTTCAAAACAATGATAGTGGAAGCAATAGAAAAAGTGTGTGGAAAACCCAGTGGTAAGAATAGGTGAAAAAAACACCATGATGGAATGACAGAATAAGGGAGGATGTTGCAAAGAAAAACAAAGCATGCCATATATGGTTTCAAGGTAAAAGAGGGAAAGCAAGCAAGGAATACACTGAGAAGAAGAATGTACCTAAGGGACTGGGGACAGGAGACAAGAGTAAATGGATGGAGGTGTGGCCTAAAATGATGAAAGAGGACAATGATGGGCAAGAAGACCCTCTAAGGAATGCTTAAGATCAAGAAGGGAGGCATGGCGGAAAATATCACGATGATCAATAAGGAAGAAAAAGAAGTTCAGAATGTACAGAAATCAAGGGTATGTGGAAGGAATATTTCGAAGAATTACTAAACCCCAATGCAACCATGGATGAGAAGGATGAAGAAGTTGGGGATGTAGAGGATATTGAGACAGACCTAACCTGAAGTAGGGAACTGATAAAGAACATGAAAGGACGAAAATCATCTGTATGGGATGAAGTAAGTATGGAGATGATAAGAGCAGCTGGCATTGTTGGAGCGCAGTGGCTCCATTATGCCAAAACAATAATAGGGAAGAGAGGAGGGCGACCAAAGACTGGAAAAATGGAACATAGTGCAAATTTTTAAGAAGAGTTGCAGGAAACCATGTCAAAATTATAGGAGAATTACTGTGATGCCATGCTGCCAAGATGTTTGGGGAGATCCTGAAGGAGAGAATACAGAAGGTAGTAGGAAGAGGACTATGAGAGGGACAATATTGGTTTAGACCAAGATGGTCAATAGAGGATCTAATTTTTAGTGTAGGACAGCACCAAAGAGTGAGACTACAAATGAAGTAAGTATTTAGTAATGGCATTCCTGGACATTGAGAAGGTATATGATAGTGTAAAAAGAAACATGATCTGGAAATACTTTCAGAAAAGAGCAATTGGAAGGCTGGCTATGAGAAGAATGAAGGTAATACAACAAGGACTTGTGTGTTCTACAAAAGTAGGAAGACAAAAGACATACTGGTTAGAACAGAAAAATAGGTCAAATCAAGTGAGTGCACTATCTCTGGTACTTTTCATTATCCTTATGGACGAGATAATGCAACTGGTCAATAACCTTATTTTCACCGCTAACTGGAACAGGTGATACACAAGCGATTGGAGTACTCGATACCTACAAACACTTGGAGTACCCGATACACTCAGGCAACCGGTTTATACAGTGCACAAAAACACTTTAGAAATCATATCCCTTTTGGTTTTCTTTATTATGATTAAGGAAATTATAAAAAATTATTTCACTTAGGTACAAATACAGTAAAATTTGAAATAAGAAATTATTTCAAAATGTGAGAAGTTGCGTTCATTTTAATTTAGAAAGAAACTTTTGAAATGATCCAAAATTATTATTGTCACTTCTTAAATAAATATTAGATTACAATTTGAAGATTTTACTGATTTATAAATTTTATGTTTTGGTGCAAATAATTAGTATGTGATTATAGCATCTTTGAGCTATGGTGTGACATGAGCATCACTGGCCACTTTGTATTGGAAATGATAAGTTTCAGTATCAAGACTTAACAACGAAAATAATTAATTTTTGACATTGAAATGTAACTGGATAGATAAAGAAATCTACTCACCAAGTGGCAGAAGATGAACATAAACATAAAAAAAAGTTTTACTTATGCAAGCTTTTGAAGCCAATGGCTCTTTCTTCCAGCAGAAAGGTTGAAGGGGAAGAAACAGGGGTCAAGGAGGACTGGAGAGGTTTAGAAACAGCAGTAGAGTTTGGAAAAGTCATGCAGAACACCGCATCAGGAGAGATTTAATGGACGAGATGTGAAGGAAACACTCAAGACCTAGCACAGATAAAAAACTCATACTGTAAGCCTTCAGCAAGGAAATATATAGCTTATATCTCTTAGACCATCAAACCTATGTGAAACTATAATGGATTATGACAGAAAAGTTAAATAGTCTTAACAGACTCAGTAGTTCTTATCTCACTGATATTTAAATACTAACGTTTCCCCTTTATGCTCCGATTTCTTACGATGCAGGAGAACTGCAGAACAAATCAATTCATTGTTCAGGTTTCTGACTTCGTTTTTAGAAAGTAACGAACTTTTATTGTGATTAAGAAGAGGAGCAGTAGACAGCACAAACAGAAGATGAAAATTTCAAAGCCGTGGTATTTACAGATGATGTAAAAGGGTAAACTTTAAAGAATAAGAGGTGAAAAAGTTTTATTGAAAACATATTCTAACTATTTACAATACTTGTTAAAGTGTAAGAAATGGAAATTTTTATTGAGAAGGTATTCTAACTATTTGCAATACTTGTTTATAAACAACATTTTTCATTTTGTTATCAGGGGTATATATATGTATAAATTTTTCGAATTTCCTACTCGAGAGGAAGCTATGTGTAGTTGACCATGAGAAAAGCGGGACTCTTTGAGGCTGATGCCACAATATTTTAAAGTTTGTCCTTGCATTTTGTTAATTGTAGAACTGTAGACTAATTTGATTGGAAATTTTACTGTCACTTCCCATTAACTGAGATCTGATTATTTTAGTTGCAATTAATATGGAAGGCGATTTCTGGTTGTGAACTGTTTTTATATTTAAATGAAAAGCAATGGTAGCAACTTTAAAAGAAACTGGGGCCTCTTTCATTAAATAACTGATTTAATTCTAAAATTTTACAAAAGTCAGTGCAATTTCTTCTGAAAGTAACAATGGCCACAGTTTTGGCTTGGAGAGCAAATCTTTTGGTAAAATTTGTTACTGGCTGTGAATTCAAATATGTTTCCTTGCACAAATTGGTATTAAATTGATTATCAGACTTCGTATATTAAAATGATTGCAGGTTCTATCGTATTTCAGAAACAAAAGATTGTGGCACACGAAATGGCACACGCAGACTATAATAACCAAAAGAAATGCTTCTGTGTTCAAGAAAACCCACAAAATTATGAATCTGTAAAGGAAGTACAGGTTTGTAAATGATATATGTTTAAACTTCAACATTTTAAAGAAATGAAAGCCAACTTACACTATTCACACAGCAAACATTTCATACCTACTACTTAAAACAAAAGATCCTCTACGTGAAGTGCGTGATATTCAAATACACACACTTGATATTCTGATTACTAATAACAGTTCCAGTTTCAAATAATTAAGTAACAGTCCAAAAAAGATCTATGGCCATTTCATCAAATTCAAGGATTTATTACATAACATAAATCAAGCTAACCAGGAGAGATATGCACAAAGGCAAGAGAATAAAGAGCAAAAAGAGAATAGCAAAAGAGCAGAGCAAAAGAAAGTGGTTCCCTTGTTTCACTGCTATTTGTACTAATTACACATTATGATCTTTGCATGCTTATTGATATATTATCTGGAGGTGTCTGGCATAGTTACATTACTTTGGGTAAATTTCGTGTAAAAGTTAGTGACTTTATAAAATGCCCCATAAATATTGAGATCACACTGTTTTGACTGTTGAAGATCAACATTTAACTAAAGTCACTTCATTTGTTGTTTACACAATTCATGGGCATAAGTTCATAGGATCCCTGCTAGATACCAGTTACTTGCTCTTCCATATGACAGGTATCTCAGGTATAGGGTACATGGAATACATCGATTGAATATTAATATACAAGCATATAATTATGCGGTTTGGCTGAAAGAGGATGTATTAGTGCATATATTGTCCTATGGATGCATATAATGATTGTATATTCTGTTCTCGGTGATAGTTTACAGTTCGTTGTGTCCATTTACTTCTTTTGTTTGGCGCAGGAAAGTTTTGCTTTCTGTACCATTGCCCACGTTCTCGTTTCTCTCCGATTACATCATGATAGTTATTTGTTTGCAATTAGCATTGAAGTTTATTTATTGGCATATTACGTTAGCACTATTTGCACTAAAAGAGCGTTAATACTGCAGCTCAGCGGTGACATGTCTCTGTGTTTTGAAATGCTGCGAGTACTGGGTGATCACGTGGCTGACATTCCATCGCGACAATCCAGAGCTTCGCGTGTAACATTGTTGAGGTGCGGTTTACGTTGCACGCTGTGTACACTCGGTTCGTAGCTATGTTTTACCTAAGAGTTTCTACAAAGCATGCTGCACCTATACACGTGATTGAAAACTTCACTGAAGGTAGGCCTAAGCGTCAACGTTATTATGCACTTTGCAACACTAGAATGTTCACTGTTTTCACAGACTATTACCCTTGCACAACTTTGTTTAATTGCACACAAATTTCAGGTACTACAGCTTTCTCTGAAAGTCTTCAATAGCACTGACTTTAGTATTCATTTTGTTACTCATTTGCAATTACATACGGCCTTTTGAGTCAAATTACGCAAGTATAGGAGCTACGCCTTTTATCTAAACTCCAAAACAGCTTGTTTGTTTGCTGTGTGGAAAATCGTTTGACACGACATACCTTTACACTATTTGCTAACGTTTACATTGGAATATACTGTACATTAACATTAATTATATTTTTTGAAATATCTTTGAAAATTCTCGATGAGAACTGTGTTTGGCCATTACTTATGTGGTATGCGGCCGTGCTTTACTTGTATTAATATGTGCTTCGTTCGTATATGGCAGTCAGCTTATTTCTTTATTCCAAGGAAAGCCCAGTTCAAGGGCCATTTCCAATCTTTTACTATACCAATAAGAAATCACACAAAAAATAACTCCAAAATGCAAAACTGATGTCTGAGGACATCAGTAAGTGTCAAAATAAGAACATAGTTTAATTGCAAGATAGATGACCTGAGTCCCTTGCCTGCTGGCTAATACATTGACACAGGACATAATGCAATAGAAAACATGTCCCTTAGTATTTATGTACATGAGTACATATACTGTCATTCAAAACTTCTTTATCTTGAGCTTGTGGCACATGAATAGCGCACAGTTATTTAAAAGTAATCACATATTTTGGAGACAAAGTATAAATGAATAATCCTAAAACCGACACACTATCTATTATTTAAAATTCATTACGTGATATGGCTTTATAAGACAGGTTTTGGTTTCACAAATAAAATGGAATACCGACTAAGTCATTTTAGTGTCCTTTAAATGCATTTTATCTTCTCTTTACAGTAGTCATATAATTGCTTTGAGACTTTTCTTATCACAACTAACTATACTATGTACCTGAAAATAGAAACTAAGTGTTTACAGAGAAATATGAGATACAAATGACATATTTATGAAATAATTTCTTACTTAGTATGGAGTAAAGGATGTTTCGACTATTCCCCATTCTAGAATTTTCTTGATTTTTTTTATTAAGGGCATCTCTCTTTTCTTTTTTTTTTTTTTTTATTCCACAATGTCCCACAACAAATTCCGCATTTTTTTCAACCGAAATTAGCTCAGAAAAAAATTTGTTGCCTTACTTATTGAACGTCCTTCAAAAAATGCACAAAGTAATTTCCATACTGTTCTAAGCAAACATCTCTTCTGTGGCTGTGGTATCTGGGGTCGTGGAGGCTGTTCAGTAGTACACAGTGTGCTAGCCCATTCATCGAAGTTCTCATTCAGAAAATATCTCACAAAAACTCCTTAATGTGGGGTGCCCCACTTTGTTACCATATCAACTGTCCCTTAACCAGCTATTGATATTCACAGGGTACACTGTATTCCAGCATATCTAGGTAATTTACAAAACTGACAGTAACCGATTAGCCCACTGCTGAAAATCTCTGCCCATACGTGCACACGTGGAGAGGTTAATTGTGTCTCCATCGCCACAATGGGATTTGTAGAATCCCAGTAGATATTGTTTGTTATCCGTTTACTCTGCCCTTCACCTCAAAAGCCAATTCATTGTTCCAAAGAATGCTTTTCGTAAAACTTGGCACTGGCTTCTTGTCGGGTTGTGTACAGATTTCAGAATTCCAGTCGTCTATCAGGATAATTTCCATTTAGAACTTGAAGTAAATTACTCAGTTTCAACTTTTTCTGGATTCTTCGTAGATTTTTTGAGATTTGGTCGGTGATAGCACAAAACATTATACGAAAACATTTGTTGTTCCTTTACACGCTGCGTTGTTCTTTAGTGGATACAGGAGCGAGGAACAAATGCCATTCATGAACAGAGAATTCATATACTAATTTATTTTACGTCTTATATCAAACAGTGAAAAATAATTAATAAATTTATTGCTTAATTTGAAGCATCAGTGACTAACAGTAGGTTTGAATGTTGAAACATATACAGATACAAAAGATTTATAAATCTGTCACTCTTCAATACAATGTCTATTCTGAAGATGTCGAGCCCTGGCCACTATGCAATTCCGTAAATGTTGACAAATTGTCTTGGGTTCTTCGGCCAACGTTCGTCTGATAATTTTTCTGTCGTTTCGCCAACACGAATGGCTGGCACTGTCAAAATTTCACCTTCCATTTCTGGTGGGGGACTGCAGCCGAGCTCATATGGCTCGCCAACGTCCAAGAGCTCCGCATTCATTTCCGGTGCGGTTCTCTTGCTACCAGCGACAGTCATTCGCTGCAGCATGGGAAGTCAGGATCCGTTTACCTCGAAGTACGAGGGTCACTCCAAAAGAAATGCACAATATTTTTGTAAAAATACAGTTTTCATTCTGCATGTGTGAAAGTTTTACAGTGTGTAGATACATCCTTCCCGCTTGTTTTCAAGCTTAGTTCAACCTGTTCCCGTGAGTGGCGCCGTCACAGCATGTCTTCAAGATGGCTGCTATACACTTGACGTTCGTCAGAAGCAACGTGCTGTTATTGAATTCCTGTGCTGTGAAAACGAGACAGTGGGAAACAACCACAAGAGGTTGAAAAAGGTGTATGGAGATGCTGCTGTCGATCACAGTACAGTTAGTCGGTGGGCAAGCAGGTTACGTGATGAAAGCAGGCACGGCAATATTGAGGATTGACCTCGCAGTGGCAGGCCTCGTACTGCACACACTGCAGACAATGTGCAGAGAGTTAACGAATTGGTGACTTCTGACAGACGCATCACAGTGAACGAATTGTCACACTACGTTGGGATAGGGGAAGGAAGTGTTTGCAGAATACTGAAAGTGTTGGCGTTAAAAAAGGTTTGTGCCAGGTTGGTTCCCAGGATGTTGACAGTGGCTCACAAAGAAACAAGAAAAACAGCATACAGGAAACTTTGGAACAGTACGAGAATGGTGGAGATGAATTTGGTGGAGATGAATTTCTTGGAAGAATTGTGACAGGTGATGAAACATGGCTCCATCATTTTTCACCAGAGACGAAGAGACAATCAATGGAGTGGCATCATGTAAATTCACCCAAGAAAAAAAATTCAAAACCACACCTTCTGCTGGAAAAGTTATGGCTACAGTGTTTTTCGATTCCGAAGGACTCTTGCTTGTGGACATCATGCCAAGTGGAACCACCATAAATTCTGATGCATATGTGACGACACTAAAGAAACTTCACGCTCTACTGAGTCGTGTTCGACCACATCTACATGATTACTCTGCAATTCACATTTAAGTGCTTGGCAGAGGGTTCATCGAACCAGAATCATACTATCTCTCTACCATTCCACTCCCGAACAGCGCGTGGGAAAAACGAACACCTAAACCTTTCTGTTCGAGCTCTGATTTCTCTTATTTTATTTTGATGATCATTCCTACCCATGTAGGTTGGGCTCAACAAAATATTTTCGCATTCGGAAGAGAAAGTTGGTGACTGAAATTTCGTAAATAGATCTCGCCGCGACGAAAAACGTCTTTGCTTTAATGACTTCCATTCCAACTCGCGTATCATATCTGGCACACTCTCTCCCCTATTACGTGATAATACAGAACGAGCTGCCCTTTTTTGCACCCTTTCGATGTCCTCCGTCAATCCCAGCTGGTAAGGATCCTACACCGCGCAGCAATATTCTAACAGAGGACGAACGAGTGTAGTGTAAGCTGTCTCTTTAGTGGACTTGTTGCATCTTCTAAGTGTCCTGCCAATGAAACGCAACCTTTGGCTCGCCTTCTCCACAATATTATCTATGTGCTCTTTCCAACTGAAGTTGTTCGTAATTGTAACACCCAGGTACTTAGTTGAATTGACAGCCTTGAGAATTGTACTATTTATCGAGTAATCGAATTCTATCGGATTACTTTTGGAACTCATGTGGATTACCTCACACTTTTCGTTATTTAGCGTCAACTGCGTCCTGCCACACCATACAGCAATCTTTTCTAAACCGCTTTGCAATTCATACTGGTCTTCGGATGACCTTACTAGACGGTAAATTACAGCATCAGGATGTTTTGCTGTTGCACGACAATGCACGGCCACATTTAGTCAAAAAACCGTGGAAGTGATCACAAAACTCGGATGGACAACACTGAAACACCCGCCTTCAGTCCTGACCTGGCTCCATGTGACTATCATCTCTTTGGGAAACTGAAAGACTCTCTTCGTGGAACAAGGTTTGAAGATGATGACTCCCTTGTGCACGCTGCCAAACAATGGCTCCAACAGGTTGGTCCGGAATTTTACGGTGCGGTTATACAGGCGCTGGTTCCAAGATGGCGTAAGGCAGTTGAGAGGGATGGAAATTATGTGGATAAATGAAAATATTGTTCCTAAAGGATGTATCTACACACTGTAAAACGTTCAAACATGTAGAATAAAAGATGGATTTTTAAAAAAATAGTGTGCATTTCTTTTGGAGTGACCCTCGTAGTAAAGATGTGCTGGGGACAAGGGATGGTGAAAACCTGGGACACAGCGTGTATCGCAAACCGACACACACGGACCGATACCTGCACAAACTATCAAACAACCAACCGAGCCAGAAGTGAAGCATAATTAACACTCTCGTAACGCTCAGACACGAAATGCAACATATGGAAAGTGTTCTGAGGAGCTATGGGTACAGCACAAGTTATTTTAGAAGAGAGCCAAACACTCGGCAAAGTGAGAAATCATAGAAAGAAATGTCTGGTACGGCCTTTCTGCCATACATTCCCAGTGTGACGTACAGACTCGGCCGTATATTGCGCAAACACAACGTAAAGACTATTTACAAACCGACAAAGAAGATCAAAGAGTGTCTCAGAACGGCAAAGGAGAAAAGGGACCCACTTGCAATGTCGGGAATATACCACACCCCATGCACATGCGGATAAGTTTATGTTGGATTGACTGGACGATCAATCAACTCCAGAATCACGGAACATAAGCGACATTGCAGGTTGGAGCAGGTGTAGAAATCGGCCGTGTCAGAGCACGCACTGTGCGAGACCGACCACGTAGTAAAATTACACGACACGGAATTTATGGCTGGAGAGAGAAGAACTATCATGCCTGCTTGTTCAGAGAAGCTGTAGAAATACAAAAACACGAGAACAGCTTCAACACGAAAGAAGAAAGCCTCAAGGTAAATGGATCCTGGCTTCCTGTGCTGCAGCGAACGACCGTCGTAGGTAGCAAGAAACAGCGCCGGAAATGACCGCGGAAGAGCCCTTGGACGTTCGGCGCCACTACATATAGTCTGCGGCCGCGAGCTCGGCTCTAGTCAGAAATGCTAATCATTACACCACCAGACTGAAATCCTCAAGGATGTATTCAAAAACAACTCCAAAAGACTATACAGGAACTCGACACTCGAACAATCCTTTCATCCTTACTCCGGGAAATTACGATCACAACCATAGCCGGAAGCATAAGCGGCCAAAGACACTACTAGTTAGGGTATAACCACCTACGGCAAGCTAACATACACCAACAAGCGACAAACGTCGGCAAGTCCCTGCACATCAGCAACGTTAAAGCCGACCAACAGGCCCACTGACGCACAAACAAATTGCCAACATCACTCTACACTGTGCATCCGATATACGACCTATCGGACACGAAACGATGACAAACCTAACTGTTGCAGGTTGCTGACGCTGACCGAGAGTTCAACACCGGCACCCAGCGGCAGCCTCCGAGTAACAGCACCGCACAACGTCAAAGGTATCGACATGCATGATGCCCACTACTAACAAAGCCTACCCTTGCATGACCTATCGCAGGCAGCAAGACATCCGCTACTGCTCTTACTTCCCGTCCTAACTACTGCAGAGGTTTTTTTTCCCTTGGCTCTTGCCTTTGCACATTTTTTCCTCTGCCCTTCAAACCGCTACCCTTCGTTCGACTTGGACCCAATCTATCTCCAGATGAGCGCGTATTAATGGTTAACCTTAACCAGACGTACGCAAACATCGTAGTACCCACATCCTGCGACGCCTCACTTTAGTGAAAACTAACTCCTATGCAGAGATGGCAGCAGACCTTTTGAGTAGGACATCATGCCGGTGTGGGCGTGGAGGGGCTTCACCTCTTTTTCTTTTTTTTAAAAAAAAAAAAAAGAAAAAGCTCGGCCCTAGTCCATCACCAGCTATGGAGGGTGGAACATTGACAATGACAGCTACTCGTGCTGGAGAAACGTCAGAAAAATCGTCAACACGAACGTTGGTCGAAGAACCCAATACAGAAGCTAACGGGTAATTTGTCAACACGTGGCCACGAAAGCCTTAACAATTCTGTGTTATTCAGCTAGCAAATACACAAAAATGGGGTCAGTGCATGAATGTTCGAACTCAGATACACACGCCGCTGGAGCTCCGGTCCTCTGGTTTGGAGCCGTGTGGAGGGCCTAAACCAGAGGCTCAGACGACTCTGCGACTATAATGGTTGCAAATTCATCGACCTCCGTTATTGGGTGGAGAACTGTAGGGCCCCCCTAGACAGGTCAGGCGTGCACTACACACCGGAAGCAGCTACTAGGGTAGCAGAGTACGTGTGGCGTGCACACGGGGGTTTTTTAGGTTAGAGGGACCCCCCCCCCCCCCCTGGGCGAAACGATAAAATACCTGACGGCTTACCAGAGAGGACATTATCATCGTTGATAAAGAACGTCCGTCCTCAGAGACCAAAAACAGGAAAAGTTAACGTAATATTGGTAAACTGCAGGAGTATCCAGGGCAAGGTTCCTGAATTAGTATCTCTTATTGAAGGAAATAGTGCGCATATAGTATTAGGAACGGAAAGTTGGTTAAAACCGGAAGTGAACAGTAACGAAATCCTAGACACAGAATGGAATATATACCGCAAGGATAGGATAAACGCCAATGATGGAGGAGTATTTATAGCAGTAAAGAATTCAATAATATCCAGTGAAGTTATTAGCGAATGCGAATGTGAAATAATCTGGGTTAAGCTAAGTATCAAAGGTGGGTCAGATATGATAGTCGGATGCTTCTATAGACCACCTGCATCAGCAACCGTAGTAGTTGAGCGCCTCAGAGAGAACCTGCAGAACGTCGTGAAGAAGTTTCGTGATCATACTATTGTAATAGGGGGAGACTTCAATCTACCAGGTATAGAATGGGATAGTCACACAATCAGAACTGGAGCCAGGGACAGAGACTCTTGTGACATTATCCTGACTGCCTTGTCCGAGAATTACTTCGAGCAGATAGTTAGAGAACCAACTCGTGAAGCTAACGTTTTAGACCTCATAGCAACAAATAGACCGGAACTTTTCGACTCCGTGAATGTAGAAGAGGGTATCAGTGATCATAAGTCAGTGGTTGCATCAATGACTACAAGTGTAATAAGAAATGCCAAGAAAGGAAGGAAAATATATTTGCTTAACAAGAGTGATAGGGCACAAATCGCAGAATATCTGAGTGACCACCATCAAACGTTCATTTCTGAGGAAGAGGATGTGGAACAAAAATGGAAAAAATTCAGAAACATCGTCCAGTACGCCTTAGATAAGTTCGTACCGACTAAGGTCCAAAGCGAGGGGAAAGATCCACCGTGGTATAACAATCATGTACGAAAGGTACTACGGAAACAAAGAAAGCTTCATCATTGGTTTAAGAGTAGTCGAATCATAGCTGATAAGGAAAAGCTGAACGAAGCGAAAAAGAGCGTAAAGAGAGCAATGAGAGAAGCATTCAACGAATTCGAACGTAAAACATTGGCAAACAATCTAAACAAGAACCCTAAAAAGTTTTGGTCATATGTAAAATCGGTAAGCGGATCTAAATCCCCTATTCAGTCACTCGTTGACCACGATGGCACCGAAACAGAGGACGACCGAAGAAAGGCAGAAATACTGAATTCAGTGTTCCGAAACTGTTTCACTGCGGAAAATCGTAACACGGTCCCTGACTTCAGCCGTCGCACGGACGCCAAAATGGAAAATATTGAAATAAACGATATCGGAATTGAAAAACAACTGCTATCACTTAGTAGCGGAAAAGCATCCGGACCAGACGAGATACCCTTAAGATTCTACAGTGATTATGCTAAAGAACTTGCCCCCTTTCTATCAGCAATTTATCGTAGATCGCTGGAAGAACGTAAAGTACCTAGCGACTGGAAGAAAGCGCAGGTCGTTCCCATTTTCAAGAAGGGTCATAAATCAGATGCGAATAATTATAGGCCTATTTCGCTTACGTCAATCTGTTGTAGAATAATGGAACATGTTTTGTGTTCTCGTATTATGACGTTCTTAGATAATACAAATCTCCTTCATCATAACCAACATGGATTCCGCAAACAGAGATCATGTGAAACTCAGCTCGCCCTATTTGCCCAAGAAATTCACAGTGCCGTAGACACTGGCGAGCAGATTGATGCCGTATTCCTGGACTTCAGGAAGGCATTTGATACGGTTCCGCACTTACGTTTAGTGAAAAAAATACGAGCTTACGGAATATCGGACCAGGTTTGTGATTGGATTCAGGATTTCCTAGAAGAAAGAACACAACATGTCATTCTTAACGGTTCAAAATCTGCAGATGTAGAGGTAATTTCGGGAGTACCGCAAGGAAGCGTGATAGGACCTTTATTGTTTACAATATACATAAATGACTTAGTTGACAACATCGGTAGCTCCGTGAGGCTATTTGCAGATGACACGGTTGTCTACAAGAAAGTAGCAACATCAGAAGACTCGTACGTACTCCAGGAAGACCTGCAGAGGATTAATGGATGGTGCGACAGCTGGCAGCTTTCCCTAAACGTAGATAAATGTAATATAATGCGCATACATAGGGGCAGAAATCCATTCCAGTACGATTATGCCATAGGTGGTAAATCATTGGAAGCGGTAACGACCGTAAAATACTTAGGAGTTACTATCCGGAGCGATCTGAAGTGGAATGATCACATAAAACAAATAGTGGGAAAAGCAGGCGCCAGGTTGAGATTCATAGGAAGAATTCTAAGAAAATGTGACTCATCGACGAAAGAAGTAGCTTACAAAACGCTTGTTCGTCCGATTCTTGAGTATTGCTCATCAGTATGGGACCCTTACCAGGTTGGATTAATAGAAGAGATAGACATGATCCAGCGAAAAGCAGCGCGATTCGTCATGGGGACATTTAGTCAGCGCGAGAGCGTTACGGAGATGCTAAACAAGCTCCAGTGGCGGACACTTCAAGAAAGGCGTTACGCAATACGGAGAGGTTTATTATCGAAATTACGAGAGAGCACATTCCGGGAAGAGATGGGCAACATATTACTACCGCCCACATATATCTCGCGTAATGATCACAACGAAAAGATCCGAGAAATTAGAGCAAATACGGAGACTTACAAGCAGTCGTTCTTCCCACGCACAATTCGTGAATGGAACAGGGAAGGGGGGATCAGATAGTGGTACAATAAGTACCCTCCGCCACACACCGTAAGGTGGCTCGCGGAGTATAGATGTAGATGTAGATGTAGATGGTTGCTGTCATTGGCATCGGCGTATTCGTTTGTGGCAGCGCCCACGACGCGGCTTGAAAATGGAGATTTTATTCAGACATGCCGCCGCGAAAGTGTCCGGGGACACATAAGCTCGAACTGCTTTTGTCAACTGGCTAATGGGTATTGGGTACTACCAATGAGCCCACTACTGAACTGGAGAGACGCGTGACGTCACAGTCGCCATGTCAAACCGGGGCAAAGTGTCAAATTGTTCTGCTACATAGAAAAAATAACAATTACCATTTATGAACACTACATGATGCTGTGTGTGTTTAGTTTGTAGTTCACTGTTAGTTATTGAAAGGAAATGGCCCTATGGCATTGTTCAAAAAATGTTCAAATGTGTGTGAAATCTTATGGGACTTAACTGCTAAGGTCATCAGTCCCTAAGCTTACACACTACTCAACCTAAATCATCCTAAGGACAAACACACACACCCATGCCCGAGGGAGGAACGAACCTCCGTCGGGACGAGCTATGGCAGTGTTACCTGGCCCCATCCGGGGAAGTTCGGCCTCCAAGTGCAAGTCATATTGCAGTCGACGCCACACTGGGCGACTTGCGTGCCGGTGACGAGGATGAAATGATGATGAGGACATCACAACACCCAATCCACGAGCGGAGAAACTCTCCAGCCCGGCCGGGAATCGAACCCGGGCCCGCTGCCAGCTAAGCAAAAAAGAAAAAAATGGCTCTGAGCACTATGGGACTTAACTGCTGAGGTCATCAGTCCCCTAGAACTTAGAACTACTTAAACCTAACTGACCTAAGGACATCACACACATCCATGCCCGAGGAAGGATTCGAATCTGCTGCCGTAGCGGTCGCGCGGTTCCAGACTGTAGCGCCTAGAACCGCTCGGCCACATCGGCCGGCTCCAGCTAAGCAGGCGGACTTGTTAGTTATTGCCTTGTACCTTCTAATCTTTCCCTGCAAGATTCATTCTTAAATTATTCTGCTGTGTTTACATACGTAATGTCCGTTCTGCCGCTAAGCCTGCTGACGTATTATGCTTCTCAAAAATCTTACCTCCGCGGAACATACTTTCTGCTTTCATTATTTTCGCATTTTTATTTCCTGAATGACGAAACTATATAACGATACCAAATGACCAAAACATTGACATGAAAAATTTCTTGTCATAGTTATCTCATCAGATATGTGGCGAACTTTCACACAATAACGCATTTGATGCAAAGTGCGTTTCTCTCTACACCTAATGAGAAAAATTGTGTAAACATCATTAGGCAATAAAACTGCTAAGCCATTGCTTATTTGCTAATTTAGCTGCTAACAGGAGAAAAATCTTTGATGTTAATATGAATCACTTTACAGATTGTTATGTTAACTGTTTACAGGCAAGAATTTGGCAAAGGAAGGTGACTGTACCACACAAGCGGCTCGTAGTGAAATTGCGTGCTTATGGAATATAATCTCAGTTATGTGACTGGATTTGTGATTTCCTGTGAGATAGGTCACAGTTCGTAATAATTGACGGAAAGTCATCGAGTAAAACAGAAGTGATTTCTGGCGTTCCCCAAGGTAGTGTTATAGGCCCCTTGCTGTTCCTTATCGATTTGGGAGACAATCTGAACAGCCGTCTTCGGTTGTTTGCAGATGACTCTGTCGTTTATCGACTAATAAAGTCTTCAGAAGATCAAAACAAACTGCAAAACGATTTAGAAAAAATGGTGCGAAAAGTGGCAATTGACCCCAAATAACGAAAAGTGTGAGTTCATGCACGTGAGTGCAAAAAGGAACTCGTTAAACTTCGGTTACACGATAAATCAGTCTAATCTAAAAGCCGTAAATTCAATTAGATACCTAGGTATTACAGTTACGCACAACTTACATTAGAAAGAACACACAAAAAAATGTTGTGGGGAAGGGTAACCAAAGGCTGCGTTTTATTGGCAGAACACTTAGAAAATATTAACAGACCTACTAAGGAGACTGCCTACACTACGCTCGTCCGTCCTCTTTTAGAATACTGCTGCGCGTGTGGGATCCTTACCAGGTAGGACTGAAAGAGTACATCGAAAAAGTTCAAAGAAAGGCAGCACGTTTTGTATTATCGCGAAATATGGGAGAGAGTGTCACAGAAATGATACAAGATTTGGACTGGAAATCATTAAAATAAAGGCGTTTTTCGTTGCGACGGAATCTTGTCACGAAATTTCAATCACTAACTTTCTCCTCCGAATGCGAAAATGTTTTGTTGACACCGACCTACATAGGGAGGAACGATCACCACGATAAAATAAGGGAAATCAGAGCTCGTACGGAAAGATATAGGTGTTCATTCTTTCCGCGCGCTATACGAGATTGGAATAATAGAGAATTGTGAAGGTGGTTCGATGAACCCTCCGCCAGGCACTTAAATGTGATTTGCAAGTATCCATGTAGAAGTAGATGAGGTGGTCCAATTAATTTATTGTTTTCGTTCATTCAATATATTTCCGCAAGCCATACATTGGCAAATACATTTAGCTTCCCCAACCTCTGCCTCATGCCAGATAGTTACCCTGTGCTGCAGCTCTTGTTTCTTTCGTGAGTGCCTTTAATCTAATCTGAAGATACACGTTAGCAATACGTCGTATTAACTGTGACTCATACATGTCTTCACAGTCAATGGCATAGAATACCGTATGCGCTTTGCCAAATTCACTGGGTTGCTCACCAAAGAAATAACAAATAGAATTTATAAGCCTGTCATAAAAATGATGTGAGTTTAAATCTCACTAGAGCAGAACGAAAGCATTTTTCTGTATGGTGCGCTATTTTAAACACTGCTACAGCTGCGTGAAGCAAACCACCTCTGTTAACCTGTCAACCTTCATAGTAAAGGCTGCTGCATTTGACACAGAAGTCTTGCAATAAGACAGTGTGATCATTTTGGCACATGCACGGAACAGTAATAAGTTCTTTGCACTCAGCCCATCTTAACAATTGCGTAATCTTTCTCACAACATATCCTTATACGTCATAAATAATATTCAACATAGTCTTCTTACACTTTGTTGTTGTGTTCCACACAAGCTGATTCCTAATTTATATACTGTACTATCAAAAGTAAGAGCACATTTTTTAAGATATCATTTGTCACTGGTATTACGTTTTATATAGCTGGAAACCTGTAGATAGCCAGGTTCACAGTTTGCTGATGACACCAAACCACGAAGAATACTGGGGTGGAGCAACAGAAACATAAGAGCGTACAAATCTATATGTCCTAGGGGGAATAGAAACGCATAGTGGCGGCAGATTGTCTGGTTAGTTCACTGTATCGCGTGGATTGCTTCTTTGCACCACTGTTTTTCAGTTTAAAGGAAAGCCATTAAAATGTTCCTGAAGAATACTTTCCAGGTTGTCATTTGCACAGTTTCATTAATTCAGCATTGTAATCAATTCTGCCATGGTTGCCACCTTTTCTTCATTCCGCTTCAGTTTTATCTGCAATCGTCTCACTTTATTCGTAAGGCCCATAATTCTGTGAGAGACAGTCTGTACACTCGCACCACACTTCTCATGATTGCCATCAGATTCACATAAATTATTTGTCATTTGGATCTCATTTTATTTCCTGACACAAAATTAAAAAACCGATCAGCAACAATTACAAGCTCCTACACATTCGTAAAGATACATTAACAGCAGTGTGTATCCTTGTTGCTACGAGGGCAGTTCAATAAGTAATGCAACACATTTTTTTCTGAAACAGGGGTTGTTTTATTCAGCATTGAAATACACCAGGTTATTCCCCAATCTTTTAGCTACACAACACTATTTTTCAACGTAATCTCCATTCAATGCTACGGCCTTACGCCACCTTGAAATGAGGGCCTGTATGCCTGCACGGAACCATTCCACTGGTCGATGTCGGAGCCAACGTCGTACTGCATCAATAACTTCTTCTTCATCCGCGTAGTGCCTCCCACGGATTGCGTCCTTCATTGGGCCAAACATATGGAAATCCGACGGTGCGAGATCGGGGCTGTAGGGTGCATGAGGAAGAACAGTCCACTGAAGTTTTGTGAGCTCCCCTCAGGTGCGAAGACTTGTGTGAGGTCTTGCGTTGTCATGAAGAAGGAGAAGTTCGTTCAGATTTTTGTGCCTACGAACACGCTGAAGTCGTTTCTTCAATTTCTGAAGAGTAGCACAATACACTTCAGAGTTGATCGTTTGACCATGGGGAAGGACATCGAACAGAATAACCCCTTCAGCGTCCCAGAAGACTGTAATCATGACTTTACCGGCTGAGGGTATGGCTTTAAACTTTTTCTTGGTAGGGGAGTAGGTGTGGCGCCACTCCATTGATTGCCGTTTTGTTTCAGGTTCGAAGTGATGAACCCATGTTTCATCGCCTGTAACAATCTTTGACAAGAAATTGTCACCCTCAGCCACATGACGAGCAAGCAATTCCGCACAGATGGTTCTCCTTTGCTCTTTATGGTGTTCGGTTAGACAACGAGGGACCCAGCGGGAACAAACCTTTGAATATCCCAACTGGTGAACAATTGTGACAGCACTACCAACAGAGATGTCAAGTTGAGCACTGAGTTATTTGATGGTGATCCGTCGATCATCTCGAACGAGTGTGTTCGCACGCTCCGCCATTGCAGGAGTCACAGCTGTGCACGGCCGGCCCGCACGCGGGAGATCAGACAGTCTTGCTTGACCTTGCGGCGATGATGACACACGTCTTGCCCAACGACACACCGTGCTTTTGTCCACTGCCAGATCACCATAGACATTCTGCAAGGGCCTATGAATATCTGAGATGCCCTGGTTTCCCGCCAAAACAAACTCGATCACTGCCCGTTGTTTGCAACGCACATCCGTTACAGACGCCATTTTAACAGCTTCGTACAGCGCTGCCACCTGTCGGAAGTCAATGAAACTATACGAGACGAAGCGGGAATGTTTGAAAATATTCCACAAGAAATTTCCGGTTTTTTCAACCAAAATTGGCCGAGAAAAAAAATGTGTTGCATTACTTATTGAACTGCCCTCGTAGATAAATACATGGTTTTACTTCAGAAACTGATGGTTTATTCCGAATAAGTTGCCTTCTCCGATTGATTTTCACGTGCAATCACGTATCGCATCCATCGTTTAACATGAAAATCTAATAACTTGAAAAACTATTTCGGTCCTCTCAGCTTCCAGTTAGATTTTTTTTTCTTTTTCACTGTACCCATGTCTTGTGTCTGTCGAAGTATAAAGTTACTTTTCTATTCACAAATATTTGCCAACTGATCGCAGATGGAGTCTCACCCAAGAATAGCTGGCTGCTATATGTTTCAACAGTTTTCGGAATGAGTAACTAGATTAGGCCAGTGAGTTCAGAGACGTGCATCGCTATATTTTTCAGTCCTTCACAGTTTGGGAAGTTTGTGATTCATGACTTACACATCTCAGAAAAAAAAACCGCTTTTGCAATTGTCACTATTTTTATTTGATGTGTCACACCTACTTTGCCACATTTTTGCACCTAAAAGTTCTAGATCTCATACTTGCATGATGTTACTATTAGTTCCATTTATGATCCTTCTCCCGTGTACGTTAAGCAGTATCTGTCTCGATCACCTCTTCAATATCTGTCTCGATGGCATCTTCAGTGGGCAACTTTTACTATACGGTAACATTGTGTTTTCGTGTCTTAGGGTGCCCAAGCCAGATTTTTGAGCTCCAGTGTATCAGTCGGAAGCTGTCTTCAGTTACAGACATTGCCAGCTGGTGTACGATGGCAACTGTTACCAACAACGACAAGGTATATAGCATGCGATGCAACTTCAGTACTGTAGACATTAATTTATTATTCTCATCATTTTAACAAATCACTCTTTGGCCATATTCCATTGTCCAGCATCAGCATTTTTTAACAAACAACAACCAGTGATTACTTATTTAATTACTTGTCAGTCATTTGTAGTGTATCATACAATAAGTTAACGATAAACGTAAAAATTAGACATATTGCACCCATCTCTATATATTACAATTCTCTCAACATCTGTAAAATGTTGCAAGGAGAAGCAAAATTTCTCCTCCGGGCCGGATTCGAACCAGCGACCTATGGATTTCTGTGCGTACGTCCTCTACAGTCCACCGCTCTACCAACTGAGCTACCAGAGGGAAACGAAAATTTTGTCGCTTAATACATTATATGTAAGTCATCAAATCCATTCAGTAAACTGTACTTAAAACAGATTCTTGGTATTTGGGACGACTCTGTCAATTAACCTGTACACTAAAGTGCTTCAAAATCCGTGGTTTCAGTTGTACAACTTAAATCACTGTCGTCAGGGCGTTCTACACAGCCAGCGCAGTTAAAGGATAATCACAAGCCTAAAGCGGCCCATAGTGGTTAATTCAGATTCTTTATTAGCCATTCAACATTATTACATGCAACAGACTTCGTCAGTTCACTTAACCTATTAATTTTGCAAAATAAATTTTTACATATTTAAGTTGATATTGGGCATTTCTAAAAATTCTTCTAACGAATAGAATGGATTAGTTAACAAGAAGTTATGAACATTGTCTTTAAATAATTTGTCAGGCTTGATTGACCCATTTTTAGACAATTTGTTATATATTTTAATTGCCATATACTTATGACTATTGTTAGTTTTAGCTAATCTATTTTGTGGCAACAGCAGAGAAGTACACGTTCTTGTATAGTAGCCATGCCTTTCATTTGTTACACTTAAATTAGGTAGTTCAGCAAGTATGTAGTTAACACTGTCAAGAATATATAAATTAACTACTGTTAAAATTCTATATTTAATGAACAATGGTTTACAATGTGTTCTATTATCTACCTTAGCCATTACTCTGATTGCTTTCTTCTGGATCACCGTAATTTCATTTATTTTTCTGCTGTTTCCCCAGAGTATTAACCCATACCTTAAAACAGATTGAAAAAAGGCAAAGTACACTGTCCTTACGTACTCAAATGTCACACAACACATCAGTCTCTTCAACAAATACATAACTCTTGACAACCTAACCACTATGTGATCAACATGAGAGTTCCATGTTAGACTGTTGTCAAGTACAATACCTAAAAACTTTGACTTTTGTTTTTCTATTTTTGTAGTCTTTGATAGACTGAACCACATATTCTGAGTCTTTTCCTCATTTAATAGCAGACCATTGGCATTAAACCGTGATGTTGCATTTTCTTTTGCCAATTTCATATCACTTACAAGGTTATCAAGTACATGGTTTACAGATAGAAAAGTTGTGTCATCTGCATAGATATATGTCTTTACATCTATATTTCCTGGTAAGTCATTTATGTGTACAAGGAAAAGAAGTGGTCCCAATTTAGATCCCTGTGGCACTCCGTGTTGAACCTCGAGTATGTTTGACAGATGACTTCCTGAGCTCACCACCTGGTTCCTTTTATTGAGGTATGATTTGATGAGTTTTAAACTTTTATCACATATTTCATGGTACTCAAGTTTAAAGAGCAGAAGTGAGTGGTCAACACAATCAAAAGCTTTGCTCAGATCACATAAGGTTACCTGTGCGTGCGCATGGTCCTCAAATGCTGCTAGAATGTCTCTGACTAAGAGCTCTATGGCATGTATAGCTGACCTTCCTTTTCTGTAACCAAACTGTGATGCACTTAACATACCATTTAGTTCTAGGTACTTATACATCTGCTTATATATTATGCCTTCAAAGACTTTTCCTAGTACTGGAATTAGTGAAATTGGTCTGTAGTTTGCAGGATCTGATTTGACACCCTTCTTAAAGACTGGAGTTACCTTTGATAGTTTGAGAGGATCAGGAAAAAACCCTTCTATGAGACACAGGTTTATAGAATATGTTAATGGTGCTGCAATGTAATGTATGATTTCTTTCACTAGATTGTTTGACATATTAAAAATATCTGTACTGTATCAATTTTTCATTTCTTTGACTATTTTAAGAACTTCATGTTGGCATACCTCTTTGAAGTGTTTCAGTGATGATCTGGCCCTATTATGATTTAGGTTTGCTCTCTTCAGATAATCTATACATGTTACATTGGGTTTACTGATCAGCTTTTTGATATCATCAGCACAGCTTACAAAATATTTATTGAATGTATCTGCTGGTATTGGGACTGTCTTGTCGAAGTTTCTGACTTCACCTTTAACAGTATTAATTACTGACCAGGCTGTTTTGCATTGGTTTTTACTATTTTTTATGAAATTTGTGTTGTATCTTAGTTTCGCCAATTGCAACTCTTTCTTATACAGTTTCTCAGTGATTTTTTCGAGATTCTTAATTTCATTAGAATTGTTTACTTTGGCAAGGCGCTTCAACAGCAGTAGCTTATTTTTTAGATTCTCTAGTTCTTTGGTGTACCAAAATTTACCCTTTCTTGTTTTATGGTATTTCTTTTGAACAAGATGAATATTACTGACAGTAATATTGTGCAATATTATTGTCATTCTCCCTGGATTGCCCAGTAATATTGTAGTTCGCGAAGACGCTGCTGCTGTGATAACTGCTCAACTTTCTTGCAATAGGGAATAAGGTGACCGAAAAATTGGAACATCAAAGATTTCACGAAAACTTGTTGAGAGAATTCAGAGAGAACTAAACAAAAAAGATAATCATAACTTTTTATGTGTTGATGGTCCAACATCTGATACATTATTGGAAATGGTTGTCAGCGTACATAGGTGTCCTCATACATAGGTATTTGTCCCTCCACCCCGTCCCCTCCCTCTTGGAATCTGGTGTACAGTATTTTTATTCATTGGAAAAATCTTTCTAGCAGTGAGTTCTCCTGACTCCGCTAAAACCCAAACCTCTCGTTCAGCCAAATGTACCAGTACGTGGCTGATTGCAGTGAGACTATACTGTGGCTTTAGAAATTGCTGTATAATCGTTTGTTGTTTTAAAGTATTGAAGTAATGTACGCATAACAAACATTGAGTGTATAACCATCGGAGCACTAGGATATAATGTTTTTTGTGTCAACTGTAAAAATAAGCTCTTGCGGCGTGATGTCTCAAATCTGATCATTTACATCAAAAATGACAATGATGGTGTCTTGCAACCTACCCCCACGCCGCTTCCACCTATAAATTTTTGTGAATGCCAGATCCGCAAGATCAAAAAGCACACTGGCTCAATGAGAAAAGTAATTCCACCAAGTCACCACTCCTACAATAACTTGCCACTGGCAATTATTTTTAAGTCTGTAAATTTACAGGTGCAGGTTCACCTTAAACTACAGCGTTTGAGACACAGTAAAGTAAACGTGTCGTGTAATGCAATAATACATGCACTACACGATTATGTTCGGGTGTGTAATGTATAAATAAACATAATACTACTAGCGTCCGCAGACGAAAACGTAAATGTTCCAGAGGACCATGAACTGAAGAGGACCGTATAATGATTCGAATCCATTCAGATTGTAATGAAAGATGAGAGTTGAGATAATCTCTTATTATTCATGGGTTAGTTAACAACCAAAATATACATCTTTGCCGTTTACATGATGCGCGCGGCCACGAGTAAGGACTGTTGTCCAACCGACAGCCCATTCACCACAGCCAAATCTCTCCCTCGCCGCAGTGAGTGTACTGTTAGGTGCCCTTGAGGGGTGGCCCACTGACCACTGTCTCTCATGTCATAACAGGGGCGGTGGCAAGGGGGGGGGGGCTATGGGGGCTATAGCTGTATCATATTACACTGGATAAAATGACTTCAGAAATCAGCGAATATATTACTCCAACAGATTCAATCTTTTTTTTTTTTTTTTATTATGTAGCAATATAGGTTGCAAGGTATTCCAAACTCATTTTAAGAAAAGAATAAGAGCGGCAAATAGCTTACTACCTAAACCAATAAATATCAGCCGGCCGCTGTGACCGAGCGCTTCTAGGCCCTTCAGTCTGGAACCGCGCTGCTGCTACGGTTGCAGGTTCGAATCCTGCCTCGAGCAGGGATGGGTGTGATGCCCTTAGGTTAGTTAGGTTTAAGTAGTTATAAGTCTCAGGGACTGATGACCTCAGATGTTAAGTCCCATAGTGCTTAGAGCTATTTGAACCCATTTGAATAAATATCATTTAACTTAAAATAGGCGTCTTACTATTTATGAATACACATTTTTTACCCTGAACTGCAAAACAGTTACCAAAAACTACTTATGCAACACCAAATTTTACGAATTTGTTGATAGAGGACCCCAACTCTCCTTTTGTTAAGCCATATTCCATTCCCCCAACCCCCCCCCCCCCAATTATCCTACCCCCCCCCCTTGACCGACTTCTAGAATCGCCCCTGTGTACTAATACCTCCAGAGATGGCAGCACTGTCCAGAGACTCACTCAAATGTAATGACTGAACATGCCGGCCACCAAAACAATATTAATTTCTTTCCAGCATAATACAAGTAACCCAAGACCTGCTAAATCACAGAAAATAACACAAGTAAATACACACAACATTGCATCCTTCAATCAGGTATTCTGTCCATAGAGTTTGTAACTGGTATCTTGAAATCATAATCACGTAAACAAATATACATTTAAACATAAAACATGACAAAATACACTGAGTCTGCTGCAATGCACATAGGACAAAAGAAGAAAACCACACAAATAAAAAACACAAATACGCTGTTCACTTTTGTATCACATCACTCGGTAAAGGACATAGCTTGTAGATTGGTCTCTTGAAAACCCCTTGCAGTGTGTGAATATTGTCCACTCGCACCATTCCATTGCTCCCAGGGCGTATTCCTTCAATGATGGCCAGCTTCCAACATAATGGTGGCAGGTTACCATCTCTTACTATGACCAATGCACCAGGTTGCACATTCTGACTAGGGACTGTCCACTTGGCCCACTGCTGCAGATGGCGCAAGTAGTCAGATGACCAGCACCGCCAAATGATCTGGAAGACTTGCTGCAGTTGTTCCCACCTTGTGAGCAAGCTCAGGTTGGCTGTACCTAGATCTGGCTGAGGGATGCTTGTGTAAGGAAATTACCTGGGGTGAAGACTTGAGGTCAGTAGGATCACAAGACAGTGCTGTGAGAGGACGAGAGTTCAAGCAAGCCTCAATCTGGCAAGTTAGGGTTGTCATCTCCTCAAAAGTTGGACATATGGTTCCCATCGTCTGCTGCAACTGGTACTCCTGCTTCCCATGTTCCGCCAAAGTGTGGTGACACAGGAGGAATGAATTGCCAGTCAATGCCTTCTCCGTGCATAAAGCTTTTACCTGTGTCTGCTGATAATGACTGCTCACACCAGCTTGTAACCCGCAAAGTTCCCTACTACCTCCAACAAAGTTTTTCCCATTGGCGCTGTTCAGGTTTTGGTGCCTCCTTAATAACTGTTATTCTCATATCCATGTATCTTTTAATCAGATAGTAGTAGGTGAACAGATATCAAAAGTATGAGTAACAACACCACTTGTTTACTGAATGAAAATTGAAAGATTTTGAACAATCTTTTGAGTGGACACTATGTTATAATTATAATGCCAAGTTGAGTGATGACTAACCTGTTACTAAGTAAGAGATAATTCCATGTGTAATGATTAAATTATGAGAAAAACAATATCGGCAAGTAACACTGGTGTTTTCATTTTCTCTGTACTGAATAATGCAAGGCAGAGTGTATAACTGTAGCTAAAGAAAGAACTAAAAATGAACAAATAAAATGTGATTGCAGAACTAAGGGGCATTTATGCCCCAAGTTGATCCATATTTCATAGACTTTATCATGCAGTGTAGAAGGCTGATGCTGATTTAAACCAGCAAGCAGTTGGTATCAGTAGGAATCCTGACCCCATAAAAAAAACACGTGGATACGGAGCACGAGAACAGAGATGTGAGCAGGAAACATGTCTTACTGGAGCAGACAGAGAAAACTGGTTCACACTATGAAGCTTTGCAGCTAACCATAACATTGTTTATTAATATTAATTATTTACATACAACTCCTGCTAGACTGTCAGTATTATACACACTCCCTGCTTGTTAACTGTAATTTCACTAACTCCAAAATCAAATTCACATTTTAATTAGAATTTTATTTTAGACTGTCAGTCATTAGGTGTGAAACACTGAAGCTATTGCATATCCCCAGTGTTGAACTAGGTTCTGGAGAGGCACCACATTTGTTTAATAAACTGATTGCATAAAAGTGATTTAGGGTGTAAAAGCACTCAGAAAATGTTTGCATGCATATTTGCAACTAAACAACTTCAAACTGTCATTAGGTTCTAGTGGAGATAATTGCATGTAGTCAAAATGGTGTTCAGCATGTGATGACTAAAATCTGAACTTACATTCAAGTATTTCCATTAGACTGGCTCTAAAGACTGTTTTTCCTTGATTTTTCTATTAAAAAAAACAAGGTGATATCAGGTTATTTCAACACTTTCATTAAAGTAGCATTGAGATTTTTGCACTTGGCAATCCATTTTTCACAGTCAGTTGTGTGCTTGCATGGAGTCACAACTGGCTAACAAGAAGGCCAACTGGGACATCGATACAACTTTAAAAGACACAAGATAATCAAATGTTTAGGTGAGGAATTAGGGAACTTTCAGTTGTGCTGGACTTCATGAGTTGGCCAATGTAGTCCTCCACATGCAACAACGATTTATGAGGAACAACTTGCACTGTTAGCATGTCCGACACAGTAATGTGGCATAGCGGGAGCACTCCGTAGCTCACCCTAATCAATTAATAGGTTAGGTACGGGGGGGGGGGGGGGATATTATCCAAGGGTAACTGTCACACTTGGCATCCCTCCCTTATATGAGGAAACAGAGGAAACAACCAACAGACTGTGAATGATTGTTGTGGCAACAAACATTTTGAACAGTTGATTTTACGTGGAATTACCTATCGGAGAGTGTGGATTTGCCGTGGCAAGAAATGTTTGAACAGTAAATATTGCATCTGAATTTTTAATACAGCCAGTGAACAGTAAATTATTAATATAGCAGGAAACATTGACCAATAAATACTAAATGTGAAGTTTGTAAACTGCCACTGAACAAAGACTAGTTGCTATGGTAGGAACTGTGTTGAATAATTAATAATAAGTGTGGCAAAGTTGAATAAGCTGCACATTGGACATTATGAGAAACTTTCAACTTTGAGGGCCACATTGTTATGAACAGTGACATCGAATATTCCTGCATACTGCTTGTGGTAATGTTAATAACATACAGTGAATAGTAGCAGAAGACATTAGTTGTGCACTGTTGTTATGGGACATAATGAATGTTAGGAGCTGTGAGTGGATGTTTATTCCCACAGTTGTAATCTGATGACAGCATGCAAACTGCAAGTGGAACTACTTAGTGAAGACAACATGCTCATTGGATGGCAAGGAAGATTTCGAGTGTGGCGACGACAGGAGTGCATTACTGGTGACTGATGGTGACCTGGCAGAAAAATCAGATTGGCAGCACTGTGTCAGCTTGGTGGCATTAACAGCACTTGACAGATGGTATGTGTGACTTCAAGTGCTCCAGGCAATAGCAGCAGACTACCGGTAACTAGCAGATCGGTACATGTGGCTTCAGTTTTCATGATAGCATCAAGGCAGTGCCTGACCTTGCAGTAATTTATATAAACTGTGCCGCGTGGTCTGAGGCGCCTTTCCACGGTTCACGCGGCTCCCCCCATCAGAGGTTCGAGCCCTCCCTTGGGCATGAATGTGTGTGTTGTCCTTAGCATAAGTTAAAGTAAGATTAAGCAGTATGTAAGCATAGGGACTGATGACTTCAGCAGTTTGGTACCATAGGAACTTACCACAAATTTCCAAAAATATAAATTGTATTTACAAAACAATTAAAGAAAGGAACTTTTGTTTCAATGTGAGGGAATTAAATCTTGTAATTTTAAAAATTACACATATCGTCTTTTATAAATAATAGCTCTTATAAATCAGGTAAGATGAGTTGAGTCAATGAAGAAACAGGTGATGAGATCATCACCCAGGGAAGCGTTCCTAACAATGAGGACACTGTTCATGAATTAGTTAATCATTAGAATGATGCTTTATTACTTTCAAGTAATTTTGTAATTTACCATATGATGAAACTTTTGAGGCAAATGATATATCTCATTACCTAGCTTGTGACGACATTGAGGCATTTGGGGAACAAGATGTTGATGATGGTGTAAATCATGTGGAATCAGTGGAAGTGTTAAGCAGTCGCGACAAAATTAATATTGGAACACCAGAAAATATTAGTCTTACGGACCTATTATTTGAAATGAGACAAGTGTCAAAAGTTTTGGGTAGGAAATTTGATTATAAGCTTGACCAAAGTAAGAACGAGTTTAAAAAAAAAAAACTTATAATAAAAACGATAAAGCTAATGAGTGAACTGATCATCTGACAAAGTCTTGTATAGAGCCAAAATATGATGTTAAGATCTGTGATGGCAAGCTGAAAAAGTTCATAAAAGAGCCAGCCGGAGTGGCCGAGCAGTTCTAGACGCTACAGACTGGAACACTGTGACCGCTACAGTTGTAGGTTCGAATCCTGCCTCGGGCATTGATGTGTGTGATGTCCTTAGGTTAATTAGGTTAAGTAGTCCTAAGTTCTAGGGGACAGATGACCTCAGCAGTTCAGTCCCATAGTGCTCAGAGCCATTTGAACCATTTTTTCATAAAAGGAAATAGGAAGACAAACACCAAAATTGATCAGCTTAGTAAACTGCTAAAGAAAATGAAAAGAGAATTTTCAGAAAGGATTAGTAGTACTGAAAATAAAATCCAGCAATGCAGTGGCTAGATTAATGAAGTAACATCTAAAGTTGAGAAAAAACTACACCAGATCACACTGTTAGATTTTGTTATAACAAAATCACAAATTCTGAGTCATAAATTAAAGAGGTAGGCCAAAAAGTATGTGAAAATTCTTGTAAACTAGGTAATGTCAAAACTGAGTGTCGTAACAACGCAAGTCAAATGTCTATAAAAATAAAAGAAACTGAACAATCAGTAACTGAAAATATTGATGTTTAACAGCCAGGAATTAAATGAATATGGGAGCAAGTTCAAAACAGTATTAAGGAAATGTTAGATGCATGATATTTACAAGAAAGGAACCAAACAGTAATAAGCAGCTGTGACACAGTTGACGACAGTTTCTCATGTGTGTGCCAAGTCCATCAATTTTTAATAGGGGTCTCCGTTCATTTTGTGTTTGTAAAAAAAACAAAAAAAAAAATGACAATGCTTTGTAAAAGCATGGGATGATAGAAGGAAAATTGGATACTATATTATTGGAAGGCATTGCATTGTTATGGGGAATGAGAATGAGTTCTTTTTGTAAAACATGGGGAGGATTCAGTAATTCTTTTTTAGCCACTATTGGTCAAAAACTGTGCAAAACAGTATGTGTAGTGATAATTTTATGGGATGAAATTTTGTTGAGAGTAAACAACACAGTTATAAAGAATTCTTTCAGAATTACTGGGAAAGGGTTTATAGTTAGATGATCCATAATGGAAAGGGATATAATTTCAGTTGTCTTAATTAAATTGACTGTAAGTGTACAAGAGAGATTATTGGGAATTCTGAAACACAGTGTTGACATTTTGCATGCTCTTGAACAGCTGGAGTCTTTGTTGGCATTCATCAGTGTAGAGAAGGGTTTAGAGATGATGGGTGGAACAAGTTAATAGGGAAGAAAGACAAAAAGGCAGCAGGAGAGATAATTTTAGAAGACCACCAGTTAGAGGTAGAGGTGAATGGAGTCCTGGAGGTTATCATAATAATTATGGAAATAATCAAAGAGAAGTGAGAAATGAGGAGGAAAGATTGAGGCGAGATGAAGTAATTGGTATGGAGAGAATTGAATGGACCACAGCAGGAAAACTAGTTAGAAGTTCTGATGAGGTCTGTTTGACAACTAAACATGTACACAGGGTTGGTCAATGTGAACTATTTAAGATATGATGAAATGTATTGAATATAGACTGAAGACTGGTAAATTGAAAATGTTTTATATTATAAACAATAGATTCCATCATTTTATAAGATTTTAATACAGTTCTTCCTTCTATTGAATGGTTACAACATCTTTTGCCATTATACAATGATCAGAGTTATATTATGTTTACATATTGAAATTTTCTGGATTCCTAGGAACTCCACACATGTAGCCTCATACATCGTATGCCCACTGATCTCTGACTTTGTTACATGTAAGTTATTTTTGTTTGTCTGGAATTGTATGAGTTTTTGTAAGATTAATGGTTAAGCTGTCGACTGTTTACCAGTTGCAAGCCTGCTATATTATTTCTTACTGTCTGGCACATGTTTGGGTCCTTTATCAGTATACTTGTAAGTTTGCTGATTCAGCTAATGGCCTGATAATTGACTGCATTGCGGGTGTGTGCATAACACCAATAAGTGATGTCTTCCGCATGCAGAGCTATGTCTTAATTCCATCACCTAACCACCCAGAGTCTTGAGACTTGTCATCAACAAACATTACAGCTTTTGAAGTGTCCTCCAGTGTCCCAGGAAATTCATTTATGTGTAGTAAGAACAGGAGTGAGCCAAGCCCTGAACCTTGTTGGACACCAAATTTAATGTAATTGCTTTTATGTTATTCACTAATGTGACCATCTGTTTTCTATTGTCTAAATGACACTTCACCCATGAAAAAGTGATACTTGTAATGTTGTTCCATTTCCCTAGCTGAACTTTATGATCTATGCAATCAAAGGTCTTGGTAAGAACACATAAAATACCATCAGAGTAATTTTTCTTGTTTGCTTCTGTCAGAACTGAGTTCATGAGCTCATATATTGAGTTTTCTGAGAAGCCTTTTCTGTTAGGCTTTCACATTGACTCAAATTAAACTGGGAGGATCGTATTAGCCATGTTTGCAAGAGAACAGCAAGAATAAGCTAACTCACAGAAGAAACAAACTGGCATTCGATGGATTGGAGCATAGAATGTCAGATCCCTTAATCGGCCATGTAGGTCAGAAGATTTAAAAAGAGAAATGGATAGGCTAAAGTCAGATATAGCAGGAATTAGGGAAGTTCAGTGGCATGTGAAACAAGATTTCTGGTCAGGTGAATACAGGGTGATAAATACAAAATCAAACAGGGGTAATGCAGGAGTAGGTTTAACAATGAATAAAAAAAAAAAAATAGGAACGGTGATAAGCAACTACGAACACCATAGTGAACACATTACCAGGTGTACCGGTATGAAATAAGCGTGTTTTCTTTTTTTTTTTTTTGTTTTTTTGTGTGTGTGTTAGTGTGTGTGTGTGTGTGTGTGTGTGTGTGTGTGTGTGTGTGTGAAAATGAAACACTAATTTTGAATTGAAAAGTAAAAACATTTTATTCAAAGTACTGACCATTGCTTTCTATACATTTTGATCACCTTTCTGGCAATTTGTGGACACCACACCAATAGAAATCTTTGTATTTTGAAGCAAACCAATCAGACACCCAATTTCGACTTCTTCATAGGAATCGAAGTGTTCCTCAGCCAATGCGTGTCCCATTGATGAAAACAAATGGTAGTCGGAAGGGGCAGAGTCTGGTGAATACGGCGGGGGGTATCAGCTCCCAGCCAAGTGTTTTGATTGTATCCTGAACCAGTTTTGCTTTGTGTGCAGGTGTATTGTTGTGTAAAAAAATTACTTTGCCATGTCTTCTGGCCCATTCTGGTCTTTTTTTGATCAATGCATAGTTCAAATTGATTATTTGTTGTCTGTAGCAATTAGCATTCACAGTTTCACCGGGTTTTAGAAACTCATGATACACCACGCCTTTCTGATCGCACCAAACACAGAGCATTGTCTTCTTGCTGAATTGATCTGGTTTTGCAGTCGATGTTGATGGTTGTCCCGGATTAACCCATGATTCTTCCCATTTAGGATTCTTAAAATAAATCCATTTTTCATCGCCAGTAACGTTCTTCATTTCTTCCATCAAAATCATTATTTCTAAACCATTGAAACCATCTTTTGCATGTTGCTTCTGATAGAGCATGATCACCATATGCCTCGACAAACATTTGATGTGACCCTGCAGCACTTTTTTTCAAATGAAAACAAAAAATTAATGCTTTCCGCAAATCATCACTTTCTGTTACAAAATTTGACATTCTTAACATGATGAAAACATATGATGTTGTTTGTTCCATGACTTGATGTATACTAAATATCTTTGACAGATGTCATACCGACCAAACAAAAAAAAAAAAATTAAGTCTCATTCACAACAAATGTTCCCTATCGACACATTTGTATCTTAACGCTCGTTTCATACCAGTGCACCTGGTATTGTAGCCAAGATAGACACGAAGCCCATGCCTATGACAGTTGTACAAGTTTATATGCCAACTAGCTCCACAGATGATGAAGAGATTGCGGAAATGTCTGACAAGATAAAAGAAATTATTCAAATAGTTAAGGGAGCCAAACATTCAATAGTCATGAGGGACTGGAATTTGATAGCAGGAAAAAGAAGGCAAGGAAAAGTGGTAGGTGAATATGGACTGGGAAAGGAATGAAAGAGGAAGCCACCTGGTAGAATTTTGCACAGACCATAACTTAATCATCGCTAATACTTGGTTCATGAATAATGAAAGGAGGTTATGCACATGGAAGAGACCTGGAGACACTGGAAGTTTCAGATCGATTATATCGTAGAAAGAGACAGATTTAGGAACCAGTTTTTAAATTGTAAGATATTTCCAGGTGCAGATATGGACTCCAACCACAATTTATTGGTTATGAACCGGACATTAAAACTGAAGAAACTGCAGAGAGGTAGGAATTTAAGGAGATGGGACCTGGATAAACTGAAAGAACTAGAGGTTGTAGAAAGTTTCAGAGGGAGCATTAGGGAATGATTGACACAAACAGGGGAAAGGAATACAGTAGAAGAAGAATGGGTAGCTTTGAGAGATGAAATAGTGAAGGCAGCAGAGGATCACGTAGGTAAAAAGATGAGGGCTAGTAGAAATCCTTGAGTAACACAAGAGATATTGACTTTAAATGATGAAAGGAGAAAATATAAAAATGCAGTAAATGGAGCAGACAAAAAGGAATATAAATGTTTTAGAAATGCGATCGACAGGAAGTGCAAAATGGCTAAGCAGGAATGACTAGAGGACAAACATAAGGATGTAGAAGCATATATCACTAGGGGTAAGATAGATGCCGCCTACAGGAAAATTAAAGAGACCTTTGGAGAAAAGAGAACCACCTGTATCAAGATCAAGAGCTCAAATGGAAAACCAGCCCTAAGCAAAGAAGGGAAAACCAAAAGGTGGAAGGAGTATATAGAGGAGCTATATAAGAGTGATGTACTTGAGGTCAATATAATGGAAATAGAAGAGGACATAGACAAAGATGAGGTGGGAGATATAATACTGCATGAAGAATTCGACAGAGAACTGAAAGACATAAGTAGAAACAAGGCCTGTGAGAAGACAACATTACGTTAGAGCTACAGATAGCCTTGGAAGAGCCACCCAAGACATCTGAGGCAGTCAAAATACCCCCAGACTTCAAAAAGAATATAATAATCCCAATTCCAAAGAAAGAAGGTATTGACAGGTGTGAAAATTACCAAACTATCAGTTTAATTAATGTTAACTGGTATACTCTCTTTCAAATTCTGAAGGTGGCAGGGGTAAAATAAAGGGAGAAAAAGGCTATTTACAATTTGCACAGAAACCAGAAGGCAGTTATAAGAGTCAGGTGGCATGAAAAGGAAGCAATGGTTGAGAAGGGAGTAGACAGGGTTGTAGCCTATTCCTGTTGTTATTCAGTCTGCACATTGAACAAGCAGTAAAGGACACCAAAGAAAAATATGGATCAGGAATTAAAATCCAGGGAGAAGAAATAAAACCTTTGAGGTTTGTCGATGACACTGTAATTCTGTCAGAGACAGCAAAGGACTTGGAAGAACAGTTGAATGGAATGGACATTGTCATAAAAGGAGGATATAAGATGAACATCAACAAAATCAAAACTAAGGCAATGGGACATAGTTGTATTAAAGCAGGTGATGCTGAGAGAATTACGTTACAAAATGAGACAGTTAAAGTAGTAGATGAGTTTTGCTATTTGGGCAGCAAAATAACTGAGGATGTTCGAAGAAGAGTGAATATAAAATGTAGACTGGCAGTGGCAAGAAAAGTGTTTTTGAAGAAGAGAAATTTGCTAACATTGAGTATAGAGTTAAGTGTCAGGAAGTCTTTTCTGAAAGTACTTGTATGGAGCATAGCCATGTGTGGATGAAACGCGGATGATGAACAGGTAAGACAAGAAGAGAAAAGAATATTTTTAAATGCTAATGTTAAGATGGATAGATCATGTAATTAATGAGGAGGTACTAAATAGAATTGAGGAGAAGAGGAATTTGTGGCCCAACTTGACTAGAAGAAGGGAACAGTTGGTAGAACATGTTCTGAGGCATCAAGGGATCACTAATTCATTACTGGAGCGAAGCATGGAGACTGAGAGATGAATACACTAAGCAGATTCAGAAGGGTGTAGGTTGTAGTAGTTACTTGGAGATGAAGAGTCTTGCAAAGGATTGAGTGACACGGAGAGGTGCATCATATCTGTCTTTGGACTGAAGACCACAACAGCAACAACAACAACAACAACAAGCTATCTCACATGGAAACTGACAGATGTAGTCACTGGTGAATATCTGAAGGTTGTATATTTTGGCCTATTTCAATCACACATGTCCTACGGCATACTGCTATTGGGACATTCCAGCTACGTCAGTGGAATTCTGGAAATTTTTTTAAAGAATGTAATTAGAATAATGAGCGAAGTTACCACTAAGAAACACTGCTATCCCTCTGTATCAAGTTCCAGATATTAACTGTTGTTAATCTATACATATACAAAGGGTTGCTTTATGCCAAAAGCAAAATAAATGAGTCCACCACCAGAGAGATGACCAGAGGCAAACTGAATCTTGATATACCGAGACACAGGCTCACAAAGACAGAAGACTCACACAAAACAATAAACTTCCAATACCTGCTCGGACATTGCCCTATAATATTTTCAAAGTTAATGTGTATGATTGGTTACGCAAATACTCATATTACAAGCTAGCCAAAATATATGAAATAAACTTGATTGACATTAGTACTTAAGGATATTTCTAAAAGATATGGAACTGAATTGTGAAAAGTTCACTGTAGAAATTATTCTTAATTGTATATTTAACGATCAAACCTATTCCACTGAAAGTGGTCAGTGGTGAATAAACTGAGTAGTAAAACAGGAATCCAAACTGAGCTGTTGTTAAAAGGTTTTCCTTAAAAAGATGGTTCAATATTCCTTTGTGAGTTATCTATAAAAGTTTTTTAAGACATGCAAGAGGGGGCACTATCAAGTATGCCCAAGATTTTATTATTTTGACAGAGAAGCCATCATAGCTAATTTGCTACTTTTCATTGACCTAATGATTTTTGTGATTCCTCTGATAGATTATTTGTCAAAACTGATGTCTGATTGTGGAGTGTGTGATGCCATCTAAGTAAATATCATTAATCTACCTGTGATGGATCTTTTATGGCCCCTTGTTTTCAGTTATTGTTAGGACAAATTTATTGAATTTAGTATCTGATTTGATTTTAATGTCACCATCCTTGATGCTACTAACAACAAGGAGTTGAATAGAGTTTGCCCTACCAAATTTATTAATTTCATGTGTGATAATACACCAAGTTGTCCTTGCCTGATTCTTGAATTTTTATTGTGCGTGGTACATGATTTCTGCTTTTTTGGTGATACAGTGGAGAATTATACAATACTGCTTTATCTTAGCATCCATTTTAACTGTACCTGACACATTGTAAAGAAAGACGGGATTCAGAGTGTTATAACAATATTTTTAGAAAATAATTAAATTTCTCATTTTCTATGTGTCCTTGGTAAAATTTTTCCCATCTTTTATCCAATAAATTCCCCCTGAACATTGAAACATAGCATTTAGAAGCCTGTGAAATTTTCCTTTTCCTTTCATAGTTAAAACTGAAGATTCCTTAATTCTGTCATTTGGCCACTGTGGTCAGATAAATTATTTATGGGGCTCACATTTGTTTGATAAAGCCAATTCCACTTAGAAATAAATTATCATTGTATGTTGAGCTATACCTTTCTGTTCTTGTTGGAAACATTAATGTAGGGATCAGATCAAAATTAGACACAAGTAACACTCGATAAGAACTACACAAGATCAAATGAATAATTTCAACATGTAATCACTTTTCAGTTCTTCTTGCTAAGTCTTATTTACTGTCCTCTCTGACGGACTACTAAAGTTTTAAATATTTCCTGTTGGGGACGAGCAGATGGTCAGAATTGTTCTCTTGTATGTTTCTGAGTCTATTACTGAAATGCACTTCAATGTAGTGCTCATTTAGGTTCATGACCTGAAACTTTATTCTGCTTTTGTGTATATAGTCATTTCCCCTTTCCTTGTATTGTGCCAACAATAATTTGACACTAACTTGTATCCACTAGGTGCAGCCATTCAGTTTCTGTGACTTCCAACTGATGTTCCGCTGTAAGTAGCACATCTGTACAAATACATTTTTTCCTAAATTTTATGTGCTTATAGTTATTTGGCAGTGATGTTTCAGAAACATTTGCTCTAAAAATGCCTAACTAAAATATTGGAAACCACAGGAATAGGACAGACAGTGCCCTGATTCCATTGAACACTTCTGGAAATTAGTGATGCAAGTAATCTCTTATGAAAACATTCAAATATAGGCCACAGTTTAATCTGCTGAACAATCCCTGACTCTATATATTCACATGTTGAACAGTATGCTTCATCCAGGGCTTCTTGTATTGTTCACAGAGTGACACAATCATCATAATTGTGTGGGGAGTACTACCAACAGTGTGCTTGATTGTGTAGCTGAGATTGCAACTTAACTGTTCCCGGCACCCCCAATAATCATTACACCAACATATTTCCACGGAGAATATAAATCACAGTTGACCTCACTGAGCCCTGTTCTTGACTTAAAAATACTAGTGACCTGGTATTCACTACCCACAGAGTTCTGTGTTAGTTGAGATATTTCCCTTCCATGACTATTCCCTACAAAATGACTCCCTTGGTCTTTCTAATCCTCTGCTACTACTAGATTTAATGTAATTTTTTTCTCTGTCTTGTTAGAATGTTCCTGAACTCTTTTTGTTGACAGTCCTCAGTGCAGTGAAGCCATTGGAAACATCTAGACTACAGCCAGCAGACTTGTAACATCTCTTGGATCTCATGCTTTATCTTGCAACTCTGACCACAGTCCAGTTATCTCTCCCCATCCTAAACTCAATGCTGTCAACAGTAGCTATCAGCTGTTCTGATTCTGCTTGTGTTCCTGCCAAATCAGTTTTGAGTTTTATGATCAGCTACTATTTCTCCATTGTGGAGTAACAGGGATAACTACTACAGCACTAAAGATCAGCCACATCTTCATCCAAGCTGGTTGCTTCAGGGTCTTCACACTGTCAACCATTTATCACTACTCTCTGGCAGTTTCTCCACTTGTTGATAGTGAAGTATTTTTTTAATCTATACAGATAATTTATCAACACCTGTGGAACCAAAAATTGCAGTTATGTGACTTTTTGCAGTTTTATTCAATCGAAAACTACTAATTTGTGAAATTAATGTTATGGAGAAACATGTGTATGTGATCTATGTACATTACTGGTTAGTTAAATGTTAGGTCACAAAATTTTTTCAATGAAAGATGAGTCAAAATGTGTGATTTAAATGTCACTGGAGAGATTGAGATCAGATTAAGCTATGTTTGCTATTGTCATTGTTGTCATCAGTCTGAAGACTGCTTTGATGTAGCTCTCCATGCTAGTCTATCCTGTGCAACTTTCTTCACCTCTATGTAACTACCACAGCCTACATCCATCTGAACCCAATTACTGAATCCCAGCCTTGGTCTTTCTCTGCAATCCTCCCCCCCCCCCCCCCCACACACACACACATACATTTCTCTCTGCTACCAAATCGACAAGTCCTTGATGCCTCTGGATGTGCTCTACCACCAATCCCTTCCTTCAGTCAAACTGTGCCATAAATTTCCTTTTTTGGCAGTTCATTTCAGTATGTCCTCATTTATTATTTTATCTGTGCATCTAACCTTAAGAATTTGTCTGTAGCACCATATTTCAAAAGCTGCTATTCCCTTCTTGTCTGAACTGCTTATTTTCCACATATCACTTATGTACTAGGTTACACGCCAGACAAAATACCTTCAGAAAAGATTTCGAAACAAATTTATACAAGATGTTAACAAAGGTATTTTTTCATAAATGCTTATCTTGCTGCATTCTATATCCTCTTCATTTTATATACTCTCTATTATTTCAGCCATCATCTGTTATTTAGCTGCCAAAACATCAAAACTCATCTTCTGCTTTCTAGTGTCTTATTTTCTAGCCTAATTCCTTCAGCATCACATGATTTAATTCACCTCTGCCCCATTATCATTGCTTTACTTTTTTGATGGTCACCTTAACTCTTTTCAAGACACTATCAGTTTTGTTCAATTTGCAATCTCAGACAGATTTACAATGATATCTGCATACATCAAGGTTTTTATTTCTTTTCCCTGTACTTTAATTCCCTTTTCAAATTTCTCCTTGGTTTCCTTTACTGCTTGCTCAGTGTAGGTTGAATGATATGAGTGATGTACAACAACACTGAATTACTGCTCCCCTGACATGCTCTTCAACTTTCGTAGCTGCTGTCTGGTTTCTGTACAAGTTGTAAATAACATTTTGCTCCCTGCATTTTGTCCTGTTATCAAAAGCTTTCCATAAATCTATAAATGTAAGTTGCTTTTCTAGAACCTCTCTTATGGGATAAGTCATAGGAACAGTATTGTGTTGCGTATCACAGCATTTCTCTGGAACCCAAACTGATCTTCCTTAAGGTCAGCTTCTATCAGTTCTTCCATCCTTCTGCATAGAATTTGTGTCAATGGTTTGCAACCAAGACTTACTAAACTGATTGTTCTCGAGTTTTGATATTTGTCAGCCAGCATCTTCCTTCCCCAGAACTGGAATTATAACATTCTTCCTGAAGTGCAAGTTTGTTTCACCAATCTCACTCATCTTTCACACAAAGAGGAATTATTTTGCCATGGCTGGCTCTTCCAAGTATCCTAATAATTCTGAGGGAATGTCATCTACTCCAGGAGCCTTCTTTCCAAATAGGTCTTTGAGGGATCTGCCAGATCCTTCTTTCATTATCGTACCTCCCACCTCTTCTTTACCTACTCCTCTCCTCTTTCTATAATACTGTCCTAAAGTTTGTTTTCCTTATGTAGATCCTCTATGCATTGCTTCCACTTTGCAGTTCTCTCTTAATTACTTAGTACTAACTTATTGTCAGATCTCTTAATATTCTTAGTGCTGCTTCTGTTTTCTCTGAAGATTTCTTTAATTTTCCTGTAGGTGGCATAGATATTTCCTCTAGCTATGCATGCTACTACAGTCTTGCATTTCTCCTCCAGCGATTCCTACTTCGCCATTTTGTGCTTTCTGTTGATCTTATTTTTAAATTTTATTCCCTTTCACCTGCTTTTATGCTGCACTTTTATATTTTCTCCTTTTGCAGTTAAATTCAGTATCCCCTGTGTTATCCAGGGTTTTCTACTAGGCCTTGTCTTTTTTAGCTATGTGATTCTTGGCTACCTTCCCTTTTCATCTCTCAAAGCAGCCCATGCATCATCTGTTTAATTCCTTTCCCCTGTTTCAGTTCAGTATTGCATGTTACTCCCTTTGAAGCTCTCAAACACTTCTGGTTCCTTAAATTTGTCCAGATCCTGTCTCCTTAGTTTCCTACCATTTTGCAATTTCTTCAGTTTTAATGAGCAGTCCATAATCAATAAATTATGGTCAGTCATCACGTGCCCTTGGAAGTGTCGTACAGTTTAAAATCTGGTTTTCAATCCCTGTGTTACTGTTACATAATCAATATGAAACCTTCCAGTGCCCCAAGTCCCTTCCATGTACATAGCCTTCTTTCATGATTATTAAACCATGTGTTAGTGATGATTAAATTACAATCCGTGCAAAATCTACCATATTGTTTCCTCTTGTATTACTTTCCCTCAGTCTGTGTCCTTGCACTATTTTTCCTTCTCTTCCTGTTCCAATCATCAAATTCTAGTCACCCAGCACAGTCAAATTTTTATCTGCATTAACTCTCAGAACAATTTCGTTTATTTTGTCACACAATCCTTCAATCTCTTCATCATCTACAAAGCTAGTTGCCATATAAACTTGTACTACTATTCTGGGTGTTTTCTTTGTGTCTGTCTTGGTTATGATGGTGCATTCACTGTAGTGTTCGTAGTAGCTTACCCACACTGCTATTTTTTTTATTGACTTTAGGCCTGCTCCTGCATTACTCCTATTTGATTTTGTTCTAATAATCCTGTACTGAACTCATCAGAAGTCCTGTTCCTTTTGCCACAACACTTCACTAATTCCCACTGTAACTAATTTCCACCTATCCATTTACTGTTTTGTAATTTCTAACCTACCCATCTGATTAAGGGAAAATGTAGAATAACAGTTTTGTTTTTCTTGTGATGACACCCTCCTCTGTACATCTTCCTCAAAGATCCAAATGGAGGACTTTGTGACACGGACATTTATTCTGCTAGATGATGCCATAGAATTCAAGGAAGTCATCAGAAATTAAGAGGTTCATGTGGTCTGCAATGATACAGGGTTTTTATAAATTAGTTATACAAAAGTAATCTTCAGTTGCAAAAAAGATAAATAACATACAGAAATACTTCATACAGCACTGAATGCAGTATCATCAAGTTTTATTTACAAATGTTCAATGTAACATGACAGATATTCCATCTATAATCAGTTTCCTGCAAAATCCCACGAAGCAGATCTTGTATGCTGGCTCTGTTGTCGCAGCTCATCATTTCCCATAAGTGAAGGGAAAGAGTCTGTCTTTAAAGTAACCCCATACATAGAAGCCCGTTGGAGTTCAATCAGGTGATCTTGATGAGCAGGATATTTTTCCATCCCATCCAATAGAAGTTGGCACATTCCCAAGGAAGTATGCGATAACTTCACAATGATAATGTGGTGGTGTGCCATCTTGCTGGAAAGTAAATTCTGTGCCTGTATCCTGTTGTAATTGAGGCATTAGTTAATATTCAAGCATGTTCAGGTATGATAAGCCAATTAGAGTTGAATTGGCAAAAAAGCAAGGACTGTAAATCTTTTACAGCTTATAGTGCAAAAAACAGTTACCTTAGGCGAATCCTGTACATTTTCGATTACATGACGTATTTCTGCTCACCCACATCTGAACATTATGTTGATTCACTTTATCACATGTATGGAATGTGGCTTTATCACTGAACATGAGTTTATTCAGAAAATCTTCTTCAGTGGTATTTTGTTAAATATATCTACACAAAACTCAGATCATTTCCTTTGTCACTTTCTCCTAAGCCGTGAACAGTTCCAATTTGTAGGGTTTGAATTACAGGCATTTCTGTAGCACCTTCCACATTGTAATTCTAGGCATACACTAGTGTAATCTGGCATATTTTATTGATTTACCTGCACTACGAGTGTAAGGCTACTGAACTTGTTGAATTGCTGCATCAGAGACAGCTGGCCAAACCTGACTGGACTTAGTTTGTCATACACAGCCAGTTTTGGTGAAATGATTATACCAGTTAATATCAGTTTGTGTTTGAGGTGGTGGCTTCTGATATTTGGTTCTGAATTTACTCTGAGTTGTAGTAGTGGATTTGGATTCACTAAACTATAAACAACACTGCACATGCTCTGCACCATTGTACAACTCCTTGGTGGCTGTTGGAATAACTTATTCATGCATGCCACTAGTTATAATGTTGGGAACTAACAGTCTTAAGCAAGAATTCAAGTTGAAGATACACTGCACTCATTGCTGTATCCAACATTTATGTAAGTTGTTTACCCATTTTCACAATTACAGGATGCTTTTGTATGACTAATTTATAAACAACCTAAATTAATGTAGTCCACAGCTTTCATGGTGCCTTCAATTACTTCCACAGGCCCCATGGAAGCCCTGCTGAACATTGTATATAGCATAATACTACCTCCACTGGCCTGTGTCCATGGTATGGTGCACATTTTGAGAAGCTGTTCACTTGGATGATGGTGTATCTGGACACGACTGTTGATCTGGTGAAACAAGAAACTGATTCATCCTACCAGGAAAAATATTTCTATTGAACCATGGTCTAGTAAATGGTGTCATTGAGTGAACATCCAAGCACACAGTTGTCATCTGCTGCACAGTTTCAGGTGTGCTGAACAGTGTGCTCCAAACTACTTGTGCCTGCACCATCATTGTACTCAGCCATCTGATCTGCCACAGATCATTGCCTATCCTGTTTTACAGAGCAGGCAAGCCTCCGGACCTAATTATTTCCACAGATGCTCACAAGAGTAGCATTCAAATAACTGATAGGTTTGAGGTTTCAAAGATGCTCTGTCCTAAGTGCTTCGCCCTATGTCAAAATTGCTTATGTCAGCAGCTTTCCTCACCTGCATCCCACATTGTCACTTGAATGATTCCCCATTCGCCTCTGTTCTGCTTATATACGTGTGTCCAAACAGCAAATTTCCCAACCGTTCCACAGATAGTAAACCGTGCGCTGCACAAAGCAAGAGCACATACGTGATAGAGTAATGACATTGTGTGGCACATGTGCTAACAGAACTTCTGAGGCCTCACAGTAATTTTGTAGCAGCAGTTGAAAATGCAGACTCATATTCCAACTCCCAACATGTGTGAAATGCAGTTGTTGATAAAGTTTTTGAATGCACAGAACATAGCACCAATTGAAATTTGCCGTCAGCTGTACCAGGCCTATGGGCCTAACACCATGAGCAAACTGACAGTGCGTTGCTGGACACCAAAAGTTCACGATGAGGAGTGCAGCAGGAAGCCATAGGCATTAAAGGTGACCAAGTGCAAAAAGTGCGAGAACACATTATGGAGAATTGTCAGAAATCGGGACAGGTCATTCAGAACAAGCAGCATGAGGTACTTAGTATTGGTGTGTTGTTTGCTGCTTGATAATGCTTGGTCACAATTGGCTTGAAAGACAACGGAGCTCCTGCCAACGATAAGCTGTGAGGTGTTTGATCATCCACCCTATAGCCCAGACATCACTGTGAAGATTTTAATCTATTCTGAACTTCAAGAAATTCATGTCCAGGTGGAGTTAGCATTTTCAGACTAATTGAGAGGCAGAGATGGTTGTCAAGAGTGGTTCCAATCCCAGGTGACAGACTTCTATAATGCATAGATACAAAACTTGCTCCCACAGTTTGATAGATGCCTGAATTCTAGTGGTGAATATATTCAAAAATAGCTCAATGCTTCTTGTATCTGTTCCAGTAAATCTTTTAATAAAATTGTGTTTGTTTCTGTCGATGACCTCAGGGAAACTTACTTCATGGAAGCACCTCATACCTTCCTTACCACATCACATGCTCATAATGCCACCAGGTAGCCATTCAGTTGCATGGAGGGCAGTGTTCATAATGTTTTGACTCATCAGTATATACCATCACTATCTGTTGCATAATGACTTCAAATAAACTCAGTCGCTTATCGCGATAAGTGTATAGGTCACTCAGGACAAGTTGCATGGCCCACTAGACCTCTAGTCCTTAACCCCCTGTATGTCTACCTTTGGGGCCATCTCAAGGAGCTCCTGTGTGGATCATTGAGAATGTAGCACAACTACAGCAGAGAACTGAAAATGACTGTGCAGAATGAGATGAACAGACTCTGTGATATGTCAAGTATGGTAAATGCCAAGTACGTAATTGTCTTCATCTACATGGGCACTATTTTGAACATTTTCTGGGGTAAATGTACAGTATATAGTTGAGTTGAATTTCAGGTCCCTTCATGTCATTCCTTTCTGAGAATAATTAATTTTGTGTTGTTTTTTGGTGCACTTGTGACCCATACTCTACTGCAGACCTAGGGAACATCAGATCAAACTTTTTTAACATTTTACTCTTATTTTGATGCATAAATTACACACACAATGTGTGTATAGTTACTTTTTAATCACCCCGCATATTGTGAAAAGCAATGGTTGTGTAACACTCATTTGGGGGACGTCTGAAGGTGCGTGTTTGAAGATTTCTCTGTTGAGAATGATGTGCTGTGTTGTGTTTGCTAGAAACTCTTGAGTCCAGTCCCACAGCTGGTCTGATCTTTCATTCCCTCTGATTTTGTTCACTAGGTGGCAGTGCATGACTATTGAAAATCTTCCCTAAATCAAGGAACATCGCATCAACCTGAGTGCCAGTATTTACTGCTTTCTGGGTCTCATGGATTAGCAAAGCAAGCTGGGTTCCACACCTTGTCATTTCCAGAACCCATGTTGATTCCTACAGAGCAGATTTTCAGTCTTCAGAAATGTCATACTACATAAGCAAAGTAGTTCCATGTGCAGCAACAAAAATTTTTGATCATTTCCACAATAACATGACATGTCTCACATGTTGTAGATCTAATCTAAAATCCTTTCTTGTGGGTAACTCCTACAATTCTACAAAAAAATATTATTTAAAAACTAGTAGCCTGTAAAGAAAGAAAAAATAACTTGTCTTTAAGTGTAGTTATATGAATAGGACTACATAATAATATGTTCATTAATGTTAACACTAACCATGTAACCTGTCTCATTCCACTTCATTTTGATACAAGAATCTTTCCAGTGATCTATAAAACATAATGTAACGAACTGAGGAGCATAAAATATGTTCCAAAATTCTACAACAGACCAATGTCAGAGATATAGGCTGATAGATTTGTGTGACTGTTGGATGACCCTTCTTCTTCCTAGGAGATATATGACATAACTCTCATGACTCAGTTATTTAAGTGCTCAAGGGTATTGTTAGAAAAGACATTCAGAACAATCTTGCATAAATTCCTGTCCCTGGCTCAAGTTTTGATCATTATGACTCTCTCATTCTATAGCTGGCAGGTTGAAATCCATCCCTATTAAAATAGTGTAATCAGGATATTTACCAGATATATTCTCCAAGTTTACTCTGTAGCATTCTGCCACAATAGATCCAGATGCAGTTGATCTCCAAAACAATCATCCATAACCATGTTTTGCCCAACTTTGACTCTTATCTGCACCCAGGTTATTTCACATTCAGAAGCTATAATAAAATTCACTAAAAATTTATTAAAAAGACGTCTTTCCAAATACCATATAAGCTGTTTGTAAAAGTACTTACTTGCCAAACTGGTATTTGGGCGTACAGCCCAACATCGGTGGTATACGGTGTGCTTGTCCATATCAGATGAAGTGTGTGTCAAGTATGAAATATATATGATGTTAAATACTGGCAGTTAAATATTTTTACGTGCAACTCATGGTGTACAGCAAGGTATCTTTTAACAGATACTTAAAAGCTGCAGAGCAGTAAGCATATAAGATTCTTACCAGACAATCAAGCTATATCTGGTAAAAAATATGCCAACACCATTGCTATTCAGACTATATTTGTCACATATATTAAAACAAGAGCTAAAAATGTTGCTGCTATTCCGGTTTCAGTCATGTTTCTGTTCTTAGTGCTATCTGGGCATTGCAAACCCTAATTGTGAGACCTTTCTGCTGACACTTCAGCAACCAACTAACTCTACATTAACATTCTCTCATTCTGATTTACAAAGATGAATGTTCTCTGTGACTAATGTGAAAGATCTACTCCCTTCTCAGATTGTCGTATATAATTCATAACTGAGAGTATGGAGGAAATCTTCTAAATTAAAAATCCTTTATATGCATCCATATACACTCTGCTACATATGTAGCCACTTCCTCTGTGTATTGCATGCTGACCTGCTGAGGGAAATCGAATTCTCCCCCTCTGTAGTGCAAGTTAAAAAGCTCAATCCAATACTTCCAAAGAATTGTATGAGTCTTTGGTTTAAATGCTTCATTTGGTTCAAATCAGACGAATACAATCAGTTCTGTGTGTGGCACTGCACATCATGAAACTTATTTCATCTCCTGTGCAAGGCTAGCTCCACTAACTCAGCCAGATATCTAAAAGACTATGCCCTCTGAACCATGGTGGCAAGTATCAGTTGTGCTGACACGAGCTGTGACTTGCAACTGGTTGCAGCCAATGCATTCAATTGCTGTCAGTGGAGGCTCCTCCCCATCTCGGATGAGACCCACTTGCAAACATACTGAGTGCAACTTCCTGGCAGATTAAAACTGTGTGCCGGACCGAGACTCGAACTCGGGACCTTTGCCTTTTGCGGGCAAGTGCTCTACCAACTGAGCTACCCCAGGCTGTGGCTAAGCCAAGTCTCCGCAATATCCTTTCTTCCAGGAGTGCTAGTTCTCCAGGTTCACAGGAGAGCTTCTGTGAAGTTTGGAAGGTAGGAGACGAGGTACTGGCAGAATTAAAGTTGTGAGGATGGGGCGTTAGTCATGCTTGGGTAGCTCAGTTGGTAGAGCATTTGCCCGTGAAAGGCAAGGGTCCAGCACACAGTTTGAATCTGTCAGGAAGTTTCATATCAGCACGCACTCCGCTGTAGAGTGAAAATTTCATTCTATACTGACTGCAGTTTGTCCTTCCCTACTTGTCTGTTATTTCCCAGAGAGGCTCTGTCCCTACCTAATGTTGAAGCTCCTGATGACCAACACATCCACAGGTGTAACATTCATTGAAGCTTCTGTCCACTGTTGTATGTCAGTAGTTGTTGCATCAAGCACTGCCCTGAAACACTGTGGTAGTGGTTGTCAGACAGAGGTATTGCTATATATATTTACATATTTTGATTTGTTCAGTCTTTTTAAGATAACCACACAAGTGGTGAATACCATTAGAATAATGTTTCAGAACAGAATTCAAACACTCATGATACTGCCATTCAGATGAATTGACTGCAATGCCTCATTTTAATATAATTTAGGTCTACAATTAGTTCAGTTATTCTGCACTTTAAGGTCTATTCTGTTCCACAATTCAGATACACTGCAAGAAAAGTAACAAGACATAGTGAAGTGTCGGCAGAATTGCCAACACTGTTTTTAGAGGAGGCCGAAATGCATGCTATAAGCTCACGCAGGCTGGCGTGAGGTCTGAAACAGGATACGTAATGAATGCCATAAAGAAAAGTACGTAGCTTCTGGAATACTTAACTTTAATCCACATTTGTAGAACATTGCTCGATGATACAGAAGTATTATAGCAATTGAATACGGCGCCTTGCTAGGTCGTAGCAAATGTAGCTGAAGGCTATGCTAACTATCGTCTCGGCAAATGAGAGCGTAATTCTCAGTGAACCATGGCTAGCAACGTCGGCTGTACAACTGGGGCGAGTGCTAGTACGTCTCTCTAGACCTGCCGTGTGGTGGCGCTCGGTCTGCAATTACTGACAGTGGCGACACACGGGTCCGTCGTATACTAGCGGACCGCGGCCGATTTAAAAGCTACCACCTAGCAAGTGTGGTGTCTGGCGGTGACACCACACATAGTTCATTGTAGAACAAATTAATCCCTTAATAACTGAAAAAAAATTCTAGTGAAGAAAAAATGAAAAAAATGTTTTCTAAATGGTAATGAACATGTAAGGTCAACTCTAAGATATGTTGTACTTATCAGGTATAACTGGATATGTTGCATATTTGTGACGAAAGGCATTTTAGGAATTGAACACTTACAACACTTTCTTTAGTTAAACATTTGTGTTTAACATTTTGGTGATACATTGATAGGATTTACATGACTGAAAATAAATAATACATGGTGGCACACATTTTAAATAATCATCTACAAAACAATATAACCTCATTCCTAAAATTCTCAGAAACAGTGTATTCTCTTGTTTAGATGCAGATGAACATTACACTTACTACACACATTCTTTACAGTTTGATCTTGTGTCTGTAAACTGAGGCCACTGATGTGTTGCATCAGTTGGGCAGATTTAACTGGAACCAGTTTTCTTTGACTCTGACACTTCTTGCATAACAGTTCTGTCTCTGTAATGGTTGAAGGCCTCTCTCTCTTCTTGTCATGATTTTTGCCAGTTTGTAGAGGGATCTTCTATTCTGGATTTGAATTCTAGTAGATAATTTTGTTTATTATGGGGAATTTGGAAATTGTCATAGTTCCTCTCCACAGTTGGTATACGAGCTTTAAAATCTCCATTACCTGTTTTTGGAGCATAAAACTTTGGGGTTCCATCACAAATACCATAAAAGCTTCAGCGCATTAGCATGAATGCAGCTGGTCACTGAGGTATTCTGGTGCTACAAATCAATGGAAATGTTTGATTTCACTTACCTAATTTCATCTCTTCCATGCAATCACAGAAGTATACAAACAGCTAATGATGTTTGTTTCACAGAAACCTTATTTTCAAATGCAGTTGCATGAGCAATTAATTTATTACATCAAAATGTGATTATGTCACATCATACATACTATATAACAAATAAATAATTTTCGGAACTGAACATACATCTGTCTCTAGCTATATTTGTGCAAATAGTAACGGTAACTTCTTTTGTGTGTGTCATGAACAAACACATGAACAACATGTTGCTCTACAAATACGCAAAACACGCAGAGATGGGATCATTTGTCAGATACATTGGTAGATTCATGTGGAATCTGCACCTATTGTCACCAGCACTCAAAACCAATAAACTTTTTTCCATTTATTAGTGCCACTTGGTGTGACGTGAATTTGTGATGCACAGCATTAAGGGGTTGATTATCCGAGTGTGTTTATTGCTAGCAGTAAAGACTGTCCCATATGTTGTGAACAGGGTGAATGTTTTATATGTAGTACATAAGATCACTCAATTTTCCTGTTTGTAAAGTATCCTCGTAGGCAAGTGATTTCTACTGAAGAATTTTTTTTTTTTTTTTTTTTTTTTTTTTTAAAAAAAGAGACGATAGATACTTGAAGAGCATTATTGTGTATTTGGGCATCCAGTTGGTACAAAAGACACGTGTAATGTTTTACAATTTGCCAAATATTTAATAAGAAGAATCCAACTTAGATGCCAGAGAATACTGACCACAAATTTTCTGGCAGGCTCCACACATCTTGTTGTAGGCTCAATGGCTTTTGAGAATTTCTCATATGGCTGATTCATTTCTACACTAAATAGCCAAAGAAACTGGTTGTTGTTGTTGTTATTATTGTGTCCTTCAGTCCAGAGACAGGTCTGATGCAGCTCTCCATGCTACTCTATCCTATGCAAGCTTCTTCATCTCCAGGTACCTACTGCAACCTACATCCTTCTGAATCTGCTTAATGTATTCATCTCTTGGCCTTCCTCTATGATTTTTTTTACTCTCCACACTGCCCTCCAATACTAAATTAGTGATCCGTTGATGCCTCAGAACCTACTAACCGATCCCTTATTCTAGCTGGGTTTTGCCACAAATTCCTCCTCTCGCCAATTCTGTTCAGTACCTCCTCATTTGTTACGTGATCAACCCATCTAACCTTCAGCATTCTTCTGTAGCACCACATTTTGAAAGCTTCTATTCTCTTCTTGTCTAAACTATTTATCGTCCATGTTCAACTTCCATACATGGCTACACTCCATACAAATACTTTCAGAAAAGACTTCCTGACACTTAATTCTATACTTGATGTTAATAAATTTCTCTTCTTCAGAAACGCTTGCCTTGCCATTGCCAGTCTACATTTTATATCCACTTTACTTTGCCTGTCATCAGTTATTTTGCTCCGTAGACAGCAAAACTCATTTCCTAATGTAATTCTCTCAGCATCACCTGCTTTAATTCAACATGTTCCATTATCCTCATTTTGCTTTTGTTGATGTTCATCTTTTATCCGCTTTTCAAGACACTGTCCATACCATTCAACTGCTCTTCCAGGTCCTTTGCTGTCTGTGACAGAATTACAATGTCATCAGCAAACCTCAAAGGTTTTATTTCTTCTCCATGGGTTTTAATTCCTACTCCAAATTTTTCTTTTGTTTCCTTTAGTGCTTGCTCAATATACAGATTGAACAACATCAGTGATAGGCTACAACCCTGTCTCATTCCCTTCCCAACCACTGCTTCCCTCTCATGCCCCTCGACTCTTTTAACTGCCATCTGGTTTCTGTACAAATTGTAAATAGCCTTTCGCTCCCTGTATTTTACCCCTGCCACCTTCAGAATTTGAAAGTGTGTATTCCTGTCAAAGTTGTCGAAAGCTTTCTCTAACTCTACAAATGCTAGAAATGTAGGTTTGCCTTCCCTTAATATATCTTCTAAGATAAGTCATATGGTCAGTATTGCCTCACGTGTTCCAACATTTCTACGGAATCCAAACTGATCTTCTCCAAAGTTGACTTCTACCAGTTTTTCCATTCGTTTGTAAAGAATTCGTGTTAGTATTACTTACTACAGTGATTATTACTTACTTACTTACTACACCGATAGTTTGGTAATTTTTGCATCAGTCAACACCCGCTTTCTTTTGGGATTGGAATTATTATATTCTTCTTGAAGTCTGAGGGTACTTCATCTGTCTCATACATCATGCTTGCCAGATGGTAGAGTTTTGTCAGGGCTGGCTCTCCCAAGGCCGTCAGTAGTTCTAATGGAATGTTGTCTACTCCCGAGGCCTTGTTTCAACTAAGGCGTTTCAGTGCTCTGTCAAACTCTTCATGCAGTATCATATCTCCCATTTCATCTTCATCTACATCCTCTTCCATTTCCATAATATTGCCCTCAAGTGCAAGAAACTGGTACACCTGCCTAATATTGTGTAGGGGCCCCACAAGCACACACAAGTGCCACAACACGACACGGCATGGACTCGACTAATGTCTGAAATAGTGCTTGAGGGAATTGACACCATTAATCCTGGAGGGCTGTCCATAAATCCATAAGAGCATGAGGGTGGTGGAGATCTCTCCTGAACAGCACATCGCAAGGCATCCCAGATATGCTCAATAATGTTTATGTCTGGGATCTTTGGTGGCCAGCGGAAGTGTTTAAAGACAGAAGAGTGTTCCTGGAGCCACTCTGTAGCAATTCTAGATGTGTGGGGTGATGCATTGTCCTGCTGGAATTGCCGAAGTCCATCAGAATGCACAGTGGACATGAATGGATGCAGGTGATCAGACAGGATGCTTACATATATGTCACGTGTCAGTTGACGTATCAGGGGTCTTGTAACACTCCAATTGCACACTCCTGTGCCATTACAGAGTCTCCACCAGCTTGAACAGTCCTCTGCTGACATGCAAGGTCTTGGATTCATGAGGTTGTCTGCATACCTGTACACGTCCATCTGCTTAATACAATTTGAAACATGACTCGTCCGACCAGGAAACATGTTTCCAATCATCAACAGTCCAATGTCGGTGTTGGTGGGCCCAGGCGGGGTGTAAAGCTTTGTGTCATGCAGTCATCAAGGACACATGAGTGTGCCTTCGGCTCTGAAAGCCCATATCGATAATGTTTCATTGAATGGTTTGCACGCTGACACTTGTTGATGGCTCAGCATTCAAATCTGCAGCAACTTGTAGAAAGGTTGCACTTCTGTCACATTGAACGATTCTCTTCAGTCGTCATTGATCCCATTCTTGCAGGATCTTTTTCCACTCACAGCTGTATCAGAGAGTGATGTTTTACCGGATTTCTGATATTCATGGTACACTCATGAAATGGTCACATGGGAAAATCCTCACTTCATCGCTACCTGAGGGATGCTGTGTCCCATTGTTCATGTGCTGACTATTACATCATGTTCAACCTCACTTAAATCTTGATAACGTCTACATCTACGTGATTACTCTCCTTTTTACAATAAAGTGCCTGGTAGAGGATCCAATGAACCACCTTCAAGCTGTCTCTCTACCATTCCACTCTCTAATGGTGCGTGGGAAAAACAAGCAGTTAATTTTTTCTGTGTGAGCCCTGGTTTCTCTTATTTTATCTTGATGATCATCTCTCCCTTTGTAGGTGGGTGCCAACAGAAAGTTTTCAGTGAAAAACACCTTTTTTTTATATGATTGCCACTCCATTTCCTGTATCATGTCTGTTGCACACTATCTCCCCTCATCCGTCAGTCCCACATGATGTGGATCCCACACCACACAGCAATACTCCAGAATACTGCACCTTCTAAGTGTTCTGCCAGTGAATTGCAGTCTCTGATTTGGTCTACCCACAACATTATCTATGTGATCGTTACAATTTAGGTTATTTGTAATTGTAATCCCTAAGTATTTAGTTGAATTTATAGCCTTCAGATTTGTGTGACTTATGGCATAATCAAAATTTAGCAGATTTGTTTTAGTAATAACTTCAAACTTTTTTATGTTCAGAGTCAACTGCCAGTTTTAGCACCACACAGAAATCTTATCTAAATCATTTTGCAATTCGTTTTGGTCATCTGATGACTTTACAAGATGGTAAATGACAGCATCATCTGCAAATAATCTAAGAGGGCTACTCAGATTGTCTCGTATGTCGTTGATATAGATCAGGAACAATAGAGGACCTATAACAGTTCCTTGGGGAACACCGGATATTACTTCTGTTTTTACTCAATGACTTTCTGTCTATTATTACAAACAGTGACCTTTCTCACAGGAAGTCCGCCGCTCGTGGTCTCGCGGTAGCGTTCTCGCTTCCCGAGCACGGGGTCCCGGGTTCGATTCCCGGCGGGGTCAGGGATTTTCACCTACCTCGAAATGACTGGGTGTTTGTGTTGTCCTCATCATTTCATCATCATCCAGGAAAGTGGCGAAATTGGACTGAGCAAAGATTGGATAATTGTACGGGCGCTGATAACCACGCAGTTGAGCGCCCCACAAACCAAAACATCATTTCTCACAGGAAATCACAAATCCAGTCACACAACTGAGTCAATATTCCATAGGCACGCAGACTTGTTAGAACACGCTTGTGAGGAACGGTCTCAAAAGCCTTCTGGAAATCTAAAAATATGGAATCAATTTTACATTCTCTTTTGATAGCACTCACTACTTCATGAGTATAAAGAGCTAGTTGTGTTTCACAATGACGAGAATTTCTGAATCCTTGCTGACTATGTATCAATAAATCATTTTCTTCGAGGTGCTTCATAATGTTAGATTACAGTACATGTTCCAAGAACCTACAGCAAATTGAAGTTAGTGATGTGGGCCTGTAATTCAGCAGATAACTCGTACTTCCCTTTTTTGGTACTGGTGTGACTTGAGCAACTTTCCAGTCTGTAAGTACGGAACTTTCTGTGAGCTAGCGGTTGTATATAACTGCTAAATATGGAGCTATTTCATCAGCATACTCTGAAAGGAACCTGACTGGTATACAATCTGGACTGGAGGCCTTGCCTTCATTGAGTGATATAAGCTGCTTTATGCTGCACTGAGGATATCTACTCTTATGTTTCTCATCTTAGCAGTTGTTATTGATTGGAATTCAGAAGTACTTACTTTGTCTTCTTTGGCGAAGGAACTTAGGAAAACCTTGTTTAATAACAGTGCTTTAGTGGCACTGTCATCAGTGACTTCGCCGTTGTTATCGTGCAGTGAAGGTATTGATTGTGCCTTGCCACTGGTGTGCTTTATGACCAGAATCTCTCTGGGTTTTCTGCCAGATTCTGAGACTGAGTTTCGTTGTGGAAATTATTACACGCGTCTCACATTGAAGTATGCGTTATATTTCAGACCTCTGTGGAACTTTGCCAACCTAGGGGATTTTGCATTCTTTTAAATTTGGCATGCTTTTTTCGTTGCTTCTGCAACAACGATCTCACCTGTTTTGTGTACCATGGGGGATCAGTACCATCACTTATTAATTTACAGGGTGTTTCCAAAATGACCGGTATATTTGAAACGGCAATAAAAACTAAACGAGCAGCAATAGAAATACACCGTTTGTTGCAATATGCTTGGGACAACAGTACATTTTCAGGCGGACAAACTTTCGAAATTACAGTAGTTACAATTTTCAACAACAGATAGCGCTGCAAGTGATGTGAAAGATATAGAAGACAACGCAGTCTGTGGGTGCGCCATTCTGTACGTCGTCTTTCTGCTGTAAGCGTGTGCTGTTCACAACGTGCAAGTGTTCTGTAGACAACATGGTTTATTCCTTAGAACAGAGGATTTTTCTGGTGTTGGAATTCCACCACCTAGAACACAGTGTTGTTGCAACAAGACGAAGTTTTCAACGGAGGTTTAATGTAACCAAAGGACCGAAAAGCGATACAATAAAGGATCTGTTTGAAAAATTTCAACGGACTGGGAACGTGACGGATGAACGTGCTGGAAAGGTAGGGCGACCGCGTATGGCAACCACAGAGGGCAACGCGCAGCAAGTGCAGCAGGTGATCCAACAGCGGCCTCGGGTTTCCGTTCGCCGTGTTGCAGCTGCAGTCCAAATGACGCCAACGTCCACGTATCGTCTCATGCGCCAGAGTTTACACCTCTATCCATACAAAATTCAAACGTGGCAACCCCTCAGCGCCGCTACCATTGCTGCACGAGAGACATTCGCTAACGAAGCTTCGTCAATAAACAGAACTGGCGCATATGGGGAACCGAAAAGCCCCATGTTGCAGTCCCATCGTCCCTGCATCCTCAAAAAGTACTGGTCTGGGCCGCCATTTCTTCCAAAGGAATCATTGGCCCATTTTTCAGATCCGAAACGATTACTGCATCACGCTATCTGGACATTCTTCGTGAATTTGTGGCGGTACAAACTGCCTTAGACGACACTGCGAACACCTCGTGGTTTATGCAAGATGGTGCCCGGCCACATCGCACGGCCGACGTCTTTAATTTCCTGAATGAATATTTCGATGATCGTGTGATTGCTTTGGGCTATCCGAAACATACAGGAGGCGGTGTGGATTGGCCTCCCTATTCGCCAGACATGAACCCCTGTGACTCCTTTCTGTGGGGACACTTGAAAGACCAGGTGTACCGCCAGAATCCAGAAACAATTGAACAGCTGAAGCAGTACATCTCATCTGCATGTGAAGCCATTCCGCCAGACACGTTGTCAAAGGTTTCGGGTAATTTCATTCAGAGACTACGCCATATTATTGCTACGCATGGTGGATATGTGGAAAATATCGTACTATAGAGTTTCCCAGACTGCAGCGCCATCTGTTGTTGAAAATTGTAACTACTGTAATTTCGAAAGTTTGTCTGCCTGAAAATGTACTGTTGTCCCAAGCATATTGCAACAAACGGTGTATTTCTATCGCTGCTCGTTTAGTTTTTATTGCCGTTTCAAATATACCGGTCATTTTTTAAACACCCTGTATGTGGCTTATACATCTCAATTGTCATCGATACTATTTCCGTTTATGTTTGGGGGGGGGCTCATGAACTAATAGTTCAAAAAAATTTCCTGAAAAAGTATTCAGTACAGTTTTGGATGACGTTTTATGCCTGCTGCCAGCTCAAAACATAATTTTTCCAGCATATCGAGGGTAGATTGAAGTCACCACCGACTATAACTGTATGGGTGGAGTACCTTTTTGAAATGGGACTCGGCCATCCTATTAATAGTTTAGTCAGATTGTCAAGTATAGCCTCTACCCATACTATTTCACAGGAACTACCTAATTCAATTTCACTACAAGGTAAACTACTTCTGACAGTAATACGAGGCAAGTTTTTTAAGTAAGTCCGTTTTGAAATTTAAAAAAGACGTGCTAAGATATCTCAATAATTTTATTTTTACATGAAAGCCTGTACCTTAATCTACTTTTGTACATAATTTCCGTCAATGTTGAGGCACTTGTCATAACGTTGTACCAGTTTTTGAATACCCTCCTCATAGAAGTCTGCCGCCTGACTTGTTAACCACTGCATCACCACTGTTTTGACTTTGTCATCGTCTTGGAAACGCTGACAAGGAGGAAATTGTAAAGCATCTGTTTTCTCTCACCTTACTGTCCACTTCCTGCACCAAACTTTCATTTAACAACCGAAAGACGCTCACTCCATTGTTCATCATGCACATTTGTGCGGCCATCTTTAAATGCTCTCACCCACTTTCTTACCATTCCATCACTCATAATGTTTTCTCCATAAAATGCACAGATCTCACAACGAATATCAATCACTTTTAGGCCTTTAGCACTAAGAAATCTTATAACAGCTGTACTTTACAGTCGGTGGGACTCACGATTATCAGAGGCATCTTAAACACACAGTAAACAACGTAAACAAAGAAGAATCAGACTGTAATGGCGTCAGTGGGTAGATTAAGGTACAGGCTTTCATGTAAAAAATACAATTATTGAGATATTTTAGCACGTCTTTTTTTAATTTCAAAACGGTACTTAAAAAACATGTCTCGTAAATACTCCACCACCAACTGTATTTAATCTATCCTTTCTGCACACTGTTAGGTCGTTCGAAAAAATTTCGGCTGAACTTATTTCCAACTTGAGCCAGCTTTCTGTACCTATTACTATTTAAGCTTTAGTGCTTTCTATTAGGACTTGGAGTTCTGGTTCTTTCCGAAGATGGCTATGAATAGCTATGACAATTTACAACTACAATACCGATCATTTCTACAACTACCTTACTGTGTTTTACCTGCCCTCTTTTAGACGGACGCCCTTTCTTTGGTTTCCTGAGACCCTCTAACCTAAAAAACTACCCAGTCCCTTCCACGCAGCCCCCCGCTACCCGTGTAGCCACTTCCTGTGTGTAATGGACTCCTGACCTATTAAGAGGAACCTGGAAACCCACCACCCAATGGCACAAGTCAACGAATCTGATGCCTTCACAGTCACAGAACCATCTGAGCCTCTGATTCAGATCCTTCACTCGGCTCTACACAAATGACCACAGTCGGTTCTGTCGACGATGCTGCAGATGGTGAGCTCCGCCCTAATCTCGCAAGCAAGACTGGCAGTCTTTACCATTTCCACTAGCCGTTCGAAACCAGAGAGAATCTCCTCCAATCCAAAGTGACACATGTCATTAGTACCGACATGAGCCACCACCTGCAGTTGGGTGCACCCTGTACTCTTCATGGCATCCGGAGGCACCCTTTCAACATCTGGAATGACTCCCTCTGGTATGCACACAGAGTGTGTAATGGACTCCTGACCTATCAAGCGGGTGGGCTTCCTTCCCCTCCTTGGCAGCCATGTTCCTATGGGCCTCCATTACATGCCTAACGTTGGAGCTCCCGACTACCAGCAAACCCACCCTCTGTGAATGCCCAAACCTTGCGGGCTGAGAAGCTTTCTCTGGAACAGGGTGGACGACTGCCTCTGGCTCAGAGTCTTCGTCAGCCACAGATAATGCCCAAAACCTGTTCATAAAAAAAAAAAAAACAGGTAAGCCCTACGATCGGCCCCTCGTAAAGTCTTTATCTGCCTGCCAGAATTTGGAATGATCTCCCACTCGAACACGGGTAAGGGTTCAACCTCAGTACAGGCAGTACCAGGAGGGGCCACAGCAGTGGAACGATTGGAGGACACGTGGGTAGTGCTTGACGTCCCTCACAGCCCCGTGTCCGACACCCTACAGTGATGCCCCTTGGTAGCAGCCTCAAGCTGTGTGATGGATGCAACACTACCTGGAGCTGGGAGCGAAGGGTCACCAACTCAGCTCGCATCCGTACACAGCGATCACATTGCCTACCTACTAATGAAGTCGCTCCTGTCTGAAGCTCATAAAAATATGTAAGAAATGAACGGTGTACTCGCCTTATTAGCAGCAGGAATTCGCAGTGTTCTCTCAGTGACGGTCTAACCGAAACTGAGCTGTTCTAAGCAAAACAAACAAAAGCCTGTACAATACGAGGGTTGAGAGCAATGGCCGTACTGTACACTACACTGTTTTTAAAATAAAAGGTTGTTCCTAGTAAGCACTCGGGCATGCAAGAAATTACAAAAAAATACACTAGTAACTGCACAGGTAACTGAAAATAAGTCCCTCTTGTTTGAAGCTTGTAAAAATATGTAATAAACGAATGGTGCACTCCGCCTTATTAGCAGCAAGAACTCGCGGTTCTCTCATCAGACATTAAAGCAGCAGTAATTGATCTAACAACTATGCCAGACACTTGTTGTCTTATACAGGTGTTGCCGACTGCTGCACTGTATTCTGCCTGTTTACATATTTCTGTATTTGAATACGCATGTCTATGCCAAATACTTTGGCACTTCAGTGTAGTATGAAGTGCTAGAACCATGTCTCAGGCAGTAATAAATCAATGCAAAAAATAAGTTTGATTATTTTTAGTATGGTCTATACTTCGCTGAGAAATTTGTTTGGAATATTTTCTTTTGGACAGCATTCAACCAATGTAACATCTATCTGGCACAAAGCTTTCTTATAGTTCATTTTTCTTGTAAAATGCACCATGATATTTCTTATTATATATCAAAATGTCAGCTATTTCTTACAGCTATAATTGGCAGGTGCCCAGTTCACTATTGTACATTTTCTCAACATTTTTATTATTATTTTCTTCACACTCTATACCACTCTGGATATTCCTTGCTTGAACTAGTTGGCTGATTAAAAAGGGATAAGATATGTTTCACTGTGCTGCAGAAAAGGTAGAAAACAAATACTGGAATGTTGTGCAGAGCAGTGAATCTTTTTTTTAAATAGCCCTTGTAATCTGCAGTGACATTTTGAGTATATCATATTGCAGTAAGACTGCAGAAACTTTATTACTAGTAAGACCTGTTTAGAGGCATACAAACTTCACAATGTTTTCAAAAAGCTTTGTAAGAAAGGACTATTACACCATGACAACCACTTCTGTGACTTATTGTTGGCTTCAAAGTTAGGGTTCTGCAGAGGGCTCTACATGAAGAAGGCTGGTACAAGCCCTATTAAATGAAAAATGTGAACAAACAATGCGGATATGGAGACTACTCATTTGTGAAAAATGTCAGCTGTGATAAGAGAAAAAAAGAGTGAAATTTCAAGAGGCCCTGAAAATAACTAAATGATTTTCACAACATATTTAAGATTTGTTTGCAGAACTTCTAGGTAATTCTATGTGTGACAAATGGCTGTGTAACACATTTTATAAGTAACTATTTATTTCTATAGGAATTTACCTACACTCAACTTTTCTTGATATGGGGTCTGCTGCCAGTCTTTCTTTGCGTCCATATGAATGCGTGGGCAACTTCTTCAGTAATGTAGAATATTAACTTTACGAATAAAAAAGGGCATTAAAAATGACAAATTGGTGAGAGAGAATTTAGGGAATACAGGTTCAAATGCCAGAAAATTCATCCACAATGAAATGTTATTTATTCTACAAGCACTCGCCAGACATCTATAACTCTACAGATCCAAGGCCTTTAGTTGTATTAGCCATTACCCAATATTAGAGAACATCAAGCACTGCAATACTAACGCTACCTTTTTTTGTACGAGTCTTAATTGAGTAACAAAGTTAACTAACACCTACCAAAAAAATAACATTATATTCATAAATCAAAATTATCTAACAGGATGCCTTTCAGGGTAAAATAACTACCCCCTTCTATGCATTATATTGTTTGAATCAATTTGAGAAATTAACTGCTTATAATCTTCCCTATTTTCTACAGTGATTTCAGTTTGCCCTTTCCATTTCTATATGTATAATTAGATATATTCCCTGTATAATTCTATACAGTTATAAGTTTTACATCAAAATTCAGCTCTCAACATCTTACTTATTGAAATTTGATGTTTCAGTAAATTTGATGTTTCAGTAAAAACCTAATTTTGATCTGTTAATAATATTGCAGCACGCTAGAACTATAGTACTATCTCTGCAGTTGGGTGACCAATAATATTTATGATAAACAACAAAATTATTCCTATGCTATCCTAACTTTACAATGGATGGCTGGAGACAGCAGGATAAGGATTGATGGAATGAGAGGAATAATTTGAAGATCTTACACATATAATAAAGTCAACACGAATATTTCAAAGCTGATTTATTGTGAACAACTCAGTGGCATGAATGAATTATTTATATGCACTTCTCAGGATGTATGTACCTATGAGAGATGAAAAATAAAAAGATGAAATTATAGACATGCAAATTTTATCACTTGTCCACCAATCAATAATCTGTTTACAACAGAGTTCACAACATTAAATACAAAATTGTTAATCACAACTTCAAAAAGTAACAGTTACAATACTGTCCACTAATGAAAAAATTAAGAAGATACTGTTTCACTAAGAGGAGTATTTTAGGAAGTTTTCAATGAAGAAATAAAACAAAAAGTATAAAAACAAATGTCCTAAGAGAAGTACAAACTCTCAGAATTATGCCACTGTATGTGAAATACAGAGCATATATGAAATTAATCTATCATCATAAACACAATTACAATGACTATTAAAAATAAAATGACAGAGTGCTCTCCCATACTATTTCACCATCAGAAACGTATCTCACAATATGTTAATGTCCCTTCATGCACTTATCACAGACTGGTATGAATTACACGTATGTATATATATATATATCCAATGTACTGCAAAAGAAACACTCTGTAAATGGTAACGCACATGCACACATCCACACATACACAAACACACACATGAAAAAAATTAAGCATTTGTTCAGTAGTGTCACCTCACAAAAATTAATGACTGCAAAACTCACAGCTGCTACCAAGAAACAAAGCAAATTTAATCTTCTTTTCCCTGAGTTTCAACACTTATGATGAGCATATTTTACTAATAACCATCACTTAGTTACAGTTATAGATCTCCCATAAAATTTAAATTAATAGCAGCCAAACCAACTAAAATGAACTTCCCAGCAGCAATTAATTTGATATGGCACAGGAGAAAAGATTAAGAAAAAATCTCTCAAAGATTGTTATGTGACACTTAGATTGTTACCATTTACAAAATCCTTCAACTTTGACAAAAATGACACAAATGAAAGTGTTATATACACACTAATTATCTAGCATACAAATCACAATGACTGCACATTTTATCAAAGATAGAATCTTAAAATTAAGACATGGCGGGATCGGAATCATTCTTACACATAACAAATTCTTTATACCTTGAATGTACGTATACTTTGAACAGCACCATGGCTTCTTAACCTACTTATGCATAAAATGTTTTGCTTCGTGTTGATAAGAGAGCAATAAATTTTTCAGTCCTTGTGGCTCCTGCATGTGTGTTTTTTCTGCGACTAAGGTAAACAGTAGATATAAAATAATAACCATCATGCTTCTGAAAAATTCTTATTAGATTGCCTCACATTGCAATCCCCAATTTTGTTAGTAAAAAAATATCACAACTGTAGTTCAGCTACAGTGATGACCAGCAGTTTTCTCAAGCTGAGAAGCAAACTGCAAACACTCTGAGCTTGCTTCAGATTCTCTTTACAAAGATTGTCTTCCAAAAGAAATGATTAATAATAATTTAATTTTTATAATTCCAACAATAGGACCATTTAAAATAATTTGTATGAAAAATATTTGTTATGATTGTAGCAGGGAAGTCTGTAATGGAGTAAATGCAAATGAAGAAAAAAATTTAACTGTGCTTTTGAAGTGTGTGGATGATGAGAACAGCTGATTGCCCTTTCTTCCCACAAGTGGAATCGGCTATGAAAGTTGACATATGCACACTTACTGATCAATGTAGGAAGGAGGGAGTATCCTTCGAAGGAAAAATGGCCACAATGCATTAGATAGAAAATATCCAGCATTGACATATTATCATTATCAAACTATTTCACAGTGTACAATTTACAGGACAGAACAGGGCACCCTACTCAGCTTGCCCATTTGTAACAGACATTGCAAAGATGCTGCAGTAGGGGCCTACATGTGCAGATTCACAATACCACACTTGAATCATTATTACGATTATTATTGATCATTCATAGCTTGTCTTGTAGCAAGATTTCTTGTCGAGTCTAATTTAAATAATACAAGTGCACTACAAGTTATATAATATTTGCATGCACTGCTGCAAATAGATTTCCGGAAAATTTGTTGCACAGTTTTTCTGTGCAATAAATATAAAACAGTGAGTTACTCCAAAACCTGTACATGCAGTACAAATTAAATACGCATTCTCACCAAAGCGGTTGTAAAAATAATTATGAAATTACAAATTAATACTAATGAGGCTTAAAACACCACAGCTTTAAACTGTGTACAATTCCTGTTACATTTCAAGACAACCCCCTTCAGTTTGTGGCAAGTCATCTGATAGTCTGGTGTGTATATTAGTTTGCCAATTTAAAAGCTGTAAGAACATTTCACTTGTTAATGTCAGATGTTGATGACTTCTTTAGTTTGAATTAATACTCCCTTCATTAACATTAATGGTTCTGCCAGTATGCAATGTCTCAGAAGAAAATGCCACTCTACACAAGCATTTAATTTAGTTGAAATTACTGAAAGCCAATTTCCTTCACATGTCATCAGCATTCTGAGATAAAGTTTTCAAAAAGGATGATTGAACAGCCATGCACAGAGCCACAATGCAATAAAAACGTAACTTTTTTTTTTTTTACAGGAAAGTTAGATCTCCCATAACATGGCAAATAACAATGGCACATAACATACGTCTATTTTAGAATGTGTAGGCTAAACATGTCACAAATTTTAATGTCAGACCATATGTTTCCTTAGTGCATAGAAGACTTGTTTTGTAGTATACTCTAGTGTATAAGATTCAAAATAAGTTTAAAAAGTTATCTATACATTACATTATTATCATTATCCTTACTTCTGACAGTTATTACCTCAACAGTGGCAACAGACTTTTTGACAGCAAAAGAAACTTTCACATTATTCTAGGCACAAAATAACAACTTATCAAAATTAGTCTTATGGGCTACTTATAATCTCAATTGTACTGAAAATTCTCCTATAATTATCGTATACTCTTGGACTAAAGTTCAAGACAATTTTAGTTTGGCATAGCACACTAGTCACAGTTTTTTCCACACATCCAATTTCAACTGTCAATTTTTTTTTTATTAAAAAACAGAAATATTACAGAGAAAGGTATTTGGCCCAGCATACGTTAATACTTCCTTCACTAGTATTACTACAGTAACATAAATGGGTCTGCTGAGATACAATGTCTCAAAGTAAAATGTCATCCTACAACAGGCATTTGGTTAAATGAAATTCTTTAAAGCCAATTTCTTTTCTGTATCAATAGCATTCTTATTGCAGTTATTTGCACCTTTCACTGTTACATCTAATTATAAGCTTTTGTGAATATGTAACTATCACAACAACACATTGCTAAAACACTGGTTTAATGACACAACTTCCCTGTGCTTTAGAAACAGCATTCCATGATGAACAACAAAAATCATGTATTAGTGTCTCCATTGCTGACAATAAACACACAGTGTGTTCTTCAACAACATGTAAGCAGTTGTCATTTGTAATGCAGCTTATGAACTATTCTGAGTACCAGCAAATGAAAAACTAACTGATAACACTTAACTGTTTTCCTCATTTTTATTTTGGTAACAGTAATTTATTTCCATTTTGGCAGTGACAAAAATTAATACAAATAAAATTAATGTAACTCAAAGATTTCCAATTTAATCACATGGGAAGTTCTGCCACCATGTTAATTTTTCAGCAAGGTAAGTGGTGGACACAAGGCCCTCTTCTGTTTGTTTTAGTTGACTGAAGAGCACAATGACCATTAAAAGTCTGCAAACACTTGAAAGCATCAATTCTGTAAAATTTTTCCAATACAGTCCTAAATATACAGCAAAGAGATTCTCCATCTCTTTGGAGCTACGTATACTTTTACAGAGAACCATTTAATTATTATTACAGTTATTAATAATACTTTATCTGAGCAACTTGGGCGGTTTTAATGGTAAAAATTTAACACTGTTTATGTCAGTATACTGAATCTTTGAAAAGGGGTACTACTACTAGATAATAGTGTCAGAGAGAAAGATGAAAAAATGGATGTATGGGCAGAAGTACAAAATGCAGTTTCTCTTCAGGTCAAACAGAAAAGCCATCAACAATATGAGTGGCTTTTGACAGGTTTTTTATCAGATTATAATACAAGATAATCACAATAATTAAAATAGTACTTTTAATATGGCTCATCAAACAATTTTTGTTGGTATACCATTTATATTAAATACATCCAGACAGTAATCTCAAGTTTCTTAAATGTAGCGTATACCTGGTATTTTTTCATCTTATTTAGAGGAACTAGCTTTGGAAAGATGCAGCCATGCTGCCAAGAAACAACTATGCCGCTACAGAGATTAGGTCACTGTGACCCACGGTTCCAAACTTTATAAATAAACAACAAGTGCCACACACTACACCGAATAATGGATATTGACACTTTGTAGCAAGAAGCTGTTTAAGAAGTTTCTTGGCAACAGGCTTGCACATTTTACGTATACATGAAGTGGCTGTTGAGGAGCCATGCTTTAGGCAAGGCAGGCCGTACCTTAAAGATTACACAAGACTTTAAATCTTAACAAATGCAACTACTGTACATATGTACATTCATTTCATCGTGCCACGAAAGAAACTGATTATTTTCCGTAATAATCAGTGCTCAAAAACATATACGCTGTACATATTCATTTTCTTCCACACGCAGGGGAGCACTATTTGATTAGGTCCATCACACATATTACATAAAATAGGTTTTTTTTTTATATAAGAAACCACCAAAAGTGAAACAGCAACTCACTCAACTCATTCACATTGCTGACAACACAAACTTCTGCCATAAAACACCAACTGGTGGAATGTTTCAATTTTAATCCAGCATTCATCAAAGAAATACTGTGTGGAAGAATATGGCACAGACAGGAATTAAATCAACATTTTGGTAAGGAAAGCAAGTTACTAAATTACTGTGTTTGAATAGTTTACAGGAATAGAGCCATGTAGAATTGTCCAGATAACCTAATACTGTTTGGTAAACTCCCCAACATTCTCAAGGCACTAAAGTTTAGTGTCTTTAAAGCCTTGAGAATCATAGGGAGGTTACTCATTGAAATAATGGGCAATTTGGACAATTCCATCTAGTCACATCCCCATAAATGCTGTTTAGATTTCACACCAAACTACTGGTTTGACAATATAATAAGGATACCAGTTTGAGACGAGTTCACATATTGTATATGATTTTAGCAAAGAATATGCCAATTTATGGAGTGTCATGGTTTTTAAATCATCCCACTGTAAGGCCAAATATGGAAAGATTAAAAGAGAGAAAGGGAGAGAGATATAGAGAGTGAGGATATTCCTAAACTCAAAATCAGACATAGAGAACCAAGAGCTATAAAATGTAACTATGAGGTTTGTTACATAGTATATCTACCATATTACAATCTTCCACAGATGAGCAGTGGTAGTAAAAACATCAATGTTACAAATTCATCAACTTAACAGGAGCAATGTAACACTGTGGAATGAGTTGCTGTACTTCCTTTCATTCATTTCGCTGATTAGGACACAGTGTCTGTTGCTAATAAAGCCAGATTCTTAACTTTTGTGAAGTAAATATTCTACATTATCTTTATTAGTTTCAACCAAATTTTTGTTTTCAAGCAATAAATAAGGGAATACCTGTATATCAGAACTGATTACTTATGCAAAAAAGCACTTGAGAATAGAATAAAACTGCAGAAACTTCAAGCACAAAACACTATGTTGACTTGGCCATAGATTGGTACTCCAAATAGAATTCTGCTGCTGGCGCCAAAACAAGATTATGCAAGCGAATGAATCCATACAATTCCTGAAAGGAGAGGAGAGGACAGAAATATATTAGAACAATATGAAGATACACTGAGCAATACCAAACAAATAAACACACACACACACACACACACACACACACACACACACACACAAATGCGCGCGCGTAGAGAGAGAAAGAGAGAGAGACTAATTACTAACTGTAAGATAATTCTTATTTATTTATGTTGTTCTTAATTCTATCACAGTTTTCCCCAGCAGTTAAACATTTCGTTAAATTAATTTTTTTTCTTCCTTTTTTTAAAAAAAGGAAAACGGGGTATGCTAAAATTTTATTTTTATGTTTCCTTCCTGCAACTAGACTGCTTAGTCCATTATGCAGAGAAATTGCCAATGAAAATATTAGTACTACACATATCAAAAATTTAGAAGAAAAAGTATTTTTACATTTAAGTGATTCACTCAGCGAGTGTCACTGCACATTGATTTAGAAGCACATTGTTGCTGATACATTAGGCCTTTAAGTGGGTATGACTGATATATCTGTCTGCATGATTCTGCACCTTGTAGTAAATGAGAATGACAAGTTACAGGCCAACTGATCTTGTTCTGCTATTAGATAAAGCTTATTCTGCTAGATGGTACCTGTTAACAGTGAAGACAGCATGTTCTCAGCTATTTCTAACATTTGTTTCATGAGCATGCTTCATGCATCCAACCCTGTGTTTACTAATGGATGCAATGGAGAACAGAAGCCATTTGTCAAATTCAAAATAGAAAGGTGCTTTTATAAAGTGATGACAACTTCAGTGACAAACCAGTGTGTGTACCAAGGTACAAACGCTGAGGAAAGTGATACGTGACGTGGATTCAAAATCATCTGGCAGCAATACAACACTGCAACAGATACTGTAATGAGATTTTGTGCACTTTGACTCAGCTCAACATTGCTTTTTGATGACTGATAAGAGTGGTATAAATGTCAAACAATGGAAATTCTAGGATGCAGTTTGATGCTCACGTCAGATGCAACTGCAGTCTGCACTTGGGCCCCAGTCCATGCAATCAGTCACCATGTGTACATGAGTTGCGCTTGCATGACCATGTGTGCGTTTTCTATTTCAGAAGGAGGATTCTTTCATCTGAAACTCTGTCTGCAACTCAGTGCCTCCTCTATGTTGTAAATGTGTCACATATATAGAATAATGTGACTGGTTGTTAACAGAATCTATAGTCGATTCTATGTGCAAAACAATAGCTGAGCAAACAAACTTGTATTAGAATCATTACATAGCTCTTAATCCACTTCAGCAACAAGTCTAGGACTTATAGTTGGCAAGACACAAAAGATGACTCCTTTCCAAACTTCCCCACTCTATCCCTCTCTCATCTCTGAGAAAGGCTCTAGTAGTTTGAAAAGTCAGAAAGACTGTTTGTTTGATTTGTGCTAATTTTCATTATTATCTATTTCTTTATGAAAATACATTCAAGAAATTAATTGCCAGAAACATGGATTGGAAACTAAATTAATTTCATTGCTCTGTCTTTATAATTTTATGGTTTTAAATTTCTTCTTCTTCTTTTTCTTACTCAAAATTTTCTGCTTACGCAAAGCCTCTTCCAATCTTAAATTTTCTCCCTCAGTCTATTGTTCAGTATTTCCTCCCACTGTAGTCCTCTCCAATTCACATCACATCATCCTTTACCTGATCCCTACATCCTGTTTGTGGTCCTCCGATTGGTATTCTTCCAGATTCTGTCCATTCCAGAGCTCTTGTTGTTGGTTCTCCTTTTTCCATTCTTTTAAAATGAGCATTCATTTCAACCTCTTTCTCACCATATTTTCTTTTAAGGTGTATTGATCTGAAATGTGTTTCATACTGTTACATTTCCAATCCCATTCCCACTCATCTTAGCTCAGTTATAGATGACACACAAACATGGTGCTTAACTTCACAAATGCTGTTGATGTGTAACGCAGATTGTGAGCAATGCTGGACGTGGCCACCACAAGGAATGACGGAAATGAAATACTGTCTGTTGAATGTTGATTTTAAGTGACCAATGACTGAACTGTGGCAGATGATGCATTTTGCAGTTCTGAATTTAAACTTGTGTCCCAACCTAACCCCAACCTCATGATGTGCAAAAAATAGCATTCAACAATCTGCGGCAGAACTAAAATCACAATCGCTTTGTCCATGGTGATTCATTTTAACCTATACGAGCAAACTCAAGACAGGAAAATTTAAATTTTAGCACTAAAGGCAAACTGTAATTTCTCACTATCATTGGTTACCTGAAAATACCCTCACACTGCCTCCACGAGCTGCCATTTTACCAGCTGATATAAACGGTTCTGGTTGACACTAGATTACAGATTATAGATTATAGGCAATACAGGCAGATTCCAAATGAAAAAAGAATGATAGGAAGAAAAATAAGAGCAAATAAAATACAATGATGAAAATTATGTGCAAAGTATTAAAAATTAAAAAAAAAAACATTTAAACCAATGAATCAAATAAGAATAATAATCAAAATCTTTTAAATAGATTTAGAAATTTAAAAAAAATAGAGCAAACAGTGGAAGATCCAGGATGGAATGTAACAATATTATGAAAAGGATAGTTGCACACACTCATGCGAACGTAACCCATACACACAGACGTGACCACAGTCTCTGGCTGTGGCTGAGTCGTGTGTGTGTGTGTGTGTGTGTGTGTGTGTGTGTGTGTGTGTGTGTGTTTTTTGCCTATTTACGATAAAGGCCTTGTTCGCCGAAAGTTCTTTCTGGCAGTCTTTTTGTTGTGCCTACCTGGGGTTCAGCATCTCTGTTATATGGTGAGTAGCAACTATCCTTTGCATAATATTGTTATGTTCTGTCCTGGTTTTTCCATTGTTTGCTACACAAAATGATCATTTGTGCATCTACGTGAAACTATAAGACAAAACAATGAGCTCTGTGTTAAAGACTTTTGGAAGAATCCAATATTTTTGATGTCATGGAATTGTTGGACAGTCCTGGAATGAACTTCCACAAAAAATTTTAAATGGCATCTGAAAAACCTGTTCAATTTTTTTTCATCACTGAACCTGGGGAGAATCAGTGTCAGATCATGATCAAGTTGATAATATAATTGAAGAAGTGGTCAATCTTGCCAGACTATTAAATTTAGAGGTGGATGATGATGATGTTCAAGAACTGCTGGATTCACACAATTAGTAGTTGAAAACTGGTAATGGAATGTGTGACCAAGAGCAAAACATTAAACAGTTTGATTCTTTAGACCCAGTTCAATCAGACAATCAAATGCTAGTTGCATATTTGTCAGACAACCTCAGTTGAATTAAAAAAGAATTACAAATCTTAGAAAAAACAGACTCCAATGGAATGCACATTTCTGTTACAAAATAGGGAATACAAAATTTATTAGTGTGTTACGAGGAAATTTTGTGAGAGAAGAAAAAAATAGAAATTGACTCTCATAAGACAATGTTAAATTTTATGAAGCCTTCTACATCACATTAACTTCGCTTTACATTAGTGCACGATACTGTACTGTAATACAGCAAGGTAACAGAAGACATGGGATAGTAAAACGTGTATTGGAGGAGCTGTTGTACGTGAGAAGGTTTTGGAAAGAATATGACTGCATGACAGGAATTAACAGACTTTCAATATGGAATGGTAGATGGAGCTAGATGCACAGGACATTCCATTCCAGAAATCGTTAGGGAATTCAACACTCCAAGATCCACAGTGTCAATATTATGCCAAGGATACCATATTTCAGGCATTACCTCTCACCACGAACAACGCAGTGGCCAATGGCATTCACTTAATGGCCGACAGCAGTGGAGTGTGCGGAGAGTTGTTAGTGCTAACACACAAGTAATGCCAGCTGGTAAGAGCTGATGATAGAGTTTGAGTATGGCACAGATCCCACAAAGCCATGGACCCAGGTTGTCAACAAGACACTGTGCAATCTGATGGTTGCTCCATAATAGTGTGGGCTGTTTTTACATGTAATAGACTGGGTCCTCTAGTCCAACTTTACTGATCATTGACTGGAAATGGTTATGTTTGGCCACTCATGGATTATATGTTCCCAATGCTGGTATTTTTATGGATGACAATGCTGGGCCACAGTTGTTCACAACTGGTTTAAAGAACATTCTGGACAATTTAAGCGAATGATTTGGGCACCCAGATTGCCCGACATGAATCCCATTGAACATTTATGAGACATAATCGAGAGATCAGTTCCTGCGCTATGCTGAGCAAAAGGAGCTCCGACACAATATTAGGAGGTATCCTGTGACTTTTGTTCCCACAGTGTATAATTTGTTGTATATTGATCATTTTATAAAACATTTTTCTTCTGAATTACAGTGCTTTCTTTAGTCTCTGGTCCCAATTGAACATAATCTGCGTGTATTTGTGAGCAAAATCGGACCTCAACTTACATGAATTTTATGTACGCAGTTAACGCTCAGTCCCACCTGTAGCATACGTCTACTGTTTCTGAATCTGAGTTGTGTTCTTTTTGACAGTTCCAGTCTATTTATCCTAAAACAGTATTCCCATGTATCTTCACTTTGACAGTGTATCTAATGCTACAGAAAGTTTTAAAATAATGATTCCACACAAATTAAAGAAATACACATGAAAGTTCATATGTAGAAATGTCCTAAGTTATCATGGTCTGTACAAATACAGTAGCACATAGAGGCAACATACAAATGTTGCTAGTCTTTCATCCGGTTTTTTATAAGCTACAAGATGTTATGAGGTTATCTTCTGCTGTTCTTGGAGCTTCTCAGTTTATTGTATCAGCCACCAAATCTACAGAAAATAGTCCAGAGAATTGTGAATTAATTTAAATTGTGATTTAGTTATCACATAATACACACGTCTTAGTTATTTGATTTGAGCAAAGAAGGCATGCGAGTTCAAATGGTTCAAATGGCTCTGAGTACTATGGGACTTGACTTCTAAGGTCATCAGTCCCCTAGAACTTAGAACTGCTTAAATCTAACTAACCTAAGGACATCATACACATCCATGCCCGAGGCAGGACACATTAAGTTGCAGACAGACACAATCAAAAGACACTTACACATAGGCTTATGGCCACAGCCTTCATCAAAAAAACAAATAGAAACATACCATTCATTCGCACAAGCAAGCACACTTCACGGAGTCATGACCACCAACTCTGGCAGCTTGGGCAGTCTGAGCTGCCGGAGTTGGCTGTCACATGTGAGGTGTGCTTGCTTGTGTGAATGAATGGTGTGTGTTTCTCTTTGCTTTTCTGATGAAGTCTGTGGGCAAACATTTTTTTTATGTAAATGTCTTTTAATTGTGCTTGTCTGTAGCTTAATGTGTTAATTTTATGGTAAGTAGCAATTTATTTTTTCCTCATATTATATGAGTGATCAAAATAGTTTCCATGAATAATTTTAAACTGCTATGTGAAAAGTCAATACTATAAACACAGTGATGGCCGGCTATCATATGCTAATGCGTTATGGCACACTGCAAATATCACACTAAAATTATGCCATTTCTCCTGCTCACAGCACTATGTCAGTATTTTTCTTTGAAGTTGTGTGTAGTGTACTGCACAAGTGTGGTGTATGATGGCGTTTTATAGAACAGTTGTTGTGATGGCACTGTGGGCAAGTGGGCCAAAGCAAGGACTGGTAATTTGCAGACTTGGGTTTCATTCCTACTGACAACAACTTTTATTTATTTTAAATCCTTTGCTATGTTAAACTATTAATCATAAAATTTAACTCTATTTAAACAGTTTAATTTATATGTGTAAAATTAATATATTCAATTCAGTTTTGATTACTACCACTGTAAGTCAGAAGGCCACCACATTGTAGCATATTGGTATAATTTTTCATAAGATGCCGCTGCGTACTTTTGTAGGAAGGGAAGTGTTAATAACTTCAGATTTTCTTAGTTAATGGGCAACACAATTTTCTTGTATATACAGTACACCTTTCTTCTGATTATTTTCTGTAGTTCCAATATAGGTTGCTCGAATTTCCACAAACACTGTCAACTTAAGAATCCAACTGGTTATGATGTACATTATTACTCATTTAACTATAATGAAGCAAAGGGCAATACTGAACATAGGTAAAAGACTACATGTAGAATCAAAATAGTGTGATCTGAAAAATAAAGTGTCATGATGAAGTGACGTTTATGGTAAAAAAGGTTGTTTCTGGAAAAAATTACAAACCATACAAAATCTCTGTACCTGCTTGGTTCAAATCAGATATACAGTTGAATTATTTAGGTACTGAAAATTATTTATCATCCCCAATACATCTGTCTGGAGTTTAAAAACAATTTATTTCAGAAACACCAGCAGAGGTTTCAACAATGATCTGAGGAGGCTTTTTAATATGCTGCTAATTCCATGTAACACTTAATTTTCTTATTATTTTTGTCCCAATAGCAAAGATGAGCAGTAAAGATCAACAGATGTTTCTTCTTCAACAATATAGGAAAAGACAGATTGCTGCTTACCATAATGAAGATACATTAAGTTGCAGACAGACACAATTAAAACGATACTTACATAAAGTTTTCGGCAACAGCCTTCATCAGTAAATGAGAGACACATGACTGCCAACTGCCATATCTCGGGCCGGAATTAAACTATCACATGGGATGCAAGCAGCAATCTAGAGTGGACTATGAAGGGGAAGGGATAGTAGTGTATGGAGTGGAGAGAGAGAGAGAGAGAGAGAGAGAGAGAGAGAGAGAGATGAACGCTGTCTGGTAGTATGTGCAGGGACTAGACTATCAACAGTTGCAGCATCAGTAGATTGTGGGGCAGGGAGGTGGGGTGAAAAGGAGCAAAAAAGGAGAGGAGTGGAGAAATATGGGTGGATGCTTTGGAAGATGGGCTGCAAATAAACGGGGTGGGAGATGAGAATGGGGAGGAGATGATAGGACAAGGGGTTGGAAACTGTTGGGTGGAGGGTGTGGGGACAGTATGTCACTGTAAGTTGAGGCCGGGATACTTATGGGAGTAGAGAATGTGTTGTAAGGGTAACTCCCATCTGCTCAGTTCAGAAAAGTCATTCATCCTGGTGGACAGATAGTTGGTAGTCATATCCAATATAAAAAGCTGTGCAATAATTGCAGCAGAGCTGGTAAATGAGATGGCTGCTTTCATAGGTGCCCTGGACCCTGATGGATCAGGCTAAATCTGTGACAGGATTGGAGTAGAAAGTGCTGGGTGGGTGGATGGGGCATGTTTTGCACAGGGATATGACCCTTGTGATAAGGGATTGGATTGGGAATGGCACAGGGATGGACTAGAATGTTGTGGAGATTGGGTGGGTGATGGAACACAACTTTAGGAGGTGTGGGAAGTACATCGGGTAGTATGTCCCTCATTTCAGGCAGGATGATAGGTAAAGAAAGCTGTGGCAAAGATGTGGTTCAGTTGTTCCAGTCCAGAGTGGTGCTGGGTGATGAAGGGGACACTCCTTTGTGGCTGGTTCTTGGGGGTAGTGGGAGGGTGAGGAATATGAGGGGAAATAGCATGGGAGATCTGTTTGCAGACTAGGTCTGGGGGATTGTGCCAGTCTGTGAAGGCCTTTGTGAGACCCTCAGCATACTGATATAGGGAGTTTTTGTCACTGCAGATACGCCATCCACAGGTGACCAAACTGTACGGGTGAGATTTTTTGGTGTGGTAGCGATGACAGCTATCAAAATGCATGTACTGTTGGTAGTTTGTGCGCTTAATGTGGACAGAGATGCAGATGGAGCCATCAGAGATGAGGAGGTCAACATCTAGGAAGGTGGCACAATGAGTTGAGGAGGACTGCATGAAGCAGATGGGAGAGAAAGTGTTGAGGTTGTGAAGGAACGAAGCTAGGGTGTCTTGGCCCTGAGTCCAGATCATGAAGATATCATCAATTAACCTGAACCAGACTAGTGGTTTGGTGTTTCGGGAGGCTACAAAGTTCTCCTCTAGATGGCTTATAAAACTGCTGGCATATTAGGGAGCCATGCGAGTGCCCATGACTGTGCCGCAGACTTGTTTATATACCTTCACTTCAAATGGGAAGTAGTTGTGCATTAGGATAAAGTTAGTAAGGTGCATGAAGAATGAGGGGTGGGTTTGGAGTCTGAAGGGCATTGGGAAAGTAGTATTCAATAGGCATGAGGGATGTTTGTGTATAGGGAGGTGACATGAACAGTGACGAATAGGGACCCAGAAGGTAAAGGGTTGGGGATGGTGGAAAGTCGTGAAGGAAGTGGTTAGTGTCTTTGACATGGGAGGCTAGATTGGTTGGAGGTGTTGGTCAATGAGGGCCAAATTTTTTTCAGTGGGGGCACAATAACTAGCTACAATTGGGTGCCCAGAACTGTTAGGTTCGTGGTTTTTGGGGGAGCATGTAGGAGCTGAGTGCGGGGCATCACAGGGGTGAGGAGGGAAATGAATTCAGGGGAGATGTTCTGGGAATGGCCTAAGGCTTTAAGCAGGGATTGGAGTTTGTGTTGAACTTCTGGGATGGGATCACTCGGACAGAGTTTATAGTGGAGGAGTCAGATAATTGGCGAAGGCTTCCTACCAGGTAGTTACGGCGATTTATAACAACAGTGATGTAACCTTTGTCTGCATGTAGGATGAAGTAAGGAATTCCTGGATGGTGTCCAGGGGGAGGGGGAGGAGGATCACAGGATGGTTTTGGTTGGAAGGATTGGTGGCAAAGAAATTATTTATTGCAGGGATCAGGAGGAGGAGAGTAGGTTTTGACATGTCACGCATGGTTAAATTTGGGTGTAGGGCTTAAGGTGAGGCCTTTGGATAGGACTGAAACTTCTGTGGAGCTGAGGGCTTTGGTGGAAAGGTTAACAACAGTATTACATGGAATGTTTTGGCTCTGGATTTTGTGGAGGATCATATCCCTGTAGAAGACCCAGGTCCAAAACCTGCCCAATCCACCCACCCAGCACTTCATATTCTAGTCTTGTCACAGTTTATCCTACCTCATCAGGTACCAGGTCACCTTTGAAAGCAACCATGTCATTTACCAGCTCTGCTGCAATCCTTGCATAGCTTTCTGTATTGGCATGACTACCAACCAGCTGTCCACCACGATAAATGGCCACCTCCACACTATGGCCAACAGCAAAGTAGACCACCCTGTGGCATAACGTGAACCACCACCAGCTTTTCTGAACTGCACAGATGGGAGTTATCCTTACAACAGCTTCTCCACTCCCATAATGATCCTAGCATCAACCTACGGTAACATATTGTCCCCACACCCTGAACCCAATAGTTTCCGCCGCCTCTGTCCTATCATCTCCTCCCCATTGTCATCTCTCATCCAGCTTATTTCCAGCCCTCTGCCAATGCGTCCACCTATCTTTCCTTGCTCCTATCCTTCTCTGCTCCTTTTTTCTCCAGCTCCCTGCCTCACAACCTCCTGGCAATGCACCTGTTGGTACACTCCACCAGACAGTGCTCGTCTCTCTCCCCACCTGTGCACTACTATCTCTTCCCCTTCATTGCCTCCTCCAGATTGCTCTTGCATCCCACATGATAGTTGCATTCTGGCCCAAGATGTGGGAGTTGGTGGTCATGTGTGTGTGAGGTGTGTTTGCTTTTGTGTATGTGTGTGTGTGTGTGTGTGTGTGTGTGTGTGTGTGTGTGTGTGTGTCTCTCTCTCTTTCTGATGAAGGCTGTTACTGATGAAAGCTGTGGTCGAAAGCTTTATCTAAGTGTCTTAATAGTGCCTGTTTGCAGCTTGACATTTTTTTCTTTACGGTAAGTAGCAATCTGTCTTTTCCTAAATTGTTGATATTCCTACCTGGAGTTCCTACAGTTTGGTGTTTCTTTTTCCTTAAACAGATTTGTTGTTCACAACATAGGAGATGTTGCACCACAGCGAATTTCTAACACAGGGCATTTTCAACACAGTGTGTACTACAGATGTCAGATGTGTTCAAATTTTAATAGAAACTCCTTGCTGTATGCAATGTATTTCCCACTATTCACACAATGACATGTGCCCTGAACAGGCATAAACACAAAAATCTGTGAGTATAGTTACTAGGAGAAGCTGGACCACTACAGCTGTTGGTGGATATGAAGGTAGTGGTGATGTTTGTGACCTCAGTGTTTTCTGCAAACTGAGTCACTTTTCTTATTTTTTTATAGAAAGTAAATATCTTGTGTGTTTGTGCATATGATGTACATGTGTTTCTACATCTATACTCTGCAAATCACTGTCAAGTGCACTGCAGAGGGTATTTCCCACTGTACCAGTTATTGTAGCCTGGGTAACGAGTCTGTTCAGTAGCACGGTTCTGTTTCCTAGCGAGTGCAGGTAGCCAGCCAACAATGGACTGCACTTGAGCAGGTGGCATGAGTCACAATGCCACTCTGCCAGCCTGATGTGGACATGTCTGAAATGTACCAGTATGTCTCATGTGCAGTTGGTGCTGGCACTTTGTCACTTGTCTAAATAATTCAGTTCATAGTTATTTTTGTTTGTTTTCAATACGTATTTACTTCTGTTTCATTTCAAACAATGCCCAGTGTGATAAATGCTGCCAGTTCAACACATGAAAAGAAACGAAGGAAGAAAAGTGTGTTACACAGCCAGGCCCACAAAGTCGTGTGTTTACTGAGGGACTACTTTGAGAAAGAAAAGGAAGAAGGAGAGTCCTACTGCTCATACCATGAAGAGGACTGCAACAGCATTGAAAATAAACAAGAACACTATTGTAAATACAGGAAAAGAACAGTACAGTCTAGATTGTGGCACAGCAAAGTTGCACACATCAGGAAAGGTGCAGTCAAGGACGAAGCAAGTGGTAGCTTGGGACGACACTATTCGTTGTCATTTGTCTGTTCAGTAGCACGGTTCTGTTTCCTAGCGAGTGCAGGTAGCCAGCCAACAATGGACTGCACTTGAGCAGGTGGCATGAGTCACAATGCCACTCTGCCAGCCTGATGTGGACATGTCTGAAACGTACCAGTATGTCTCGTGCAGTTGGTGCTGGCACTTTGTCACGTGTCTAAATAATTCAGTTCATAGTTATTTTTGTTGTTGTTTTTGTTTGTTTTCAATACGTATTTACTTCTGTTTCATTTCAAACAATGCCAGTAAGATAAGGGAACATCCCACTTTGTCTAAAATACTAGCACCACTTCAGAAAGCAGTGTTTTTTTAACAGATGCAAAATAGTAATCAAAAGAACATATGCTATTGCACGGCAATGCAGATTTCTGCACAGATCATGGGTATCAGATTCAAAAATATGGTGTGGACAGATGAAACTTGGATTAACGCCAACCATTATGTTGACGAAGGAGTGATGGAATACCCGAGGGAACCATGGCAGTGCCTGTTAGAAAAGAAAGGCAAATTATTATTTTACACACCATGATGAGATGAACAATAATATTTTTCAAAAGTGGTTCAAGACATCACTTATGACAAATCAGACAAGTCCATCATTGATCATTACGGAAAATGCCCTGTATCATTCTGCTGTTCATGACAAGACACCAACTTTGCCAACCAGAAAAGATGATACTATTTAGTGCCTGAAATGATGAAAAGGGGATTTCAGAAAAGATCTGAGAAAGGCTGAATTGCTCAAAACTGTAGCACAAAAGAAACCACAATTTCCAACATTAGTAACTGTTGACATTGGTAAAAGGCATAGGCATGAAATCTTTACGCTTTCTCTGTACAATTATCACTTCAATGCCACTGAAGCGGTAAGAGCGCAAACAAAAAATTAAGCTACTGCAAACAATAAAAGATTCATCATCTGTGAAGTTGAAAATATCCTCGTAGCAACTGTCAATCAAATGTCCAGAGAAACCTATACGAAAATTGTAAACAGCACTGTAAGTGTCATCAGAAAGGCAGCCAAAAACAAAGACATTCTGGAAGAACTCACAATTTAATTGTACCGGGTGATCAAAAAGTCAGTATAAATTTGAAAACTGAATAAATCACGGACTAATGTAGGTAGAGAGGTACAAATTGACACACATGCTTGGAATGACATGGGGTTTTATTAGAACCAAAAAAATACAAAAGTTCAAAAAATGTCCCACAGATGGCACTTCATCTGATCAGAATAGCAATAATTAGCATAACAAGGTAAGACAAAGCAAAGATGATGTTCTTTACAGGAAATGCTCAATATGTCCACCATCATTCCTCAACAATAGCTGTAGTCGAGGAATAATGTTGTGAACAGCACTGTAAAGCATGTCCGGAGTTATAGTGAGGCATTGGCGTCGGATGTTGTCTTTCAGCATCCCTAGAGATGTCGGTCGATCACGATACACTTGCGACTTCAGGTAATCCCAAAGTCAATAACTGCACGGACTGAGGTCTGAGGACTGAGAGGCCAAGCATAACGAAAGTGGCAGCTGAGCACACGATCATCACCAAACGACGCGCGCAAGAGATCTTTCACGCATCTAGCAATATGGGGTGGAGCGCCATCCTGCATAAACACTGTACGTTTCAGCAGGTGTTTATCAGCCAGGCTGGGGATGATGCGATTCTGTAACATATTGGCGTACCTCTTCACCCGTCACGATAGCAGTTACAAAACCAGAATTGCGCAATTCCTCGAAGAAAAAAGGCCCAATAACGGTAGATGTGGTAAATCCAACCCATACCGTGACTTTCTCGTCGTGTAATTGAGTTTTTACACGACAGTTCTAGGATTTTCAGTAGCCCAAATTCTGCAGTTGTGGGCGTTGACAGGCCCTCAGAGCGTGAAATGAGCTTCGTCGGTCCGCAACACGTTACTCAACCAATCCTCATCTTTCGCCATCTTTTGAAATGCCCACACCGCAAATGCCCTCCGCTTCACTAAATCGCCAGGTAACAGTTGCCGATGGATTTTGTACGGATAGCATCGGAGGATACATCTCAGTGCCACCCAAACAGTAGTGTATGGAATGCCGGTGCGATGTGCGACTGCATGAGCGCTGACTTCCCCGTGCCTAGCCGAACCCGCTACAGTCTCCATTTCTTCCTGAACTGTCTCAGCAGCATTATGCCTTGTGCTTGGTCGGCCACTATGGGGTCTATCGTCTAAACAACACATGGCTTCGAACTTCGAAATCATTCTCGCCACAGCTGCAATTGTCAACGGACCTTTACCCGTTCAAATCCCCTTCCTATGGCAATAGGATCGTAACGCTGAACTAGCACATACCCCATTCTGATAATACAGCTTCACTAAAACGCCTTTTCAGGTAACATCAACATGCTGCGACTGCTGGCACATCTGATTCTCTCTCTCATTACAGCTCCTTTTATACATGACTGTTATGCACAGTCGCTGACGTTTTGCTGACCACGTCATCTGTCCGACATTTTGTGAACTTTTTTTTTTTTGTTTTATGTTTTTTTGGTCCTAATAAAACCCCATGTCATTCCAAGCATGTATGTCAATTTTTAACTCTCTATCTACATTATTCCTTGGTTTATTAAGTTTTCACATTTACACTGACTTTTTGAGCACCCGGTACATTTGGGAGGGAGCAGTGACAATTTCAGCTTTACTGAAGGAGACTATTCCAAATTAGATTCTGACAGTAATGTGAGTTGAGCTTTCCCTTTTGCGTAACTACAAAACACTCAGCAATGTAAGGAGGCAGCATGTCAGCAACCTATCATGATATTGTGAATACTTTCTTGAGATTACAACTGTTAGAATGAAACTTCCTGGCAGATTAAAACCGCATGCCAGACCAAGACTTGAACTCAGGACCTTGCCTTTCGTGGGCAAGTGCTCTACCATCTGAGCTACCCAAGCATGACTCATGCCCCATCCTCACAGGTTTACTTCCGCCAGTACCTCATCTCCTACCTTCCAAATACCTCATCTCCTACCTTGGAAGGTAGGAGATGACGTACTGGCAGAAGTAAAGCTGTGAGGATAGGGCGCGAGTCACTCTTGGGTAGCTCAGATGGTAGAGCACTTGCCCACGAAAGGCAAAGATCCCGAGTTTGAGTCTTGGTCCGCCACACAATCTGACTGGAAGTTTTATATCAGCGCACACTCCGCTGCAGAGTGAAAATTTCATTCTGGAAACTGCTAATATACTGACAAATTATACTGTTGCTTGTTGTAGGACTAATTAATAATGCTAATATTTAACAACAGAAACAAAAACTGTGAATTTTCAGCAATTCGCAAAAATTTTCATTTCTATTGTGAAGTTTAACAAATACCTGTAGAAATTTCAGCATATTAGATACTAAATAGCTTGTTTCAGTATTTTGGCGTTATGTATTACAAGCTGTTGTTGTCGCTGTTGTGGTTGTGCTCTTCAATCTGAAGACTGGTTTGACGTGGCTCTCCAAAAAACTACTCTGTCCTGTACAAGCCTCTTCATGTTAAAAGAACTACCACAGTGTACATTCTTCGGAATCTGCTTACTGTATTCATCTCTTGGTCTCCATCTATGATTTTTACCTCCACACTTCCTTCCTACACTTAATTGATGATCCCTTGATGTCTCAGAATGTGTTCTATCAACTGATCCCTTTTTTTAGTCAAGTTGTGCCACAAGCTTCTTATCTCCCCAATTCTGTTCGGTACCTCCTCATTAGTTATGTGATCTACCCATCTGAAGTTCAGCATCCTTCTGGAGCACCACATTTCAAAAGCTTCTATTCTCTTCTTGTCTACACTGTTTATTGTCCATGTTTCACTTCCATACATGGCTATTCTTGAGACAAATACCTTTAGGAATGACTTCCTAACTAGTAAATCTACATTCAATGTTAAATTTCTCTTCTTCATAAACACTCTTCTTGTCGTTGTCAGTCTACATTTTATATCCTCTCTACTTCAGCCACCATCAGTTATTTTGCTGCCTAAATAGAAAAACTCATCTACTACTTTTAGCATCTCATTTTTTAATTTAATTCCCTCAATGTCACCTTATTTAATTTGACACCTGATTTAATTTGACTACATTCCATTATACTTTTTTTTTGCTTTTGTTGATTTTCATCTTATATCCTCCTTTCAAGACAATGCCTATTACATTCAACAGCTCCTCCAAGTCCTTTGCTGTCTCTGACAGGATTACAATGCCATCGGCAAACTTCAAAGCTTTTATTTCTTTTCCCTGAACTTTAATTCCTACTCCAAATTTTTCTTTGGTTTCCTTTATCGTTTGCTCAATGTACAGTTTGAATAACATTGAGGATAAGCTTCACTCCCTTCTCAATCACTGCTTCCCTTTTATGGTTCTTAGCTCGTAACTGCTGTCTGGTTTCTGTACAAGTTGTAAACAGTCTTTCGCTCCCTGTATTTTACCCATGCTACTTTCAGAATTTCAAAGAGAGTATTGCAGCCAATACTGTCAAAAGCTTTCCCTGAGTCTACAAATGCCATAAATGTAGTTAAGCTATGTTCTAAGAGAAGTCACAGGGTCAGTATTGCCTTTTATGTTCCTACATATCTCCACAATCCAAACTGACCTTCCCTGAGGTCAGCTTCTACCAGTTTTTCCATATAGAATTCATATTAGTATTTTGCAACCCTGAGTTATCAAACTGATAGTTCAGTAATATTCACACCTGTCAGCATCTGCTTTCTTTGGTGGTGGCATTATTTCATTTTTCTTTATGTCCGAGGGAATTCTGCCCATCTCACACATCTTGCACACTGAAAGGAATAGCTTTGTCATGGCTGGCTCTCCCAAAGATATCAGTAGTTCTGATAGAACGTCATATTACAAATAGGAACTGTAAATAAATTTACACATACCAATATGACCTGCATGTTATTGACACTTTTGTCTCTATTGCTATAGAATGCAAGTAGAACCCCATGAGCTACATTCAGCAACATTTCCATCTACGTGCCTGAACTGTTAATAACAGCCTAATGCTCCTTCCGTTTTGATCCACATATGGAGCAAGGATATAATCATCTAAATCTACATCTACAGACATACTCCCCAAGCCACTATATAATGCATGGGGGATGGTACCCATACCACTACCACTAATTTCCATTCTTGTTCCACTCACAAATAGAGTGAAGGAAAACAAGTGTCTATATGCCTCCATATGAGCCATAATTTCTGTCCATACGAGCCCTAATTTCTGTTACCTTATCTTTGTGGTCATTACACGCACTATATGTTGGTAGTAGTAGAATCGTTCTATAGTCAACTTCAAATGCTGGTTCTCTAAATTTTCTCAATAGTGTCCCCCCCCCCCCTCCCCCACAAAAAAAAAAACATCCTCACTCCAGGGTTCCTATTGGAGTTCTCTGAGCATCTCCATAATACTTGCATGTTGTTCAAATCTACCAGTATGAACCGACATGGTAGGGATCCCAAACATTCAACCAGTACTCAAGAATGGATCACACTAGTGGTGTATAAGTGGCCTCCTTTACAGATGAACCCCACTTTCCAAAAATTCTCCCAATAAACTAAAAGTCGACCATTTGCCTTCCTAACCATAATCTTCACATGCTTGCTCCATTTCATACCGCCTTGCAGTGTTATGCCCAGACATTTAAAGGATGTGACTGTGACAAGTAGGGCACTATTAATGTTGCATCTGAACATTAAGGGCTTGTTTTTCTACTCATACATTTTAACTGATGTTATTCGACACTTAGAGCTAGCTGCCATACATCCCACCAACTAGAAATTTTGTCTATGTCATCTTGTATCCTTCTACAGTCACTCAATTTAGACTCCTTCCCATATACCGTATCATCATCAGCTCATCTGTCTGCCAGATCATTTAAGTATGTAGAAAATAATGCCACACACTTCCCAGGGGCACTCCTGACAATACCCTGGTCTCTGATGAGCACTCACCATTGAGGACAGTATAATGGGTTCTCTAAAAATTTTTGAGCTATTCTCATATCTGGGAACATACTCCATATGTTGATCTCTTCATTAACAGTATGCAGTGGGGCACTACGCTTTCCAGAAATCTAGAAATATGGAATATGCCTGTTGCCCTTCATCCATAATTTGCAGTATATCATGCGAGAAAAGGGCAAGCTGAGTTTTGCAAGGGCAATGCTTTCCCAAACCTTGCTGATTTGTTGACATAAGCTTCTCAGTCTCAAGGAAATTAGTATATTTATACTGAAAATATGTCCAAAAATTGTGTACTAAACTGATTTTAAGGATATTGGTCTGTAATTTTGCGGGTCTTTTCTTTTACCCTTCTTGTATAAGAGAGTCACCAGTGCATTTTTCGAGTCACTTTCAACTTTGCACTGAACAAGAGATTCACAAATAAAGCAAGTTAAGTAAGGGGCCAATGCCATAGAGTACTCTTAGAAATACTGAATTGGGTTTCCACCTGGACCTGGTGACTTATTTGTTTTCAACTCTTTCAGTTGTTTTTCTACACCAGGGATACTTATTACCATGTTGTCCATGTGGGCGTCTGTTTGATGGCCATTGCCTGAACACTTCTGTGCACACTGTAATAAGGCTAGTCTTGTCTTAGCATCCATACAGGAACAATACATAGTAAGATGTAGTACATTACTGGATTCCTAACTTAAAACTATTTCTTGAAATTTTGCGTAGGTTTTCACATCGCAGTGGTTATCTATCTTTAATTATCTGCCAGTTAAGCTTTTCCAGCATCTCTGTGAGGCTCTCCCATGTGTCAAACAAATCTGTAACCATTTGTACTGTCCTTTGCTGTACATGTTCAAATATCACTTTTATCAGTCCTATTTGGAACTTGAGGAATATTATAGGATGGGTTGTGTAAGTGTTTTGTAGGTAATAATCTTTGTAGACTGGCTTCATTTTCTCAGTACCATACAAAGGAACTGAAGTATGCCATCTGCTACACATACAATTAAACCTATGTGATCATTGCATTTCATATCCATACAAACTGTTAAATGCAGATATTTGTACAAGCTGACTGATTCCAACTGTCTCACTGGTATTGTAGTCATATGGCACTACGTTTTTTCATTATGTGAGGTGCCCAACTTTGCTTTTCTGAACATTTAAAGCAAGTGGCCCCACTTTGAAATCTTATGAAGATATGACTGAATATTTGGGCAGAATGTTTCAAACAGCATTTCACTATACAGGGTGATTCTTATTAACATTTAAAAACTCCCAAATTGTCATAGATGATGCTGAGACAAGTAATTTAATATAAGACACATGGGGCTGCATATGTCGGGAAACACACAAAAAGTGGATGAGAAATGTTAGACATGTGACATCATCATCAGATGACGAACTTCACTACATGTGCATGTGCAGCAGTTGGACTTGGGCATGAAGGGATGATTGAGTGGTGCAATACAGACATGTGACATCATCATCAGATGATGAACTTCACTACATGTGCATGTGCAGCAGTTGGACTTGGGCATGAAGGGATGATTGAGTGGTGCAATACATGCGTTTGGACAAATGGTACAAATTTCAAACAGCTTTTGTAAATGTGGTCTGTTGTAAACACTGAAGTTACAAAATTATTGTCCTCAGTGCAACCAATGAAAAAGGTTCTTGTTTTGGGTTTCTTTCGTATTGTTCTTTCTTTTTTTTTTGTTTACAGACATTATTTCGTAAGGAAACATAGGTCATTTACTGGTAACAATGCAATTCGGAAGTTTACACTCATTTGCTTGTAACACAATACGGTAGGTTTTGTTGTACTGTACTTTGCAATAAACCAGCAGCGACAGCTATGCTGGTAAATAAAATAATAAATCTTACTTCAATGCAAACACACAGTTATCTAACTTTAAAAGAAAAAAAAATTGCTGTCAGGCACAAGACTCAAATCCTGTGACCCACGCGCTATAGTTGTGCATGTGGGTCAGGGAGGCAGACCAACATGAATACTTCACTACCGTTGAGATGATCAGGTGTGACAGACCAACAGGCTCAACCACTGCACATGCAGCAAGTTATGTGTCTGCTGACATCACATGATCAACAATTATCATTCACTCTCAGGGTACTTCCTGACCCCATATGCCCCTTATGTCTTATATTAAACTACTTGTTTCAGCATCAGCCACGTCGCTTCAGAGGCTTCTAAACATTAATAAGAATCACTCTGCAGGAAACTGCATCATCAGTAAAAAGTCTGAGGTTACCATCAATATTGTCTGCCAGGTCACTAATGTAGACCATCAACGAAAAAAGTCTCAATAGGACACATCTGTTCATTATTCTCCATCCAAGACAACATGCCATATCCCTGCCAAGAATCGTCGATCCATTCACAAACTTCACTCTGTACCCCATATGGTCGTACGTTTCATAATAAGCCTAGGTGTGGTACTGAGTCAAATGCTTCTTTTGGAAGTCAAGAAATACTGTATCCACATGACTGTCTTGTTCCACAGCTTTCGGGATGTCATTTGAGAAAAGTGTAAGTTGGGTTTTGCACGATTAATGTTTTCAGAATCAATGCTGGGTGTCATGGAGGAGGTCTTTTGTTTGAAATACATCATTATATTTCAACAGATGCATGTCAAAGACAATGGTCGGCACTCCTGTTAACCTTCTTGTAGAGACGTGTAACCTGTTCTTTCTTCCCATTATAATGGTGCACAACTAAGAGGGCACCTGTGTGATGTGTTCTTAACAAAAAGTGTGGCATTACTAGTGAGCGCTCTGCCTCTGTCCCATGCCACACTCTCTGGTGCTAGCTACCCTGGTACTGGCAATACTGAGTAGTGCACACCATGGTATTGTTTCTGCTTCTGCCCCTACTTATCTCAGAAAATTGTTGCTGTTACTTCTTAAAATATGATGCTTAACTAGCCATGATCACTGACAACAGCATCCTTCTTGTCATCAAAGAAGAGAGTATCTATTCTGTATTAGTTGGTGAAAACCTTGCAAGGACAAATAGTTTGTAGCTGGTTCTTGGCACACTACGCCACTTTCCTATTCAAAGCTGTGCAATACTACAGAAAATATTTGGTGATGACTGTATTTCCTCATTTACTTATTAACAGGCAATTATTACTTAAAATGCTACCTACCAGAACATAGAAGCAATGCCACTGCCACCGTGTGTCACCCAGCACTTGTAATGCATGTGTGGTGGCCTCTCGTCCTTCTCCTTTCGCCCACCCCGCTCCCCCTGTGCGGTTCAGTGGCTGGCTGCAGCCGCGGGCAGCCCGAGCTGCATGTGTCATTGCTGCTGCGACTGCTGAGAGTCCTCCGAGCTGCACTCCAGCTTGAGCTCTGCACCACTCGGCACACCCCCTCTGCTTCCCCGATACGCTCCCCCGTGACAGCTCTCCATTTCACCGTCCGCATCCTCATCATCTTCGTCTTCTTCCTGGCTGCTGCCTCCATCACTTTCTTCACTACTCAAAGCACCTGAACTCATCAGCGACGAATCTGTAGCAAAATATCATTGCTTAGTCACCACTCTGAGCTCCACAATGTTCATTTATAGTTGTTATGTTTTTAGCATTAAAAACTAAAATGTTAATGGCAAAACATTAACACAAAAATATCTGAAGCTGGTATCAGAACGATTTAATCCCTTTTCATGAATAAGCTAAAAGGATATTCAAAGGAAAAACACCTGGAGTTAAAGTAAATGGAATTTCCATTCACCGCATAAAACTTGCAGATGATACAGCCTTAACAGCTGGTAATGAAAAACGGATGCAGATTATACTTCCTAAATTTGCAACAAAAGTGAAATGATTCAGACTCAAAATTAATAATAAAAACAAAATTACCATAGTACAAGAAAAATTGGAAGAAATACAGTAGAAAAAGTTGAGAATTGTTTTTATTTAGGTACCTTACCTACAGAATATACAGACGAAGCTCAGAAATCAAAAAAAGAATGGCAACAACTTCTTGTTGTTGTGGTCTTCAGTCCTGAGACTGGTTTGATGCATGCAACAACTTACTGTGCTTTTTATGAAGGAAGACAACTAGTAGTGAACACGTTGTCTGATGTAGAAAAGAACAATTTATCAAGACATTCATCTGGAGTGTGCTCCTATATGGCAGGGGGTACTGAACACTGTTGAAGAGAGACACAAAGCACTTAAAACTGATGGAAATGTTACTTAAGAGAAGACTGGTGAGGACCAGCTGGACAGAAGAATGAAGATGTTCTGAAAATGATCGATGGGCAGAGAAACATCATGTCTCCTATATAAAAAACAACAACAACTTGTACTTTTGCATTTTTGTGTGAAATGAAAATAAATGTTAATTGTATACAATCTGGGACTATCAGTTACTGAATGTGTGCTGTTATGTACAGCACATCACCTTATGCACTTATGCATGTGACAGATTATGTCCAGATGCTACAGTAAACAAAGGGAGGAGAACTCCATGTCTGTCAATATAATGAGGGACAGAAACTTATGCTTAGTAATGTGGGAGAATCATGTGGTGTATCACGAATTGTCCTAGCAATTTCATACCAAAAGACAATGGGCATGACTACATGGTGGATTATTTGCTCTGACATCTGCATTTTTGTGATGGGGATTTCCCTTGAAAGAATGATTACCTATTATCTTACTTTTTTTCAGTATACTTGTTTGCGCACAGTATTATTCTCATCTACTGTTTTGACACATGGTTTCCAAAAATTTGAATTACTGATCACGTTTCTCATTTCTACTTTTCACATTTTTTATAGTTCTTTTTGCTTTTATTACAAAATGGTATGAAGTCTCATGTAACTCTCATCTAGTATTAGGTACTAATATTAATCCAATGCAACAACCCCACATCTAAAGAGTTTTAACGTCTCTTTAGTGCACATATCTAATATGTACATGGTATTTATGCTTCAACTGCTAACCATATAAAAATACCACAATTGGTAACTTACCTGTATGCACAGTGCCATTAGACTCCGTGAGCTGTGGTTGCAGAGATGCAATATTATCAGGCCAGAAACGTTGGGCAGCTGCTTGTTTACTAGCTCCTGTACTTCCTCCACTTTTGGCCTTACGATGGCTTGCACCTCCACTGACACCACTATCACCCCCACCAGGGGCAGATGCATCAAGCATTGGCTGAAGAATACGTCTCCGAGCATTTATAAACCAGTTGTTCACTTGGAGCAGTGTAAGGTTGGTTTGAGCAGCTATTTGACGCTTCTCATCTTCAGTGGGGTAGGGGTGCTGCAGGCAAAAATGATACATCACTCACTGTGTGTGTTTTTCCTCCTCCTCCTCTTCTTCTTCTCCACTCTCTCCCTTTAATTAAATAATGTTATCGAGATACTGCTTTTATATTTCTAAAACTTATTCATTCACTCAGTCCTGTCTATTCACTGTTCATTTTCTTATTATAATGGTGCACCACAAACATTCACAATATACACATAAACACTATGTGAAACTGGACACAAAATCAGGGATTTTCTGATAATGTACTTACAACTAAGTGCTGAAAGAGCCATGACCTCATGACACTTGTCGCATGCTTTGGCAAAACACCGCGTTTCTGTTTTTTCTTGCCCAGGTAGTCATCTTCATCATCCACTGAGCCAGGGGTAGTAGGTGCGGGAGATAGCTGACCTGCAGTGTCAAGGGAGAAAAAATGAAGAAACAATAACAGCTGCTTGCAAGTCATTACAAATTAACTAGTGTATATAGGAGCTTGATAAGAATAGTACTAGTAGTATTAATCGTTATATCACATAGAAAAAAATATGAAATAAGAGAGAGAGAGAGAGAGAGAGAGAGAGAGAGAGAGAGAAACAAGGTGCGGAAGAGGAGAAGATGCAGTTTAACAACTATGGTTTAGATTATACCACAATACTGTAAAAGGTAAAAAGTTGAGTAGTTCAGAAGAATTCTCCTTCTTAATAAAACTGCATAAAATCACAAGTGATGACTTCATGGTTTACTCCAATCAAGAATGAGTGTTATACTGCTCAGGACATTTCAGTACTTTTTCAATACACTCTTACTTCTTTCACTCACTCAGTAACGTACATATGTCCCCAGTTTCAACTTCTGCTCATGTCAACATATTTGTATTTAACTGATTGAAGAGGAGAGCTTAAATAGCTCTGAAAGCAAAATGATACTTAACCTACGAGAACAGAGGAGTGTGTGGGGAGAGAGGAGGGAAAGATTCTTTCACAAGTAGTACCATGTCACTATTCCTTGTATTATTTATCACCCACTAATAGATTTCTTGGACAGAATAAAAATTCAGAGATCTCAGAATGCCAGTTGATAACATGAGACAGTAAACTCCTACCACGCACCTGACAATAGTGAACTCATACAATTTAATACTACTTCATGATATGATGTACTTTAGTGTACTTTAGCAAGTAATTAATCTGTGAATTCATAAATGCCCTCCAGCTAGTTTAACCCAGTATCTTCAAGGACCTTTGCATCGACATTTTGGATGGAGATAGTTTGTCCCCAATTTTACTGGAAAGTACTGTTACTCTGAAGCACAGAATCTGTAACAGCTATCACCAGACAAGGGTTGTTCCTCTAAAAGCACTATACCTGTCCAATGAGCTGAAATGCATTTACCACTACCATTGAATTTTGGAATTGTTAGTATGATAAATTCACATACTCAACCCCAAATGTATTCACCCACTACTATAAATATTTTGACAATATTCACTGGATGAACATCTGTGTGCTTAATCTAAACATGAATCCAGGTAACTGCCTTTCACTGGCCAGCTGTCTCAGCACTGTAACATGCAGACTCAAAGCTCTGAACCTTCTAAGTTCCACAAATTCTCATATTTTGTTATAGAGTTAACATTACTTGGAGTACTGGTATAGCATGGAATTTGACATATCTATGGATTCAGCAATGTACTGAGATGACATTAATCTTGCATCCACAAGACACTATTTAAGTGCTTGTTGTACAGCAACACATGAAGGCCTCTACAGAGATTGGAAGTTACAATGTTTCGAGGAAGCACAGAAAGTACAATTGGTAGCCAGAGGTAGGTGAATGGTTTTGCCATTCAGTAGTGCATACTGGTACAGATGATTACTTCAGAATAACTCCACCAAGAGTAAACATATGCCATATCACTATTCATAGGATTAATTGAAACCATGATGAAAATGAAAACTTCCCAATGCTAACCCTTACTTCAGCTGTAACATTACATATTAACTTGTTGGAGCACTGTCAGATGAAATGACTCATACTGTAGCTCTATGCAAGCATTCTAGGTCAAGCAGATCACTTGTATGTACAAGGTATCTGGTTAGACTATTATCTTGCATGCTTTGCTTTTTATAATCTAGCTGTTGATCAATTATTCTCTTGATCAAAATTTCAGATTTTCTATCTTCCTCTTTTCTTACTAGTTATTTATTGCAGACAGCTGAAACAGGTTTTCTCTTAATTTTTCTTGTCTTTTATCAACATCTATGATACAAAGAAGAAGCAATGGCTCCATAGCCCTGCACTATGATTTGAGAAAAATATCACAGTTCTCAAATTACTCTACATAACTTACATTAATATGATTGCCACTGCCACCACCATTATGAACAAGACCACCACCACAAAACACTATAACTGAAATGCCCTGTATTTAGCACAATGTATCACAGACAATAAGTAATGACAGGGTTAGCCTCTTGCATACTACATTAATTCCCCCTCTCAGAATCTACTTGAGTAATTTTTAGGATGACCTCACCTTTTCAACTTACAAACAAAATAGTCTCTTTTTCCCCAAACATACTATATACACTGATATGACAAAAGTCATGGGGTAGCAATATGCACATGCACAGATGTGGCAGTATGCATACAAAAGGTATAAAAGGGCAGTGCATTGGCAGAGGTGTCATTTGTACTCAGGTCATTCATGTGAAAATGTTTCCGACGTAATTATGGCTGCACAATGGGAACTAACAGACTTTGAATGCAGAATGATAGTTGGTGCTGGACACATGGGACTTTGCATTTTGAAAATCATTAGGGAATTAAATATTCCAAGACACACAGTGTCAAGAGTGTGTCGAGAATATCAAATTTCAGGCTTTACCTCTCACCACTTAACTACCATGAGGAGCGGTGTTTGTGTAGCGTTGTCAGTGCTAAAAGATAAGAATGGTGTGTGAAATAACCACAGAAATCCATGTAGGATGTATGACAAATGTATTCTTTAGGACAGTGCAGCCAGATATGGAGTTAATTGGCTATGGCAGGAGATGAGTGCCTTTGCTAACAGCACATCATCGCCTGCAGTACGTCTCCTGGGCTTGTGACCATATCAGTTGTATGCCAGATGAACAAAAAACTGTGGCCTGATCAGATGCGTCCTGATTTCAGTTGGTAAGAACTGATGGTAGTGTTCGAGTGTGGCACAGATGGCATGAAGTCATGCACCCAAGTTGTCAACGAGTCTCTCCGCAAGCTGGTACTGGTTCCAAGTTCCCAAACAAAGATGGAATTTTTATGGATGACAATGTGTTGTGTCACCAGGTCACAGTTGTTTGTGATTGATTTGAAGAACATTCTCGACAATTCAAGAGAATGATTTGGCCACCCGATTGCCTAACATGAACCCCACTTAACATTTATGGGAATTAACTGGGAGGTCGGTTTCTGCACAAAATTCTGTGCTGGCAACACTTTGCAATTATGGATGGCTACAGCAGCAGCATGGCTCAATATTTCTGCAGGGAACTTCCAACAACTTGAGTCCATTCTGTGTTGAAAATGTTGCACTGTCCCACCCAAAAGGAAGTCCGACACAATATTAGGAGGTAGACCATGACTTTTGTCACATCAGTGTATAGCTGGGGTTGGTAACGATGTCAATTGTGTATGAGCTGCTGAAGACTGTTCTGTAAATTATTTTGACAACAAATACAAGATATGATCAACTGAACTACTGTGCATCTCCATCATGAGAACTTGCAGCACAACCATCTATACAGAATCTCTCCGCCTTTGCAAATGATAGACTAACAAAATGCCAATCTTTTGTCTCACTATGAAAGAATTCTTTGCCAGATAGAAAGCTTTTCTTGCTTTATTATCAATCAGTTCTGTGTAGTTCAGCTAACAGTCACAATGTCACAGCAGCTGTTCAGCAGATCTTGGTCAGAAGTTGAAAGTAAACAGAGCTGTGTTAACATTTCCCGTTTGCTCCTCCCCTCTTTAAATCAACAAGTTAACTGTCGTTAATGGGCACCAGTTCAGATGCATAATTACAGTTGAGAAAAAAAAATAAAATATCTAACCTTGGAGAAGACTGGCATCAGACGGAGGTGGACACGGGTTGGCGCCAATCTGAGACAGTGGTGTGCTACCGTGGACAACACCCGGTGACAGTGGTGGACCTTGCGAAGGGGGAACTGCAACAGCAGAAGTGGGAGGCAAGTGCACCGGAGCAGCGACGAGCCCCTGAGGCGTGTGTACCATCTGGTAAGCCAGCTGCGCAGCTGCTGCTGCGGCTGCCGCCGCCGCGGCACTCGCCTGTTGATGGGCTGGAACGGGGACCGGGCCCGTCGCTGCACCACCGCCACCAGCCACGACGTGCTGCGGGTGCTGAGGCATCAGCACTGTCCCGGCGGCAGCGGCAGCTGCGAGCTGAACGCCCCCTGCAGAGGACACCACCTGTCAAACACGTACCAACGCGGTGACTCGTGGGGGTGCAGTCCACTGGTGACGATTACGGTTCCTCCACTAATGGGTTACAGACCCTGAAGGTAGCACACATCATTAACTACAAGTAAAACTGTTGTTTACCATCTCGTATGCGACTGGCCACAGTGAATAAAGGTGGGTCTCTGCAGTAATCAATATATAAAGCTCTAAACATTTGCGATAATGAGGGACTATACTGATTTAAAGGGTGGCTCAAAAAAACATTCACAAAACGACTTGGCACATCAGGCATACAACAAGGATCAGTAATCATATAGGAGCAAGGGATCACAAAGGCCATCTGGGACTACTAAATAGCATTGCATTTATTTAGTCACTAGACACCCACTAGAGGAGAAACACAAAGCTTTGTCCAGATGCTTCGAGACATGCCAGACATCAGTGCTGCACTGAATGGCACACCCTCTCAAAGATATCTGGTGTATCTCAAAGACATCCTGCTGCCTCAACAATCCTGCCCACTAGATCATATGATGATGTAGTGGGTGTTCATACATAAAACCCTTCAGATATCACCACAGGAAAAAATCAATTGGAGACAGATTGGGTGGTTGTGGTGGTCATGCAACTGGCCCACCATTACCAATCCACCAGCCAGGAAACGTAGCCTGCAGATATGCCCTCACTCGTCTGCTGAAATGCTGGGGGTTCTGTAGTGCTGAAATAGAATGTGATGACAAATAGGCATGGGAACATCATTCAGCATGTCCAGCAGAACCTCTCCCAGAAATAAGAGATACATGCATCCACCACGTTGGTCCAGGAGAATATACAGTCCAATTAAACACGATGATTCAGCCCACACGTGACCATAGCACCTTCTTGTGGTGTTTGCGATCCCTGGTTCTGGGTGATTAACGATCCTTGTTGTACACCTGATGTGCAATATCAGTCTGTAAATGTTTTTTAAAATCACCCTGTACAACCACGTGTATTAGAAAAACAAAAAGTGCAAAATAATTAACTAATGTGAGGAAGAAGATGGTTGGTTGGTTTGGGGAAGGAGACCAGACAGCGTGGTCATCGGTCTCATCGGATTAGGGAAGGATGGGGAAGGAAGTCGGCCGTGCCCTTTCAGAGGAACCATCCCGGCATTGGCCTGGAGCGATTTAGGGAAATCACGGAAAACCTAAATCAGGATGGCCGGACGCGGGATTGAACCGTCGTCCTCCCGAATGCGAGTCCAGTGTCTAACCACTGCGCCACCTCGCTCGGTGAGGAAGAAGAAATGAAATGTTTAGTACAGCAGCATACTCACTGCACCACAAAACTTGAAGGAAAAGGATGTGAGGGCTTTTTAGAGTTAAACTTCTCTTTAACAATTAGATCTTTTTAAGCAGAGAATTTAGTCAGTTCAGTAGGAATGACGGAGGAATCTGGACACAGCCCGATGAAGGAAAGATTGCAATATTTGCCAGATTTGATTTATAAAACCTTCTGGAGATCTAAATCAGGATGACTGTTTCTGATGCCAGCTGCTCCTGAGGAGACCAGAGTCTTAATTCTGTGTCGTATCATTCAGCATAAGAGAAAGTATCAGAAGTGCCCAAAACATGTGAAACAAGATAACAGTGAATAAACACTCATCACAGCCATCCAGTTCAGAAACACCCTTGAAACTGCAGAACAGATCAGGATCAGGCACTGGACAGTCCTTTCCCTTGAACCTAAGAAAGAACAGCTCTGTAAAATTCCCACATTGTTGTTTGGGTAAAGGCCTGACTTTGATTTTCAATTTAAGAAATTCCTTTCACTGACAAGACAATTTGACAAAGATCCTAAAATGTTCCTGCACATCTAAGCGAGGAATAAAGCAAACTTCTACCGTGGACAACACCCGGTGACAGTGGCGGACCTTGCGAAGGGGGAACTGCAACAGCAGAAGTGGGAGGCAAGTGCACCGGAGCAGCGACGAGCCCCTGAGGCGAACATTCCACGTGGGAAAAATATATCTAAACATACACACAAAATTCTAGCATTCGCAACCAACGGTTGCCTCGTCAGAAAAGAGGGAAGGAGAGGGAAAGACGAAAGGATTTGGGTTTTAAGGGAGAGAGTAAGGAGTCATTCCAATCCCGGGAGCGGAAAGACTTATCTTAGGGGGAAAAAAGGACAGGTATACACTCGCACACACACACATATCCATCCACACATATACAGGCACAAGCAGACATTTGTAAAGACAAAGAGTTTGGGCAGGGATGTCAGTCGAGGCGGAAGTACAGAGGCAAAGATGTTGTTGAAAGATAGGTGAGGTATGAGCGGCGGCAAATTGAAATTAGAAATTAGCAGAGATTGAGGCCTGGCGGATAGCGAGAAGAGAGGATATGCTGAAGGACAAGTTCCCATCTCCGGAGTTCTGACAGGTTGGTGTTAGTGGGAAGTATCCAGATAACCCGGACGATGTAACACTGTGCCAAGATGTGCTGGCCGTGCACCAAGGCATGTTTAGCCACAGGGTGATCCTCATTACCAACAAACACTGTCTGCCTGTGTCCATTCATGCGAATGGACAGTTTGTTGCTGGTCATTCCCACATAGAAGGCTTCACAGTGTAGGCAGGTCAGTTGGTAAATCACGTGGGTGCTTTCACACGTGGCTCTGCCTTTGATCGTGTACACCTTCCAGGTTACAGGACTGGAGTAGGTGGTGGTGGGAGGGTGCATGGGACAGGTTTTACACCGGGGGCGGTTACAAGGGTAGGATCCAGAGGGTAGGGAAGGTGGTTTGGGGATTTCATAGGGATGAACTAAGAGGTTACGAAGGTTAAGTGGACGGCGGAAAGACACTCTAGGTGGAGTGGGGAGGATTTCATGAAGGATGGATATCATTTCAGGGCAGGATTTGAGGAAGTCGTATCCCTGCTGGAGAGCCACATTCAGAAACTGATCCAGTCCCGGAAAGTATCCTGTCACAAGTGGGGCACTTTTGGGGTTCTTCTGTGGGAGGTTCCGGGTTTGAGGAGATGAGGAAGTGGCTCTGGTTATTTGCTTCTGTACCAGGTCGGGAGGGTAGTTGCGGGATGCGAAAGCTGTTGTCAGGTTGTTGGTGTAATGCTTCAGGGATTCCGGACTGGAGCAGATTCGTTTGCCACGAAGACCTAGGCTGTAGGGAAGGGACCGTTTGATGTGGAATGGGTGGCAGCTGTCGTAATGGAGGTACTGTTGCTTGTTGGTGGGTTTGATGTGGACAGACGTGTGAAGCTGGCCATTGGACAGGTGAAGGTCAACATCAAGGAAAGTGGCATGGGATTTTGAGTAGGACCAGGTGAATCTGATGGAACCAAATCCTCAAATCCTGCCCTGAAATGAGATCCATCCTTCATGAAATCCTCCCCACTCCACCAAGAGTGTCTTTCCGCCGTCCACCTAATCTTCGTAACCTCTTAGTACATCCCTATGAAATCCCCAAACCACCTTCCCTACCCTCTGGCTCCTACCCTTGTAACCGCCCCCGGTGTAAAACCTGTCCCATGCACCCTCCCACCACCACCTACTCCAGTCCTGTAACCCGGAAGGTGTACACAATCAAAGGCAGAGCCTTTGTCTGCTTGTGTCTGTATATGTGTGGATGGATATGTGTGTGTGTGCGCGAGTGTATACCCGTCCTTTTTTCCCCCTAAGGTAAGTCTTTCCGCTCCCGGGACTGGAATGACTCCTTACCCTCTCCCTTAAAACCCATATCCTTTTGTCTTTCCTTCTCCTTGCCTCTTTCCTGACGAGGCAACCGTTGGTTGCGAAAGCTAGAATTTTGTGTGTATGTTTGTGTGTCTATCGACCTGCCAGCGCTTTTGTTTGGTAAGTCTCATCATCTTTCTTTTTAAATATATATATATATATATATATATATATATATATATATATATATATATATATATATTTTTTTTTTTAAGGAAAAGAAAAAAAGGAGGGTACAGTGGGAGAGAAGCACCTTAAGCGTTAAACTGGCTTACCATAATACTACAAAAATTAAAATGTACACACTAATTAAAATATTATTCATTAAAAATCACGTTTGCTACGATTGCTTGTAAATATTTTTATTGATCAATGGTTTCAACAGATCTGTGCTGTCATTATCGGATCCTTTAACATTTAACAGAACTTCATTATCTTTACAAACTTGCAAGCCACATAACAGTGTTGCATCACTTTACAGTAAAAAGTAGCAAGGAACATCAGCACTTCAAACATTGTAGTGTTACGTGAATGAATGGGCTAGGACATCAGCACAATGTGATTATGTGTTTTATATTTGTGGTATTTTATGTCTGAAATGCTGAGTTTTCTTGTTGCTTTTTACTGTAAAGTGACACAATGTCACTATGTGGCTTGCAAGTTGGTGAAGATCATTAACTTCTGTTAATATGTTTCAAGATCCAATAATGACAGCACAGATCTGTCAAGACTGGTAATCAATAAAACAATTTACAAGCTATTTTGGCAAACCTGATTTTTAAGAATAATATAACAATCCAGTTCACCCCAAACAGTTGACACAATGTCAAACGTGCAAGTATAACTAATTCAAATGCCATACTAACCATAAAACAGAAAAAATGTGGTATAACAGTAGAACTGGATTGTAAATACATCTAGCAGCTGAACAGTCAAAAATTCAACCTTACACACAATCAAACTTGCTACTGATTTTAACAGTACTAGTATTAGTGTATGCAGCACAGCAGTTTGACTGTAGTTACGGACCCAGCAGCGTCTGTTACATACCTGGAGAGGATGTGGAGATGGAGGGTAAGGCGCGCTGCCTCCAGCAGCAGGGCTGTTGGAGTTTGAGCTACTGCTATGGCTGCCACTGTGGCTCCCACTGTGGTTATTGCTGTCATAACTGGCATAGTCCGACCTCAACAGGTTCTCACTCTGCATCTTGCCCTTGAGGCACGTAATATAGCGGTTGCAAAAGTCCTTGCACAACTCTTGCACCTTCTCCAATTCTAAGAGATGGATGCGTAACACCTGTATTGCCTTAATCATCTGAAAAAGAAACAGATATTGATTTGACTACATACAAACACTGTGATAATAAGAAATGTCGCACAGAGGACTTTTCATTTTATTTCTACACTGAAAAGCTGTAGACAGAGTTCAAGCAAATTTGTAAAATTCCCGCTATCACTCTTACACTGCAGTGGTCCACATCACATTATATGCCATGTCACATTCTATGCACATCATAATGAACCAGTAAATCAGCCATACTACTCCATCACTGGACTACTTATAAAATGTCACATTTAGTACTTACAAGGCCATCCACCTCTGGGTCGTTGAGAAGGAAGGGTTTGCGGTCCCGTTCTTGGTGCTGTACAAAGGCTTGGATATCCATATTAAAGCTTTCCGAATTGGGACACTCAGCTGACTGAGTTGCCTGTTCACAGCGCTCAAACAGCAAGGCCAGGAGAGGAAACAGTGGATGCCTTTAAAAGTAGAACGTTTGGCCTTATTAACACTAATTTTATTGAGCCAGTGCATACAATGTTATATCCATCATGCTTCTCTGAACAGCTTTAAAAAAAAAACACACACATATACAAAAACACATACAGGTGCACGTATGCGACTCTCTGGATAGCCATATTGTGCTGGTTGAACACACATTATATTGAAAAAAACTGACACACATTTTGCACCAACTGATTCTGCATATGTAATTGCTATTTAGAATGAAATCTTTCATTATATGCTAGATTGTGCACTGCAAGCCAGATAGGAAGAAAATTAAAACAATACACTTGAGCACGATTTGGACATAAATCTCTAGCTCTCTTGGCCATTGGTTAACAATTAGAGTTCTGCATTGTGCCACACTGTGCAAAACAAAGGTCCACTGTTCCATTACATGTTTCTTACTACCCTAAGCTCCAGTGTGGTTTCCTACTCTGATGACTGACTGGCATCGCAATAAGATACAAAGCAGTCAATGCCTTTACCGCAACAGAGCGTTCATTTCCACATGAAATAATTCGCTCAGCAAAAGAAAATTTGGTCTTGTTAACAACAAAACTAATTTGCCATGTAAACACCAATTACTTGATTGTAAGCATCATTCCCCCTTCTCTCTTAATCTCCCTCCTCTCCCAAGCTGCTCTGAATAGTAATCAATTGCAACAACAAGCGTTATTATACACTTCAGAGACACACACAGCTAGGAAATGCACGGCTGAATTTGAAATGGTGGCTCAATATCCCCATAGGGTTGCACCTTGCTCAGTCTGCTTTCATGCCCAGTAGCTAAATTTGCTACAAAAATAGTTTTTACTTGTGATCCTTTAGTCTAAATTGTCTGAGCACTGGCAAATTATGTTGATTTAAATAAAAATACAAGTGGAAATAACATAAGAAATTAATAAAATGATAAAAAGGGTTGTATTCTTTAGAATAACTGATGTGGGTGACACCAAAGCTTTTCTTACTGAAAAAGCTTATGATTTACTCAGTCAGTTAAAGCACACAAATAATCTAACAGTGGTCCTACAAATACACATTTCAGCATAAATAAAGTAACAATAGTAAGTAATAACAATAATAGTAAAATTCAGTAAAGACTTTGTGACTGCAATTTAGATTCACCAGATATAAATTAAACATCAATGATTCATGAAAAAAAAGTCCCATTCGGTTAAACTAGTCACAAGTTATTTACTAACTCTGGTACTCAACATATCAAAACTTCTGTAATCATGAGTAGATTCAAACAGACTAACCAGTAATATTTTCAAAATGCAGCCTAAATAAATCAAAGTTCAAACACTCCCTAAAAATTAAAATTTTAACTGGTTGACAGATCCTGAGTTCCATTCAGTGCAAAATTTTTCTGAGCGCAAATGAGTTTTTAAGTATTCTTGTGGCCACTTGCCCCCCCCACCCCCACCCCCCCACCCCCATGAACCATGGACCTTGCCGTTGGTGGGGAGGCTTGCGTGCCTCAGCGATACAGATAGCCGTACCATAGGTACAACCACAACGGAGGGGTATCTGTTGAGAGGCCAGACAAACGTGTGGTTCCTGAAGAGGGGCAGCAGCCTTTTCAGTAGTTGTAGGGGCAACAGTCTGGACGATTGACTGATCTGGCCTTGTAACAATAACCAAAACGGCCTTGCTGTGCTGGTACTGCGAACGGCTGAAAGCAAGGGGAAACTACGGCCGTAATTTTTCCCGAGGGCATGCAGCTTTACTGTATGATTAAATGATGATGGCGTCTTCTTGGGTAAAATATTCCGGAGGTAAAATAGTCCCCCATTCGGATCTATTTACAATTTGTACAGAAACCAGATGGCAGTTATAAGAGTCGAGGGACATGAAAGGGAAGCAGTGGTTGGGAAGGGAGTGAGACAGGGTTGTAGCCTCTCCCCAATGTTATTCAATCTGTATATTGAGCAAGCAGTAAAGGAAACAAAAGAAAAATTTGGAGTAGGTATTAAAATCCATGGAGAAGAAATAAAAACTTTGAGGTTCGCTGATGACATTGTAATTCTGTCAGAGAGAGCAAAGGACTTGGAAGAGCAGTTGAACGGAATGGATGGTGTCTTGAAGGGACGATATAAGATGAACATCAACAAAAGCAAAACGAGGATAATGGAATGTAGTCGAATTAAGTCGGGTGATGCTGAGGGTATTAGATTAGGAAATGAGACACTTAAAGTAGTAAAGGAGTTTTGCTATTTGGAGAGCAAAATAACTGATGATGGTTGAAGTAGAGAGGATATAAAATGTAGACTGGCAATGGCAAGGAAAGCGTTTCTGAAGAAGAGAAATTTGTTAACATCGAGTATAGATTTAAGTGTCAGGAAGTCATTTCTGAAAGTATTTGTATGGAGTGTAGCCATGTATGGAAGTGAAACATGGACGGTAAATAGTTTGGACAAGAAGAGAATAGAAGCTTTTGAAATGTGGTGCTACAGAAGAATGCTGAAGATTAGATGGGTAGATCACATAACTAATGAGGAAGTATTGAATAGGGTTGGGGAGAAGAGAAGTTTGTGGCACAACTTGACCAGAAGAAGGGATCGGTTGGTAGGACATGTTCTGAGGCATCAAGGGAGCACCAATTTAGTATTGGAAGGCAGCGTGGAGGGTAAAAATCGTAGGGGGAGACCAAGAGATGAATACACTAAGCAGATTCAGAAGGATGTAGGTTGCAGTAGGTACTGGGAGATGAAGAAGCTTGCACAGGATAGAGTAGCATGGAGAGCTGCATCAAACCAGTCTCAGGACTGAAGACAACAACAACGTGGCCACTTGCCACCCAAAATCTATCACCAAGTTGGAACGTCAGTGGTGTTTGTTGCAGGATTATAGTGTGAGTTGTTTATGAGATACTGTATTTTAAGAAAGTTCCCACACCGACATTTGCATAATGCTTTTGGTAGCACACACTAAAGAACAACACAAGTGCATACACTAGCTATGTGGATTCTGACCAGTAACGAGACAACCACAGCCTGAGGGATCTTTCCAGAATGTGATTTTCACTCTGCAGCGGAGTGTGCAGAGTAAAAATCTCATTCTGGAAACATGCCTCAGGCTGTGGCTAAGCCATGTCTCCGCAATATCCTTTCTTCCAGGAGTGCTAGTTCTGCAAGATTCGCAGGAGAGCTTCTGTGAAGTTTGGAAAGTAGGGTACGAGGTACTGGCGGAAGTAAAGCTGTGAGGAAGGGGCGTGTGTCATGCTTGGGTAGCTCAGATGGTAGAGCACTTGCCCGTGAAAGGCAAAGGTCCCGAGTTCGAGTCTTGGTCCCACACACAGTTTTAATCTGCCAGGAAGTTTCAGGTTGATAAATAATTGTTGACATGGTTGATGTCTGTTGGGATATCTTGCTACATACATCACACAATAATGAACTGCATTTTTCCTACACACTCCATACACCACAAGCATGTCAGCTTTTACTGCATTGGTAAATCCCTTCATCCACTCACGAACTATCGCTTGGACTGTCACACACTAAGTAGCAATGAGCTCAAGGAACACACTGTACACAAATGTAACAACATCATACCTAGCAACTACTCAGGCTGAATGGCACAAACAAATGTCGATGTGGAACTTTTAAAAAAACGCTATCTCATACTCAATGCACACTAAAATCTTGCAACAAACACCACAGGCATTCCAGTTTACCCTACTTTCAGTTTGTTAATGTCAATACGCATTGTTACATTTAAAAAAAGTGTATGTTTGCACAAAAAAGACACTGTCTACATATTACTACAGTCTGTTGATTGGCTAACAATATAAGCCCTTGACTAAGAACCCATTCTTTGAAAAACCACACAACAATAACAGTTTCCATTTCCGCAATATCTGCAGTGCAAGTTTTAGGTGGTTCAGGCTCTGTGTACAAACGACCTACCTGTGGCCCCCTGTACCAGGAGTTTTGTTGTATGCTGATGATTTCAGAGCACAAATCATTCCGCTGTGAGATCTATCTGCAACAGCATTGAAGCACTATGCCTTGTCGACGTGTCTATCGTCATCGTCGTCACCGCATGCCAGTTTACAAACACATAATTAGCTTGGAAAATAAACTTGGAGGAAATGGCACTGCACAATCTGCGATTCTTAATGGACCTATTTTTTTTTCGTGGATGTCAAGTTAATTTTTCACTCGTGCGACTGGAGCAGCTGGCAGCGGGTGCTTTTCACTCGCAGTTGTCCGCTTTGAGAACGCATCGCTACCTGGACTAGAATCTTTTGCCGACCGAGATGTCATCGCCTACAAGACCTGGCACTGTGGAATCAACCTGAAGACACAAAGTAGACCTAGTTTTGTTTATAGTAATATGCCTTTTACTTTGTATACCCGTTCTTGTAGGAAAGTTTCTAATGATGAGAAAATACTTGTATGGATGAAAGGACTTGGTGTACTTGCTGAAAATGTAACAGTAACTGGTGATATTACTTTGTATTATAATTATTAATAAAGTGTTTTCCTTGACTCCTGTAACCGGGGACTTTGAATCGATGGAAAACATACACACTAATGCTCTTTAAGAAGTATCAAGATACTACAGTACAAACCACCTTAAACCAAATCCCTCTAAGGCACAAGTATGTGCTTTCCATTTGGCTGCTCAGAAATTAAATGTGATCTCGTCAGAGATTAAACTGGAGCAATGTAATAATCTAAAGTACCTAGGAAAACACTTGACAGATTTCTTACATATGTGAAGTTCTGCATGAAAAACAAGTTGAAAGTTGCCACTATGTACAATCTACTTAAAAAGTTGGCTGGTTCACAGTGGGGTAGTCAAGTCAAACCAATTCAGACTTCTGCAGTGACATTGTGTTATTTCACTGCAGAGTATGCATGTCATGTTTGATGTACTCAAATCACACCAAACAGGTGGATGTAGCCATTAACGCCACATGCAGTCTTATACCAGGCTGTTTAAAATCTACTCCAACTGTGTGACTTTGCCATCTGGTGGGAATAGCTCCAGCCTATGTTCGAAGAGAAACAGGTGCGAACAATGAAAGGAAGAACATGGAGCAGGAGGTAACTCAACTATTATATGGTCATGAAATGCACATGCAAAGACTGAAATCCAGGAGGAGCTTTCTCAGAAAAATCAGATGTACTCATAGTCACAGACAAAATAGCCTCATTACAACTGCGGAAAGTGAAAGATCCCTCTTCCCCATGGTTGGAAAAATCTGAAACTCTGCTACCTGGAAGGGACAAGGGAAGGCTGTGACATGGAATTCTTTGAATAAACTGGGATCAGGAGTGAGCAGATCCAATGCCAATGTGGCAAGATGGGGCTATGGCAAAGAAGACAATGTCAAGTGCGACTGTGGCGAAGATCAGACAATTAACATATTCTTCAGAGCCAACTGCGTCTACCTCCTGCATGGAAGATGACATACTTCAAGCTTTGGAGAACACACTAAAAGTAGCCAGGCTTTGGCCAAATTTTATGTATTATACTGTTTGATAACTGTGTACACGTGTACGCTTTTGACACAATACTACTACTACTGTTACTACTACTGCCACAACTACTTATAATAATAATAGCCAGAGATGGCAATCATGTGTGCACAAGGTGTGCTTGGTGAATGAATGAGTGTGTGTGTTTCATTTTCTTTTCCGAAGAAGGCTTTGGCCAAAAGCTAAATGCATGAGTCTTTTCATTGTGCCTGTCTGCAACTCACCATGTCATCTTTGCAGTGAGTAGCAAGCAGTCTTTTTGCTTATAGAGTTGATATTGCAACCTGTTTCATAAAATATTTTGTTTTACAAATAAACATATGAATTAACTATAAATAAATAAACTCAATGTAACCTATCACTAAACTTCAATTCCTCAGCTACCACATAATTTTTGTGAGAGTTTTGTAATAGAATTTTAAATTCACACTGTTTAACATCATAGGGTCCTAGTGGTGTCTTACACCCATTTCAATGATATCCTGGCACTAAGTGCAACCAGTTTGGTTGAAATTGCCCCGTACTTTCCACAGCTATCGTGGACTGTACACCCACACACAGATTCATCCATTTTCTTATACACGGTCAGTCATAAATGATGAAAACTATTCTGAGGGCTGCATACTACTGTGCGAAACATGTCAAGAACTATTTTCGTTTTTCACATGAACTTATTTGTTTACAAAATAACGGAAAACTTTAACCATTTAATGAGACAATGAAGGCCCTCAATATGTAGAGACCTTACCCTTCCACTCATATGTCACACGACCCACCAAAATCATGATCTGAATTAGCAGTTCTGTAAAGACACAGGGAAAATTGCACTTCTGTGTTCATGTTATCGCTCTTTCCTCCAAGGTTTTGCAGGCACATAGGGCTACTCAAAAGTTCCCTTCACATTCCAAGATTTTATTAAATTCAGTTGTTCCGTTTACTGAAATAGCTACAAAGGATTCCACTTTCATAGCATAATGTATGACACAATGCACGAAATATTTTTCCTTATTTACGTATCACCCTGTATGTACACGGCTGGACACTAAAACTGCAACAGCATGATGGCGGCATGTAACAAAAAAACAATTTGGCACAAACCGGACTACATGCTTCGATACGCAAACAGTCACCATTTGGAGGAGCTGTACAGGGTAAAAATTATACGGGAAGACAAAGATTGGAATACACCCGAGAAATAATTGAGGGTGAGGGTTCAGCTGCTACTCTGAGATGAAGAAGATGGCACAATAGAGGAATCGTGGTGGGCCACATGACACCATGATGAAGCACCCTCCCACTAGACCCTCCAAACCACCCGATATATATATGTGTGTGTGTGTGTGTGTGTGTGTGTGTGTGTGTGTGTGTGTGTGTGTGTGTGTGTGTGTGTGTGTGTGTGTGTGTGTGTGTGTGTGTGTGTTTTTTGAGGTTTTCGGGCACTAAACAGCGTGGTCATCAGCGCATAGAAACAGGAACACATGCGGTGAAGGGACGAAGACGGACAGCGAACAAGGAGAACGGCTAAAAGACACAGGCCTGATGCAGTTCCAAATCCTCACATACAGAGGCAAAACAAGAGGAAAAGAAACGCACTAAAAAAGGAAAGGAAACAAGGAAAAGAGAACAGAAATCGAAGTGAAACAAGTAGGTAATCGTGACTGGCGGACCTCTTACCTAAAACCTGGGTGAGCCAGTCACCCAGCAGCACATTAAAATCCTCTCCCTAAAATCCGAGGCAACAAATTGGACAGGACACAAAACCGTAAGACCTTAACCACAGTCATTGCGTCATCTTGCAAAATAGAGGGCAAATCCGGTGGCAAGGAAACCACCGCCCTCTGGTCAGAGAATAAAGGACAGTCAAGTAAAATGTGGCGGACAGTAATCTGGACGCCACAAGCACTGCAGATTGGGGGGTCCTCCCGCCGGAGTAAAAAACCATGCATTAAGGGACTGTGCCCGATGCGGAGGCGAGTGAGGAGAACCTCATCCCGCCTACACGACTGGTAGGACATACGCCATGGCCGCATGGTGGCCTTGACCAAACGCAGCTTATTTTCACTGACTGCCAGCCACTCCTCTTCCCATTGACGCATAACACGAAAACGCAAAAGGGAGGTAACAGCATGGAGGGGGACGGCACGTTCAACAACGTGAGGGAGGGAACATGCATCTTTGGCAGCCACATCCGCCAGTTCGTTTCCCCTAATACCCACGTGCCCCGGCACCCAGCAGAAAGAAACCTCCTTCCCCTGCCGTTGCAGGTGGAGGAGGGCATCATGGATGTTCTGGACAACCGCATCCTCTGGGTACAAGTGTTACATGGTCTGAAGGGCACTCAGGGAGTCAGAAAAGATGAGAAACTTAAGACTGGGAACACATCTCATCTGCTCCAATGCCCGCAAGATCGCAAACAATTCAGCATCAAAGATGGTAAACGCGACAGGAAGCCGTAACTTGACGACTTGATCAGGGAAAACAACAGCACAACCAACAGAGTCCCCCTGTTTAGAGCATCTGTAAATACTGGTACATGGTCGGGTTTCTGGTTTAAAATATCATAAAATAAGGAGGTAAAAACAAACGCAGGAGTACAGCTCCTCCGGTACTCTGACGCTGGGCCTCTGGAGCAACCAGGGAGGCAGGCGGGTAAAACCTTGGAGTTGGGCTGCCACACGCTCCACACCAAGGGACTCAAGCAAATGCTTGGCACGAATCCCAAATGGTCTCGTTGCCCTGGGACGAATGGAAAATAGACATTCCATAGGCGGTCGGGCAATGGTAGGGTACGCAGGGGAGGTAGGACAGGCAAGGATTTGACACACTCGCCGCACCATGAGGAGTTTCCGCCGGATGGTGAGCGGCAGTTCCCCTGCCTCAGCACACAGGCTGGGGATGGGACTGGTACGGAAGGCACCAGTGGCGAGCCTGATACCCTCACGGTGTACTGTGTCAAGAATCTTCAGATACGAAGGCCTCGCTGACCCATACACGGTGCATCCATAGTCAAGACGCGACCAGACAAAAGCCCTATAAAACTGCAGCAGACGCACCCAATCTGCTTCCCAGGACCGATGGCTCAGACACTTCAAAATATTCAGCACCTTCAGGGCCCGCATCTTGAGGTCTTTAAGGTGCGGCAACCACGACAACTTGGAATCACAAGTGAGGCCCAAAAACCTCACACTGTCTCTAAAAGGAAGAATGGTGTCCCTCAGACGCAATTCAGGGGAGGTAAAAGCACGTCGAGAACGATTAAAATGAACACACACACATTTGTCTGCAGAAAAGGTAAAACCCGTCTTCGCAGTCCATGCCTCTAATCGCTTTATCATAAGCTGCAGCTGCCGACTAGCAGTGACAAGACTGGAGGAAGAACAGAAAACAGCAAAATCATCCACAAACAAGGAGCACTGGGCAGGACTCAAGATAGTGGACGTGATACTGTTAATGGCGATGGCAAAGAGGGTGACACTTAAACCGCTTCCCTGAGGAACACGTACAAATCGGATAGCACATTACAAACCCGATATCGAAAGAGGCGGCGGGAAAGAAAGGACCGAATGAAGATTGGGAGATGGCCACGAAAGCCCCACTGATGGAGTTGATTGAGGATAAGGCGGAGCCATGTAGTGTCATACGCCTTATTAATGTCAAAGAAGACACCTAGACAATGCTGGTTACGTAGGAAGGCCTGCTGGATGGCCACCTCAAGCAGGGTCAAGTTGTCTATAGTTGAACGACATCTCCGAAAGCCACACTGAGAGTGGCTAAGGAGCTGCCTGGTCTCGAGCAGCCAAACCAGGCGACGGTTGACCATGCGTTCCAATGTCTTCCCGACACAGCTCGTCAAAGCAATACTCCGATAACTACTGGGATGCACTCGGTCCTTCCCCGGTTTGAGGAGGGGAATCAAAATCGCCTCCCTCCATGAGTCAGGGAACGTGCCGGATGACCATATCATATTAAAACAATTCAGGAGAACTTCCTTGGATGGCAGCAACAAGTGCTGCAGCATGCTGTACAGGATTTGATCATCACCTGGCGCAGTATCATGAGCCACAGACAGCGCCGAATCCAGTTCCCACATAGTGAAGGGGCAGTTGTAGGGTTCAGAATTTGGAGACCGGAAGTCCAAGTGATCCCTCTCGATGGCAGTGCGGTAGCGGCAGAAATCTGGATCACAGTTAATAGTGGCAGTAGATTCGGCAAAATACATGGCCAGTGTCTGGGCAATGTCTCTCGGCGCCGTGAGTAGACAACCCTGATGCAGCAATGCCGTGACAGGTAGTTGGCTGCGTTTCCCGGAAATCCTCCTGATGGCTTCCCATACTTTCGTAGAACTAGTGGAGAGGGAGATGGAGTTCAACAACGATTGCCATGACCGTCGTTTGCTCTCTTTAATCACTCGCCGCGCCTTGGCCCTTGCCACCCGAAAGGCCGCAAGATTATCAGCTGAGGGACGGCACTTGAAGCGGCGCAGAGCTGCACGGCGGGCTCGGATGGCTGAGCGGCACTCAGTGGTCCACCAAGGGACAGGACGCGCTCTTGGGATGACTTGAGGACCGTGGGATCGACAATTCAGCAGCTTGGGAGATCACGGCTGTAACATGGCCGACCCATTCGTGGAGGCTGGCACGGTGTTCCAAAACAGCTAAATGGCTGAAAAGTGTCCAGTAAGCTCTGCAGAGGTGCCACCTGGGTGGCACTGGTAATGCCACAGTCTCATCCAGGAGGCGAATCCAAAGGGGAAGTGGTCAAGAGAATGGAGGTCACCGGCAACCTCCCACAGAGCAGAATTCGCGAGTGCTGGAGAGCAAAAGGAAAGGTCAATAGCTGACGACGACCCAGAAGCAGTACAGAAATGAGTGGGAGCACCAGAGTTGAGGATGCACAGTTCTTCGGACGCCATGAGGCTTTCCAGAATGCGACCCCTGGGGCAAGTAGTCGTAGAGCCCCATAAGACATTATGAGCATTGAAGTCTCCCAGAAGGAGAAACGGGCGGGGGAGTTCGCTAATAAGGTCTGTGAGAGCCTCAGAGTCTATTGCATCCTGAGGCGGTAAGTAAACGGAACAGATTGTGAGCCTCCGCCCCCACAAGAAGGTCAACTGCAACTGCTTGCAAGTCCGTAACGACAGGGAGCTCAGGTGAGTGGTGCATGTCACGGACAAAAACCGCAACACCACCCTTTGCCCTTTCCCCCATCAGATCATCTTTTCGATACACGGTATAGCCCCGTAAAGAAGGAGCATCAGTGGCCCGAAAATGTGTCTCTTGGAGACATAAGCACGAGGGGCGCTCTCGTACAAGGAGTTGTAATTTGGCAACATGCTTCCTGAAGCCATTTAGGTTCCACTGTAATATGGGAGCCAGTGATCAGGATGGCTGAATTTTCACCCTGCCTCTGTGCTTTGGAGGAGAGCCCGTACTGGCCGGAGATTTATTCATGGGGCGAGAATATCGCCCCCGGTCGACATCAAAGTCCATCAGCTCTGATGGCGACCCGAGGGAGATGTCAGACAGTACGATGGCATCGTCATCGGACTGACCCTGACTTGTCTCCTCAGGTGGCAAAACCTTCACCTTCGGCGTCTTCGTCTTGGGGGGCTTAGAATGCAGAACCTTGTCAACAGTTGGAGCTTTACTCGCCTGGGCAGAAGGTGCCATATGGGGAGGGCAGGAAGTACCCCAGTGTCAGCAACCACGGCCTTGTCCGACGTTGTGGGGAGAGCTGCAGGTTGCAAAACAACCGCAGCAGCACAAGTGCACTGGCAAACGCAGGTATTAGTGCTGACACTAGCAACATCCGTTTGTGTAGCAACAGTGGCCAACTGTACCTGTTTCTGCAGAGTGGAAGCGAAAGATGTTGTAAACACAGGAGGCTGCATGGCCTTAAAGAGCTTCTTGGCCTCACCATAGGGGATGTGCTTAGATGTTTTGATCTCCTGTATCTTCCGTTCCTCGAGATAGATGGGGCAGACCCGGCTCCAGACAGAGTGACTCCTAGAGCAATTCACGCTCTTCACAGGCGATGAACAATCGGCTCCTTCATGGCCAGGCTGACCACATTTACCACAAGTGGCTATCCCACTGCACCCCAACGTAGTATGCCCAAAGTGCTGACATTTAAAACAGCGCATTGGGTTGGGGAAATATGGCCGTACTGGCAAAAATAAGAAACCCGCTTTAACATGCTCTGGGAGTCTCGGGCGATTGAACGTGAGAATAAACGAGTCGGATTTGACTAGGTCCCCATCGACTCGTTTCATAATATGCTGCACGTCGACAATAGCTTCGTCAGCCCACTCAGATTTCAACTCGTCCTTGGGGATATCCACCAAGTCCCTACATGTCACAACACCCTTACTATAGTTCAAAGTGGAGTGGAGCGCGGTCTCGATAGCGTACTCTCCGAGGCAGGTTGCTTTCCGAAGAGAAGTGACTTGACGGGAACTACAAGTTTCAACTAACAGAGTCCCATTGCGCAGTCGCTTCACAGATTTCAGTGTTCCTGCAATTCCCTCAAGACCCTTGTGGATGTAAAAGGGAGAAACTCTCTCAAAGCTAGCTTCCTTCCGTTTGACAGTCAAAAACACATTCTAGTTATCAGCATGTGCTCTGTTACGACAGTCTGATAAATCTCTAGTAACACCAGGCGCTGGAGGACTCGCAGCACGAAGTCGCTTTTTCGATGGGGCGTGTTTTCCTACCAGTGGCCCACCCAATCCACTGGTAGGGAGAAATGTAGAGGTCGAAGGGTCCATTGTGGTCCCACGAGCAGCTAGGGAACTAAAGGTCCGCTCAGACAGAGCCCCGCGTGCCTGAGTAAGCCTTGTACAACTGGGGTGCGGTAGGTGCCCCAGAGGTTGCCCGCTTGCGACTGTTCCACCCCAACAGCCATGCATCTTATAGGCGCGCAGCACACCGTAAGATTGAGGGGTTTTTATAGAGGTTTACCATCCTCGCATTCCAGGCGGTCAAGCCAAGATTACCATTCCCCGTAGCACACAACATTCCACCGCCGCGCCATGCGGTGGTCGCTGAAGCATGTCCGGCGGTTACGGTGACAGGAGACTGGCGGCGCTGACCAGTCCCCAGCTCAGGACCCTGGGGTCGCCAAGCCTGTACTCAGTCCAAACCACCCGAGTCTCCCCTCCCGCCGCCCCAAAAAACGAACAAATTTAATTACGTGTTCTTCCAAATACACGTTTTACTTACAATAACAAAAATTATGTTATCTGCTGTCCTTCTTGATGTCACCCAGAATAACAAAGTGATTTATTGTTCATTTTATCTTCTCGACAAACTACAAGGGTCACTCCAAAAGAAATGCACACCAATTTTTTTTTTAAATCCATCACTTATTCTACGTGTTTGAAAGTTTAACGTGTGTAGATACATCCTTTAGGAACAATATTTTCATTTCTCCACGTAATTTCCATCCCCCTCAACTGCCTTACGCCATCTTGGAACCAGCACCTGTATACCCGCACGGTAAAATTCTGGACCAAGCTGTTGCAGCCACTGTTTGGCAGCATGCACAAGAGAGTCATCACCTTCAAACCTTTTTCCACGAAGAGAGTCTTTCAGTTTCCCAAAGAGATGATAGTCACATGGAGCCAGGTCCGGACTGTAAGGCAGGTGTTTCAGTGTTGCCCATCCGAATTTTGTGATCGCTTCCATGGTTTTTTGACTGACATGTGGCCGTGCATTGTCGTGCAACAGCAAAACATCTTGCTTTTGCCGATGTGGTCGAACACGACTCAGTCGACCTTGAAGTTTCTTCAGTGTCATCACATATGCATCAGAATTTATGATGGTTCCACTTGGCATGATGTCCACAAGCAAGAGTTATTCGGAATCGAAAAACACGGAAGCCATAACTTTTCCAACAGAAGGTGTGGTTCTGAATTTTTTTTTTCCCCCTCCTTAGGTGAATTTGCACGACGTCACCCCACTGATTGCCTCTTCGTCTCTGGTGACAAATGATGGAGCCATGTTTCATCACCTGCCACAATTCTTCCAAGAAATTCATCTCCACCATTCTCGTACTGTTCCAAAAGTTCGCTGCAGACCGTTTTTCTTGTTTCTTTGTGAGCCACTGTCAACATCCTGGGAACCCACCTGGCACAAATCTTTTTTAACGCCAACACTTTCAGTATTCTGCAAACACTTCCTTCCCCTATCCCAACGTAGCGTGACAATTCGTTCACTGTGATGCGTCTGTCAGCAGTCACCAGTTCGTTAACTCTTTGGACACTGTCTGGAGTGTGTGCAGTACGAGGCCTGCCGCTGCGAGGACAATCCTCAATATTGCCATGCCCGCTTTCATCACGTAACCTGCTTGCCCACCGACTAATTGTACTGCGATCGACAGCAGCATCTCCATACACCTTTTTCAACCTTTTGTGGATGTTTCCCACTGTCTCGTTTTCACAGCACAGGAATTCAATAACAGCACGTTGCTTCTGACGAACGTCAAGTGTATAGCAGCCATCTTGAAGACATGCTGTGACGGCGCCAGTCACGGGAACAGGTTGAACTAAGTTTGAAAACAAGCGGGAAGGATGTATCTACATACTGTAAAACTTTCACACATGCAGAATGAAAACTGCATTTTTACAAAAATAGTGTGCATTTCTTTTGGAGTGACCGTCGTATTTAATGATTAGACTGGCTAAAATCAAATGTATAGGCGTCAGATGTACGGTTCGTCGGGTACTGACTTGTAGACGGAGCGCTTGTCCGCCTCGAACTGCGCCTGGTCGGGCGGGCCGAAGCCCGCGGGCGCGCCGCCTCCTCCGCCGCCGCCACCCCCGCCCGCCGCGGCGCCGCCACCGGCCGCAGTCTGCTGCTCGGCGCCGCCCCCAGCCTGTGTCATGGCGACGCCTCCACCGCTCTCCGTCTGCTCATAGCCCGGCGTCACCATCGCGCTGCCCTCTTGCATCTCCCGCGACACTCATGCGCACGTCTGCACAAACACGCAAAAACCTAGAAATTACACCCGGTTCACTACAACACAGTTATAAACCAATACGGCTTTACAGCGCTGAAACATTCGTTTAAAAAACAAAAACATTGAAGAAATCCAAAGGAGAGACGAAAGATTCAAATTACACTGAAGAAAGAACATACAGATTATTTGCAAATAAGGAAATCGAAAAGCGAGGATTGTTCGAAGCCGGCCGGTGTGGCCGTGCGGTTCTAGGCGCTTCAGTCTAGAACTGCGTGACCGCTACGGTCGCTGGTTCGAATCCTGCCTCAGACATGGATGTGTGTGATGTCCTTAGGTTAGTTAGGTTTAATTAATTCTAAGTTCTAGGCGACTGATGACCTCAAAATCTAAGTCGCATAGTGCACAGAGCCATTTGAACCATTTTAGGATTGTTCGAAAGTAAGGAACAATCGGTTGCGAAATGGAAACCACAGACAAAATCAAAACTGTTTTACCTGCAACAGTTAGCTAAACCTTGCAGCTACTTCTCTACGCCGCCCCGACTTAGACACCAGTCTTAGCGTTCTACCAACTTTCCAATACCCTCGTCATAGAACCCTTTCCGACAATTTTCTACGCTGGGACTGTTCGTCTGTGCCAAAATATCAAATGTATCAGTGCAGTAAAAGAAGGCCTGAAAGAAGTAGCGGTAACACAATATGATACAGAAAACAGTAAAAAAGATTTTAGCACAAAATTCGCGACAGGTCAGTTCAAAAATGGCTTTGAGCACTATGGGACTTAACATCTGAGGTCATCAGTCCCCTAGAACTTAAAACTACTTAAACCTAACTAACCTAAGGACATCACACACATCCATGCCCGAGGCAGGATTGGAACCTGCGACCGTAGCAGCAGCGCGGTTCCGGACTGAAGCGCCTAGAACCGCTCGGCCACCGCGGCCGGCCAGGTCAGATGACGTGGGAAAAGAAAGGCTAGACCAACTTAGTGAACTGAACTTGAAAAAAGACCGCCATCCGGTATTAACTGATGATTTTTTTTCACACAAGCCGGCCGAAGTGGCCGTGCGGTTCTGGGCGCTGCAGTCTGGAACCGCGAGACCGCTACGGTCGCAGGTTCGAATCCTGCCTCGGGCATGGATGTGTGTGATGTCCTTAGGTTAGTTACGTTTAACTAGTTCTAAGTTCTAGGGTACTAATGACCTCATAAGTTGAGTCCCATAGTGCTCAGAGCCATTTGAACCATTTTCACACGATCTGTTTCGCTTCGTTAAAGCATTATCTTCAGGCTACGTGTACTTTCTGCCTGGACTCCAACTAAGCTGTGAACTATGGTCGGTTTTTGGCGCTCCTAGTAATAGTTGACTGTGGATTCAACCCCCGACGCCCTCTAGGCCTACTGGAAGTCTTGTTTTTCAGAGTTTACACTGATATTCCGTGGAACATACATTTTTTCGACTCTGTTAGCGGAGAGATACTAATAAATCAGGTGCCGGACCCCGTCTTGTTTAATTAAAAATTCCGTCCCGTTTATTGGCGTCCGGCTAGTAAACGTAACAGTGTAACTCACAGGCCCTGAAGAAGAAGACTGGCTGGTCGTCGATTTATTGTGCGTGCAATATAAACAACAAGTCGGCTGTGCATTCAAAAGCACACCATTAATCAATCACACCGAGAAAACTTGAGAGAACACTTGAATATGATAGCCAGTGGAACATTTTAACTGATTAAAGTTTCTAGCAGTGTGTATGAGGGAAGAGGTAAGATGGATGGAGTAATGAGCGACCCTTATATATAAAGGGTGATTCACCCGTCCCTATCGATGGGTTTAATGCAACCTGCAACACCATCAAAAATCATGTGACAGATTTTCGTATTCTCTCGCTCACTACAAGCAAACTAATCGTTCTACAGAAAAAATTAACAGGACCTTTTTGTAAAAAATTTAATCTAGTCACATTTCTATACTGGTATAAGATTTCACTTGAGGCCACAGTTTTCGAGTTATTCAACAAAAATAAGATTTCACTTGAGGCCACAGTTTTCGAGTTATTCAAGAAAAACTCACTTAGAGGCCAGTTTTGTTTGTTTATTTGTTGTTTTTTTTTAATACTTTGAAAACTCCAGCCTCTGGCGAAAATGTACAACGCTAAACTTCGCTAAATTCACAACAAAAAGGTCCCGTTCATCTTTTGTGTAAGAATAATAGTTTGCTTGTAGCGAGCGAGAGAATATGAAAATGATGCACGTGGTTTTTGGAGGCACTGCGAGCTGGACTAAACCCATCGATAAGGCTGAATCACCCTGTATATAATTTAGACTCAATTTATGCGGCTTGATCATGAAATCGAGACCCAATTACTTGCTAACAACTATTGTAAACGAAGCTTTTCACACTCGCCGCGTCACGCTCGCCAGAAGACTACTTACCTGCGTGCAGTGCCACCCGCGCACAAGCAAAGGCATGAGTCAGGTCGGATGCAATTTATACGTGCGCGCTCAAGTTTAACCGGGATGCGACTCCGAAGCTAATTATCTCCGGACACGAGGCGAATGTTGCCCCCCCCCCCCCCCCTAAGAGCGGCCAAGTTTCGGCATAAAAATTTAAATTTCGGGGAGCGCCCGGCTCTTGTTACAAATGCAAAGCGTCATGCCCGCGTTCGCCCAGATGTCCCGTGCATTAGACGCCGCGCCGGGCTAAATAACGCCCAGAGCCCCGACAACAGTAGCTCTCTTCTCGCCGCTCGTTGCACTGCTTCATTCCCGTATACATGCCTAAAGCGTAATGAGACCAACATCTGCACTCATTTGCTGCTTGCTCTACACAGTCCTGATTTCCTGTACGTCACACCTTACGATAGGACATCCCTACACCTGGTGATTCCGCAGCCCCTACCTATGGATTTTATGCAACCTGCAACGCCTTCAAATACCATAATATTTTCTTATTCTCTCGCTCGCTACGCGCAAATCTTTAGTCATACAGAAAAAATTAACAGGATATTTTTGTAGGAAATTGTTCGTAGTTAAATTTTGTACTGGGATACGTTTTCGCAGGAGCCCACAGTTTTCGAGTTATTCAATAAAAACGCGTTTGAGCAGCACTTTTGTATGTTTTCCTTGAATAATTAGAAACTATGGCCTCTAGCAGAAACGTATACCAGTACAAAATTTAACTGCATTCAATTCCCTACAAAACAGTCCTGTTTATTTTTTTCTGTAGGACTAATAGACCCCTAGTTTGTGCACAGTGAGTGAGTGAATGTGAAAATTTGCACGTAGTATTTGAAGCCAATGCAGGTTGCATAAAACCCATATGTATCGGCAGCTGAATCGCCCTGTATAAACTATGGCATCGAATTTGTACAGTAAGAAATGTACTGACCTTAATAGCTATGTCACTGACAAAATATATTAACAAAAGCAGATGTCAATTAATAGTTGCCTCATCTGCACACGCACATCCAAATTCTGGCGGTAGCAGGGTAAAATGCAGGGAGCGAAGGATTATCTGTAATATGTACAGAAATCACACTGTAGTTATAAAGAGGCGATGGGTACGAAAAGCACGCAGCAGTTGAGAAGGAAATGAGACAGAACTGTAGCCAATCCCTGATGTTATTCGGTCTGCATACTCAGCAAACAATAAACGAAACCAAACAGAAATTTGGAAAGGCAATTAAAATTCAAGGATAAAAAATAAAAAATTTGCGGGTTGCCGTAACACTGTAATTTTGTCAAAGGTGGCAAAGGACTTCATACAGCAGCTGAACGGAATGGGTAGTGTCTTGAAACGAGATTATAAGATGAATATCAACGTAAGTAAAACAAGGATAATGAAATGTAATCCAATTGAACCAGGTGGCGCTGATAGAATCAGATTAGGAAATGAGACACCAAAACTAGGCGATAAGTTTTGCTATTTAGGCAATACAATAACTGATGCAAATTATTTAACATCGAATATAAATTTAAGTGTGAGGACATCTTTTCTAAAGGTATTTGTGGGCATTGTAGCCTTGTACAGGATGAAACGCAGAGGACAAGCGATTGCGAGAAGACAACTTATGAGATATGGTGCTATGGAATAATGCTGGAAACTAAATGGGAAGTTCTAATAATTAAAGTGACAGTGCTGGATCAAATTGGTGGAAAGAAAATTGTGGTACGACTTGGCTAAAAGAAGGGATCTTTTGATTGGACACATCCTGAGGCTTCGGAAAATAGTCAGTTTGGCAATGAAAGTAAGTGGGGAGGGTTAATTATTGTAGAGGGAGGTCTGGGCATGAATACAGTAAGCAGGTAAAAAATGAATGTAGGTTGAGGGAGCTTCTCAGGCATGATGAGGCTTGCACCATGGAGAACTGCATCAAGCCTTCTTCAGAATGCACAAGGCACATTCCAAAGTTAAACGTTTGTTTCTGGTTACGATTATGCGGCTAGATCTATCGGTACTCATGCGCTACCTAATGTTCCAAAACCCCGCGCATACAAACGGAATTCCTCCGGAGGTCATAACTCGGGTTCTATAGGTGATAAAAAGTTAGTGTCAAGTGTTTTGGATAGTCCTTGCGCTAGCGACTAATCGTATATCCAACAGAAGCATCGCCTTATTGTTACTATCCTAAAGTACTAGGTCGAAGAACAAATATTACACATTTCCTTCTGAATAGGCAAATGGAGCAGAATTGTTCTTTTTGCATTTGTTGTAGACTACGGCGGGCATTAAGGGACTTATGGAGGCACCATTAGATCATGGGCAGTTCCTTAGGAAATCTCAAAAAAGGCTTTTTCTACCTGTTTTCGTACCACAACGAGGCGCGGATTCCAAGACAGCTATCCATAGAAATGGCTGAAACGGTTACGGTATGTCACTAAGATGCTGACCTCGAATAACCTTGAAAACTTTGATATCTTTATTCATTTCCCAGATAGAAAGGTTCACAGTTACCCCACTTTTACACGTAAAATACGCACGTACAATCTGGTGTGAGGCGAAACCATAGTTTTTAAAGTGGCGTAGCTCGGAGAAATATGGTGTAAAGCGTCTCTGCTTTCACCAGAACAGTTCTGGAAAGTCCATGTTGTTGTACTAAAGCACATTCAATATTTTTGTCCACGTAAAATTCAGTCTCAGGTGTTTTGCGTTATTTCAGTTTTACATAAGGATCATACTGATCTATAAAGTTCTGAAGAGACGACAAGAGGGAGACAGTGACAGTGAGAGGAGTTACTATAGGTAGGACAGAACAAAGGAGACTGGCTGTGAGACAAGAGACAGTGACGATTAGAGATGCACAAAGAGATAATGACAATAAGTTGGGCTGAATAAGTGACTGAGAATGGGCAAGTGAGAGTGGGTGGGTACGAGCGACTTGCAGGACTAGTGGGTATGAGCCAGTTGCCGTTAGGGGAGCTTGCGGGAGTGATAGGTAAGTTACATGTTAAAAAGAGCGTATATCAAAACTATTGCGAAAATTCTCAGAGGTGCTGAGGAAGGTACAATGGGGCAGCTAGCACCACACTTTTCGGCCAGAGTCTTTTCCATCCTCTGTTTCACTATATTTAGTGAACAACACCGCTATCACGAGCGTTGCTGAGACGATAGTAACTCCGTCATACAATTTTAGCGACGCTACTTAGGATTCACTGTGCACCAATATATATAAATTATTGCTCTAAAAATTCAGTTTTTCAGTGGCCACGTTCGGACATGTTTCACACACGTATACATAGAGACAATTCAAATCACTCAAAAAATCAGCATTATCAGAGATGTGACAGTATACCACAGATAGTTTTTGCAGACTGCTAATTTCTTTTAGTTCTGCGGTTAAAATCTTCCTCTCTGTTCACCATTCGATCGGTTGATTACAACAGCATGCAACAGAACGTGACAATATTTTTGAAACCGTGTTCAAACCAGATTGGAATTCACTACCACGGTTTCGGCAGTAGGACTGCCTCAGGTCATTCGCAAAATTTGCTACGACAATGTACACACATAAAAAAAGTTTTGAATCACCCCAGTTCCCAGAACTTCTGAAGATAGACGTTGACTGTGGATGTTGAATGTTCGTAGATGTCACTAAACCGGCCCAATTATATAAACAACCGTGCATGAGCAGCGCCTATTAGACGAACGGGGTCAGATAGCTGATCAGTTCCATCATTCGACCGCGAAGGAGTTACACGGCTCTTGTTACCTGTAGTAGGCGGTCAATACCGTTGTTCGATCGCGTCCGCATTGTTACTTTGTGCGAGGAAGGGCTCTAAACAAGGGAAGTGCCCAGACGTCTCTGAGTGAACCAAAGCGATTTTGTTCGGACATGAAGGAAATACAGAGAGACAGGAACTGTCGATGACATGCCTCACTCAGACCGCCCAAGGGCTACTACTGCACAGGATGACCTCTACCTACAGATTGTGGCTCGGAGGAACCCTGACAACAACGCCACCATGTTGGCCGGCCGAGCGGTTCTAGGCGCTACAGTCTGGAACCGCGCGACCGCTACGGTCGCAGGTTCGAATCCTGCCTCGGGCGTGGATGTGTGTGATGTCCTTAGGTTAGTTAGGTTTAAGTAGATCTAAGTTCTAGGGGACTGATGACCTCAGATGCTAAGTCCCATAGTGCTCAGAGCCATTTGAACCACCATGTTGAATAATGCTTTTCGTGCAGCTACAGGACGTCGTGTTACGACTCAAACTGTATGTAATAGGCTGCATGATGCGCAACTTCACTCCAAACATCCATGGCCAGGTCCAACTTTGTAACCACGACAACATGCAGCGCGGTACAGATGGGCCCAACAATATGCAGAATAGACCGCTCAGGATTGGCGTCATGTTCTCTCCACCGATGAGTGTCGCATAAGCCTTCAACCAGACAATCGTCGGTGACGTGTTTGGAGTCAACGCGTTCAGGCTGAATGCCTACACACACTGTCCAGCGAATGCAGCAAGGTGGAGGTTCCCTGATGTTTTACGGTGGCATTACGTGGGGCCGACGTACGCCGCTGGTGGTCATGGAAGTCGCCGCGACGGCTGTACGATACGTGAATGCCATCCTCCGACCGATAGTGCAATCATATCGACAGCATACTGGCGATGCATTCGTCTTCATGGACGACGATTCGCGCCCCCATTGTGCACATCTTGTGAATGACTTCCTTCAGGATAACGACATCGCTCGACTAGATTGGCCAGCATGTTCTCCGGACATGAACCCAATCGAACATGCCTGGGATAGATTGAGAAGGTCTGTTTATGGACGACGTGACCCAACAACCACTCTGAGGGATCTATGCCACGACGAATACAGGCATGCATCAATGCAAGAGCACGTGCTACTGGATATTAAAGGTACCAGTGTGTACAGCAATCTGGACCACTTCTGATGGTCTCGCTGTACGGTGGTCCAACAAGCTATGTGTGGTTTTCATGAGCAATAAAAAGGGCGTAAATGATGTTTATGTTGATCTCTATTCCAATTTTCTGTGCAAGTTCCGGCTTTCTCGGAACCGAGGTGATGAAAAACTTTTTTTTGATGTGTGTATATTAAATGAAATCTGTGAACATACGGAATACCTGAGGACAAAGTGAAAGGTATAAATAGTGAAGAACTCAAGACAACACAATGTAGATTAAATTTCAAGCTAGGAAAGTAACTCCAGGGAACCATCACGGAAAGTTTTAGCATTGCAACACGTAAAAAAAAGCACGTACCTAAGATCAGTGAAAACTAGGCTTACATCAACTCAGTACCTACAGAAGATACGATACTACCTGAGATTTTGAATGACGATAATTTGACTGGAGATGGAAATAGTAATATGCATTGTATATTTACAACAACTTGTTCTCAGAGCTAAGCAGAAATAAAGCAGCTCTCAGAGGTAAGAACAAACATGGGATCAGATATGGAATACCAGTTTGGACTGAAGATTCGTTGTAAGATTCGAAAACTTCTAACGGCTAAAGCCGCGAAGATAGGCTGAACGAAACAAGGTTAATTACTGAACTTTTAATGTTACATTAACGATGAACGCAACGCAAAAAATGAAAGTGTTAAGTGTCTGGAAAAAGGGCACTGTGATACAATGTATGTACTAACAGTACATAAAACAGTAAAAGAGGCAGCTGCAGGTATCAGTGGCGAGGATTAAATGTAAACCCACGGCACACACATGTTTGTAAAGCAAATGTATCGTTCAAAACAAATAATAAAATAATGCATTTGAGTAAATCGCAAAAGCTCGGAAAATTAAATGATCAGGAGAGCCAAATATCCCATAACGGTACAAAACCCAAATGTGGCACCGTTTAAGCTGAGCAACATGCAGCGTACAGCGCGTTTCAATGAGATCTTAAAAAAATAAAAACAGAATGGAGGGGGAGGGGAGAGAGAGAGAGAGAGAGAGAGAGAGAATTGGTACAAGGAACAACGGAGGGGGGAAAACGGCATGCACAAAAATTGGAATGACTATGAGTCTGTTAGGCGTTCTGAGATAGTAGCATGCTGCAGGGCAAGAAGAAATGGGGAGCAATCTCAAAAACCACAAAAAAAGCGATGACTAACATATCAGCTGTGTCAGACCTATAGTAACATCCTTTCTTTTTCGCCAACAGTGCATGTGAAATTTAGCGTTATCGTTGACAAATGAAATGGCACAAATTCAGAGACTTTACTGGTCTCATACAAATATGATTTTATGTACACAGACTGAAGCGGCGAGTAGAAATTTGTACCAAGGCTATGAATCGAAGCCAGGTCTCTGGCTTACTACACAACTGCATTAGCCACCAAGGCACAGCGGTTCACACAAGTGCACGGATTACCCTGGCACGCCGCCCTACTCGGTCCCAATTCTCACTGCCGCCCCAGTCTACATTAAATTCCACGTTACACACGAACCGAAATGCCGAAGCTCTCCATGTTCCGATATAGCACTTCAGCATCGAACGTAAAAAACCTTTCGTTCAACCATTGAGAACGAGTTCACTGATGAAACTCCAATTTCCTATATTATGCTGGAAGCTGGAGACAAAGAGGTATATTGTCAGGAGGCAAGATGGTACAAAATTACTGTCGTTGAATAGAACTCTTCAAACTGAAGACTTTTCGGAAAGTATTCTGTGGTGAAGTGGACCGATTCGATAGTACCATCACAAAAATCCGCGTGGCAACGACATGGTGAACAATGCATAAATAAAAAAGCAGAAATTTATAAAAATAATGGGGTGCATAAGAACTCCCTTTTAATGTTGCAATTACTAACTTGCTCGTATGGTTCAAATGGCTCTGAGCACTATAGGACTTAACATCTGTGGTCATCAGTCCGCTAGAACTTAGAACTACTTAAACCTAACTAACCTAAGGACATTACACACATCCATGCCCGAGGCAGGATTCGAACCTGCGACCGTAGCACTCGCGCGGTTCCGGACCGAGCGCCTGAACCGCTAGACCACCGCGGCCGGTTGCTCGTGTGGTTCTCAGTTTGGTGCAAACAGAGAGAAAAAGAGTTTTTCTTAAATTCCCTTTATGGGTAGCACACTTTCTTTCCATTTTAATTGCAAAAAGTCTTACAACTGAGAGAGGTGGTGCAGTGGATAACACACTAGACTCGCATTCGGGCACCCCGATTTCTTTCCCCATACTTGATACAATCCGAGATTGTGGTCCGTCTCTAACGACCTCGATGTCGACGGGACGTTAAACCCAATCTTCCTTTTTTTCAATAACACTACATAAGACATGTTTAGTTTTCCCCACGATATGCCCAGCTCATTCTTCCTTTGTGGTCAGGTGTCCTTTAAACAAAATTAACTCTAGCCGATGTGTTGGAGTTTTTTTGTAGGACGTATGAAAGGTACAGTGCATCAACAGAATCGCTCAGCTACAAATTCTGGCCGCTACTACCTGCAGAAATGCATTGAAGCTGTTTAAGCGCTTGGCGTGTTGAATGGAAAACAGGTAAAGGTGTTCATTTGTATCATTCTGGAAACATCTCCCAGGCTGTGGCTAAGCCATGTCTCCGCAGTATCCTTTCTTCCGAAGTGCTAGTCTTGCTAGTTTGGCAGGAGAGCTTCTGTGAAGTTCGGAAGGTAGGAGACGAGGTACTGGCAGAAGTAAAGCTGTGAGGACAGATCATGACTCGTGCTTGGTTAGCTCAGTTGGTAGAGCACTTGCCCGCCAAAGGCAGAGGTCCCGACTTCGAGTCTCCGTCAGTCACACAGGAAGTTTCGTGTTCATTTGTAATTATTTCTTAACAAGGATATCGACTACAATTCAAAAACTCATTAACTGTTTCCGTATGCAAATGACAAAAAATGAATAAGAGAAAGTTTACCTTCTCTGTAACACTGGAAGGAAATCTGTAACAATATCCATTAAGCTAGAAACTTTCAGCGTCTTAAAACGAACGCTGAAAGTATCACTCGTTCTTTCTGCGCCAGAAACATTGTTTTCATGATAGCATATACCTTAGCCACAAAAGATAAAAAAAGCCTTTTCATTTAACCTTTTTGCACGGAGTTTGAGATCTGAGCAGTGGTCTGGGATCGTGGTAGCAGTTATGAGAGCTGAATTCAAACACCTTAACTTTGTAAACAGTCTTCACGTGTTCGCCGCCGGATAACGTTGTGCAAATACCACAAAATTTCCTGAGAGCAACTGTCCATCTTCAGGTTCAACCTGCGGATACCGTCAGTCGTACCTAGCCACCAGCAAGGTTGAACCAACTGAAGATGGACAGCTGCTCCGAGGAAATACTGTGGAATTTGCACAAAGTGATCCGGCGGCAAACCCGTGAAGACTGTTTACAACATATCCGCCGGGAAAGTTTGAAGATCACACCTTAATTTTGAACCATCTTCCCAGTTTATTTCTGAAACTGAACTTCTTTCCTGCAGTTCCCACTACACACGCAGCAGAGCGAGGTTCACGATGGAATTCGTCCTTAATAATTAGCCAAGGCGTACTTTGCACGAAGACGTTTTGACGTACCGTTATCGAGAAAAAGGAGTGATAGATGTGCCTGGGACACCTAGTGCACCTTAATAATTTGAATAAATGTACTTCGAAGACTTGTGGTCAGATCTTCAAATTAAACACCTCTAAAACGAATTCACGGAATCCAGATACTGACGTCTCCATTTATGCAAGTATCGATATATTTGACTGTCTACACATGTTCATGGGGATCTGAAGATAGCATTATTAAGATGCCGAACTGGTTGTCTAAATAAAATAACTTCTCAAAACATACGGCTGTATGACGATTTTTCTAGGTAAGTATCTGACCGGACGCTGTACCCACAATGGATCAACAGTAATCTGAGATTGTCCGCTGCTCCTTTTATGTACCACGTTTACCGAAATGTAACCTCCTGAAGACACGAAATTCACAAAAGCAGGTAACAGTGGATTTATAACCCTTTGCTGGAGTTTGCGTGGAAAACGATATGTAAAACAAATATTACAATATCACCGAAATATAAAGGTAACTGTATTGTAGACTATAAAATTTTTTGTAGCATATTGCAAACCTTCACAAAATAATACTGGCTTTATTACAACGGTCAAAAAGTTACATTTAGCGTACTTAAACCTAAATTTGTATCAAGACTGCACGTGAATGAACATTTTAAGTACTTTACCTGAAATCAGCACCCAAAAATACACCAGAAATACCATTTGCCTTCAAGAAAAAAATTCATTGTCAACTTTCATCGTCAACCAGTGTTATCAGAAGATCACGCTAAGAAAAACAATACAGAACCACGAATGAGACTTGTCAGCTGTTTCTCCGGCGCTAAGTGTGTTCCAACATGATGGGCAGTAGTAAGACCAAACCCTTCAACACTCTCAAACAGGCAAGCACTGAAGAATATGACATAAGTAATCTCTTCAAACAGGTGAACCGACTTTTCCAACGGACAGACGCTGTCAACGCGAGCGTGGAATACATCTGGTAAAAAACACAACAGTGGATGAAATATCAGAGAATATTATAACGTAATACGTCATCAGATACCCGGCAGGATTTTACTTAAACGACACTTCTTACTTTAGTTTTTTATTTCCAGGGGAGGAGCAAAGCGAAACTATGTCTCGTTCGGATAATGGACTGAAGCAAGAACTACAGGATACTAAGGAAGTGTATGGAAAAGGAATTAAAGTTCAGAGGAGAATTAAAAACTTTAAAGTCTGCCGATGACATTGTAATTCTGCCAGAGATGGCACATGACTTTGAAGAGAATCTAAACGAAATTAGTGTGTTGAGGTTATAAAATGAACATCAACGAAGGATAAACAACGATATGTAATGTATTTCAATTAAATCAACGGTATTTGGGCAATGAAATAACTGACGACGGCCCAAGTAGAGGGGATATGAATGGAGTTGGGCAATATCAAAACAAGGGTTTCTGAAAAACAGAACTTTGTTACGTCAGATAAAAATGTAATTCTTAGTCTTTCCTGAAGGTATATGTCTGGAGTGTAATCTTGCATGGAAGTGAAACGTAGACGATAAGCATTTGCGACAAGAAGAAGGCAGAGGCGTTTGAAATGAGCTACAGAAGAATGCTGAAGATCAGATGGGTACATCTAATACCTAATGAGGAGATACTGAAACGGATTAGGGAGAAAAGAAGAATTTGACTGAAAGAAGGGATCGATTGATAGGCCACATCCTGAGGCGTCAGGTAAGCGTCAGTGTGGTATGGAAGGAAGAGGGAGAGAATGTGTGGGGGGGGGGGGAGGGGGAGGTACAAACCGTAGAGAGAGACGAAAGCCTGACTACAATGCATACGTTCAAATAGCTGTACATTATAGTAGTTATGCAGAGATGATTAGGCTTTCACAGAAAAGACTAACGTGGGGAGCTGTATCAACTAGTCTTCTGACTGAAGACCAGAATAAATGAATCAATAAAAGCCATATGCGGTAATTAACATTAGTACCTTGAATTTCCATGATTCAGTTGTAGTTTCTTCCCGGGTTCATATACGAGGGGCGTTCAATAAGTAATGCAACAGCTTTTTTTTCTCGGCCAATTTCGGTTGAAAAAATGCAGAATTTGTTGTGGGACGCCGTCAAATATTACCGCTTCAGCCCCTATATTTCCATGAAGTTCCGAAGTGGTGGCACTATACGTAGCCTTCAAAATGTCATCTAGAAAGGAGGTGTGTTCCTTAGGCGCTTGCAGAATTTCTATGGGGACCTGCCAGAGAACAAAAGCAGGGTGAGTTGTTGGGGGAGGTGTCTGTCACTATCGCAACAAGGTCGCGCAAACTTGTCTGATCTCCCGCGTACCGGCCGGTTGCACAATGCTGAGACTCCTGAAATTCTGGAACGTGCGGACACTCTCATTGTGATCGATAGCGACAAACTAACTTCTTCTTCTCTATGACAACTCCTAACACAAGTTTGCGCATCCGAGAAGAGCTCACAAAACTTCATTGGACTGTTCTTCCTCATCCACCCTAGAGCCCGCATCTTGCACCTTCTGTCCCATCTTTCTGGCCCAATGAAGTATGCACTCGGCGGGAAGCATTACATGGATGATGGGGAGGTTATTGATGCAGCGAGAGGTTTGCTCCGACGTCGACCAGTAGAGTGGTACCATATGGGCGTGAGACCGTCGTATTGAATGGGGTTTATCTTGAAAAATAGGGTTTTGTAGCCAAAGGAGTGGGGAATAATACGGTGTATTGGAATCCCCAATAAAATCAACAAGCTTTGAGAAAAAATGTTGCATTACTTAGTGAACGCGTCTCGTAGATGCCGCTGGCGGTCAACAAAGTGATTTGGCTGCCGCCTGTTTTAAGTTGGACTGTCTCTACAGCCTATTTCAACAGCTATGACTGATGATCTAACTCACTGCTGCACCGAACGCTACGTGCGCCTAGTAAACATTTGGATATAAAAAGGATTTTCAGTTCTGAAATGAAATGTTATGAAAGTAGAAGGCAACGCAGCTTTCCTCGCTTCCAAACGGTGCTTCGGGTTGCCTGACCGGCAGGGGCTTGCCAGTTACGACGTGGTCTGCTGTGGGAAGGAAGAATGCTTCGTTAAATCGGCATGAGGTAGTGACGAGGAATCATCGTTTCCACATTGTTGACCCTGTTTCATAGCCTTTGCAAATTACGTTTGGTACTATGCAACACACTTCGTAATCGGTGTGCACCTGTTCTACCACATTTAACTAATTTTACTTCTCGTTTTCAATGAAAGGGTAAGACATCTCGTGCAAATATGTCATTCACAAATCTCGACACGTTTGTATGTCTGGTCTTCCACAGATATAAGGATATGTGAAAAAGGTAAAAAATATTTTTATTTTAGTTCTCTTTCTCACATGTTAAAGCCATAATACGAATACTCCGTGGCGTTTACGAACACGGACACCGTGTTCTGCAAGAACGGATCCAGTCACTTATTCAGATCTTTTAAACTGAGGGCATGCTACGATTGTAAGTGCCCTGCCTGCACTCGCAACAAGACTAGCGAAGTCCTACCGGCAAGCATCAGCCGTTTCATAGTTACCGTACTATGTGAGACAATGGTCTTAGTTCATGCTTTAGCGTCGGCGCCAGCTGATGTTCCTACAAGCTGCTTTTCCCGGCGCGCTATGAGTACAGCAGGTTCACATGATTAGACGGGATGTTAACGCCAAGTATTCCTTATGAATAGTGCATTATCTTATTTCATCAGTGTGTAATCTATTGGTATGGATTTAAAATCGTTCGGTTCTTACGAATTATGATTATAATGAGTAAACAAATAGCATATCGAAAGTTCTTGGCAGATTATAACTGTGAGCCAGACTGTAGATCGAACTTGCAACGTTTGCTTTTTGCGGGCGAAAGAGCTCTACCGATTGAGCTATTCAAGAAGTTTCTGGTGAGTCTTCAGTCGCGCTTGAATTACCCAGTCGATGTTTAAAAACAGATAGGTAGAGAACTTGCCCATGAAAGGTAAGGGTCCCAAGTTCGAAATCTGGTCCGGCACACATAGCTTTAATGTGTCAAGAAGTTTCAAATGGGCGCATACACCACTGTAGAATCAATATGCATTCTGGAAAAACCATATTCACAAATGGAACATACTTCAAGAACAACAAGAGCACATTTTATGAAAACATGTGCACACACGCGACGTAACGCTTTTGTATATGCAATAGTTTTCTGAAGCGTTTCGCAACTAACGAATAATCACACATTAGCTTTATGGGGTACGGTTAACTAGGGATAAAATGCGGGTCTGTTAGATCTACATACACATTCCGCAAGCCACCGTGTGGTAAACGACAGAGGTTCCTGTTCGACTCGCAAAGAGAGCGAGGGAAGAACGACTGTCTATCTGCCTCTGTAGCAGCCCCAGTTTCTCTTGTCTTCGTGGTCCACTTGCGGATCGTACGTTGGCGGCAGTGGAATCGTTCTGCAGTCAGCTCCAAATGCCGTTTGTCTGAATTTTCTCAATACTGAATTTTCTCTTTCCTCCAGGGATTACCATCTGAGTGGAAGCATCTCCATAATACTCTTGTGTTGATCGAACAACTTACCTAGCAGCACGCCTCTGAAATGATTCTATGTCTTCCATCAATCCAACCAAATGAAGATTCAAGACACTCGAGCAGTATTTAGAATAGGCCGCACTAGTATTCTACACGCTGTCTCCTTTATAGATGAGCTACACTTTACTAAAATTCTCCCAATAAACCGAAGTCAACCATTCGCTTTCCCTATTCCCATTTTATACCGCTTTACAAAGTTCCGCCAAGATATTTAATCGGTGTGACTGTGGCAAGCAGAACACTACTAATGCTGTATTCGAACATAACAGGATGGTCGACTCGGTCTGCATCAACTTAAATTTTTCTACATTTACAGTATACTGCCATTCATCGTACAAACTAGAAATTTTGTGCAAGTCATCTTGTAGCCTCCAATAGTCACTCGCCGACAGCACCTTCCCGTACACCACAGCATCATTAGCACACAGCCGCTCACTAGTGCTCAGCCTGTCCATCTGATCATTTATGTATGTGGAAAACAAATAGCAGTCCCATCACACCTCCCCGGGATGCAGTCCCATCACACCTCCCCGGTATGCTACTGACAACACCCTTGTCTCTTATGAACAGTTGCCGTTCAGCACAACGTACTGGGTTCTACAATGAGGTGACAAACGTCAAGGGAAAGCGGTACGCACACATACAGATGGCGTTAGTATTGCGCACAAAAGGTATAAAAGGGCAGCGCATTGGCGGAGCTGTTTTTTCTTCACAAATGATTCCCGTGAAGAAGTTTCCGATGTGATTATGGCTGCACGACGGAAAATTAACACACTTTGAACGCGGAATAGTATCTGGAGCTAGACGCATGGGATATTCCATTTCGGAAATAGTTATGGAATTCAGTATTATGAGGTCCACAACGTCAAGTGTGTGACAAGAATACCAAGTTTCAGGCATTACCTCTCACCACAGACAACGCAGTGGCCGGCGGCCTTCACTTAATGACTGGGAGCAATGGCGTTTGTGTAGAGTTGACTCAAGCAACACAGCGTGAAATAACTGCAGATATCAATATAGGACGTACGACGGACGTATCCGTTAGCAAGGTGCGGCGAAATCTGGCATTAATGGGGCTGTGGCAGCAGACGACCGATGCGAGTGCCTTTGCTAACAGGACGACGTCGCCATCAGCGCCTCTACTGGGCTCGTGACCATGTCGGTTGGACCCTAGACGACTAGAACACCGAGGCCTGCTCAGGTGAGTCTTGATTTCAGTTGGTAAAAGCTGATGGTAGGATTCGAATGTGGCGCAGACCCGACGAAGCTATGGACCCAAGTTGTCAACAAGGCAATGTGCAAGCTGGTGGTGACTCCAGAAAGGTGTCGGCTGTGTTTACTTGGAATGGACTGGATCCTCTGGTTCAACTGAACCGATCACTGAAAATGTTGAGTCGAGCTACTTTGAGACCTTTGCCACCATTCATCGATTTGACGTTCCCAAACGACGACGGAGGAAGTTTTGTGTATAACAATGCGTCATGTGACCAGGTCAAAACTGTTCACGATTTGAAACTTCCTGGCAGATTAAAACTGTGTGCAGGACCGAGACTCGAACTCGGGACCTTTGCCTTCCGCGGGCAAGTGCTCTACCAACTAAGCTACCCAAACACGACTCACGCCCCGTTCTCACAGCTTTACTTCTGCCAGTACCTCGCCTCCTACCTTCCAAACTTTACATAAGCTCTCCTGCGAACCTTGCAGAACTAGCACTCCTGAGAGAACAAATATTGAGGAGGCATGGCTTAGCCACAGCCTGGGGGATGTTTCCAGAATGAGATTTTCACTCTGCAGCGGAGTGGGCGCTGATATGAAACTTCCTGGCAGATTAAAACTGGCAAAGGTCCCGAGTTCGATTCTCGGTCCTGCACACAGTTTTAATCTGCCAGGAAGTTTCATATCAGCGCACACTCCGCTGCAGAGTGAAAATCTCATTCCAGTATGGCTCTATATTTCTGCAGGGGAATTTCAGCGACTTGTTGAGTCCATCCTGTCGCCTCAGTTTATCACGTAAGAAGTCTTCGTGCCAGTCACGTATGCGTATGCTCGGACATTCTTTAAGAGTCAACAATGGGGCTATTACCAAATTTAATTTATTTACCCAGACTATCATTTACGAATCGAAATAAATCCAGGGCAGATGGGTGTAGGGCCGCTGCGAGTGTATGCAGAGACACGCAAATCAACGTGTGGCGAGAGCGGATGGCGCTGCAGTGGATACACAGGGGCGAGCGCTGCACTGGAGGGAAAAAAAAAAGGTAACAGGGCAGAGCAAAGCCAGGAGGTGCCATCTAATGGGCCGCTCCGCCGGCGTGTTTGCCGGTAATTTATAGGCGCTCGGCTACCTCGGCAGCCGCAAATATTTGCGGTGTGTGTGTGTGTGTGTGTGTGTCCACAGAGATATCGCTTCTCTTTTCTTTTCGAGTGCGGGAACCAGGCGACAAGCAGCGGCAGTGGAGCGTGTCCACCGAGTTGCAGTAAACACGGGCGCGCGCCGCATAGATACTGTTTGCGCTGCGAGCCGCTCCGATTTCCAAAAAAACTGTTCCGTATACAGCCGTACATCGGTAGCGGTATCTGTTTGTTGTACGCTTGGAAATATGGTTTACGGTGCTGCGAAATCGTGCCGAGTTGTGCTGTAAATTTTCGAGAGGACAACTTTGATGTACTCTGTAAGAGTACCTGTGTCAACTCGGCAACATACAGCTTTTTAGAAGTACCAGACAGTTAAATTCCTAATCATTTCTGTACTATTGGGGGCATCTATGCGGCTAACCTCAAATATTTCCGCAACTTTGATAGTTCGCAAAGTGAGCAAGTAATTGGATGCATGCTCTACGCTCATCAATGTATCGCGACACTGCAGCAAACATGTATTACTGAAATGGAAGCATATTCTGTTTTAACAGCATTTAGAAAGGCAAGTATAGTGGTATGATGCTTGCGATTTTGCAGTAAACGTAAAAATAAATTATCAACACAGTGAGGTTTAAGCATACAAATGGTATTTTTCTTTATTATTTTCTCTGCAATGGACAAGGAACACGATTCTGTAATGTATACTACCTAGAAAGTAATACGAGGGATGTTCAAACGAGAAGTTACGAAACAACACTGTGGGTATAACTAAAGACTTTATTAAAAGGCAATCACCAGAGGCCTGGGTAACTCACTGTTTCACGAGCTGAATGATTCTCTGTTCCCAGAATTCCTGTGGCTGTGACAGGAACCAATCCTACACTCTGTCCTTCACTTCGTCGTCAGAGTTGAAGCGCTTCTCTCTGATATTTTTTTCAGCGCACCGAACACATGAAAGTCGCAGGGCGACATGTCCAGGCTGTAGGGCGGGTGCTCAAACTGCTCCCACTTGAACTCGGCCATTACAGTTTGTGTGACCTTGGAAAAGCGCAGACGCGGGGCTATCGTGGAACAGAATCACTCTCTCACATCACCTAGGCCGTTTGTTCTTGATGGACTTAGTGCGTAGGCTAGGGAGCGACTCACAGTACACAGTTTTTCCAAGCTCGAGGAATTCGATGAGTAGTCTACCGCCTGCCTGCTCAGAGCACAGCTTTGAACTTTAAACAGGGAGATGAGGACACAACATTCGCGTGCCTAGATATCTCACTACGTTATCCCAAAGCGGCATATGCAAATTTTAACCTGTTAGGTTGTTAAGACGTTTCGTACCTCTACATTTCATCCCTCCTTATATTATGGAACTCTAATGGTTGAAGGTGTTTTCATGTACATCCAAGGACACTGCTTATTTAGATTTTACACTGCATAAAGCAAATATGAGCCCCGATGTTTGCGCTCGCTGCTGGGTGCTGCTGTTTCTGCTTCTTTTTCTAGGCTTTCCTGCACTATTCTTAGCAAATACTTTAAAAACATATTCGTACCTCTGACATACGTGGAGTTACAACACAAACCATCATGTAGTATCAAATAGAAAATTGAATTTAAAATCGATTTTTACATTATCGACCTGCATAACATTTACAAATAGATCGCGTTCGTTTTTGTGCAATATTAACACCATGGCATAAAACAACACTAAAGAATTATCTTACATCACAACATACAGGTTACAAAAAAATGGCTCTGAGCACTATGGGACTTAACATCTGAGGTCATCAGTCCCCTAGAACTTAGAGCTACCTAAACCTAACTAACCTAAGGACATCACACACATCTACGCCCGGGGCAGGATTCGAACCTGCGACCGTAGCGGTCGCGCGGTTCCAGACTGAAGCGTCTAGAACCGCTCGGCCACACCGGCCGGCACACAAGTTACACATTTTATTTAAACAAATTAATGACACCGTACACATTTTGCTATACAATCTTATAAAAAAATATAAATTTGTAACAGCTATCAATAAATAATTTACAGGATTTTTGTTTCGAAATAAAAATTACGAAAGTTCAGTGTCTGATTTGTGACCGTACGCACCTGTACTCCTTGACGAAAAACAAATTAAAACTGCAGAGTTTAAGATGCGATACGACAGAACTTTGGCTGCGATTGAAACAAAAAGCAAAACCGCTGTATTCACACTTTTTAAACGCTAAAAAAGAGTAAAAAGAAAGTTCTAAGAAGTCTAAATCTTAAACTCCCCCATAAGGTAATAGTACCGGAACCTCATTATTTTTAAAAAAAGGCAAGTACTGCGAAATACAGTTACGACACCGACGCTACAAAATTCAAGTTATCGACCCTGTTAATAGCCGATTTCATAAAGGACGAGGTATAAAAAAGACTGAAAGAGCAGCGATGTTTATGGCTCAAGGCAGATACACTGTCGTCAGTTTCAATATGGTCATAGACGCGTATCCTATGTCTTTTTTCTCGTCTCACTGTAGGGCAGAGGATGCGTCATATCACTACACTCTCCTCTTAAAGTGTTCCCAAACGACGTTAAAATGTCCATAGGTCCACTTAAAAACAGCTTACTAAATACCTCAGTAGATAAAGTTATGAGCATTGAATATATGGCAATTATTGATGTTAGTACCACATGTCGCACGCTTTAGTTCGACATCTACTTAGGGTGTATCAAAACCACTTGTACCAGCGTTGGAGACTTGTTCCTTGTTTTGCTGTATGAAGAAATGCTTAGATTTTCAGTTACTGACATAACACTTTACGTGATGTTACCATGCAGTAAAAATAATTATATATTTTACGCACTACGTAGCACTCCTCATTCATACTGTCGCAAATGCACCGGTCGACATTTATCAAGACGAATGGATATGTACAGGTGGACCAGCTCTATGGCCAAAGCATCCTTCTGCCTGCATTTTTTTAATTTCTATGTATGGGGAACCCTAAAAAAATTTATTTATACAACGACCATTTCATATACAGAAACGCTTGTGTGTCATGGAAGCCTGCGAAATATTTTCCACGCTATCCGCGGGGTTTTAAAAGAATACGCCAATCTATCATTGACATTGGGCGACGTTCTTTGAATAAGAAATTAAAAACAGTTCATTTCCGGGCACAAAATGGTTCAAATGACTCTGAGCACTATGGGACTCAACTTCTGAGGTCATTAGTCCCCTAGAACTTAGAACTAGTTAAACCTAACGAACCTAAGGATATCACACACATCCATGCTTGAAGCAGGATTCAAACCTGCGACCGTAGCGGTCTCGCGGTTCCAGACTGCAGCGCCTAGAACCGCACGGCCACTTCGGCCGGTTTCCGGGCACATGTGTACATGACATTTTCTGCCGTTTTCATCAAAGGACCATACTTTAGAAGATTGATCCTGTATAGATCCACGGAATTAAAACCGCCGAGTGATGTGAAATTGTCCACGTACAAAATGTGGTGACATTCGTCACGAGCCGAAAGAAAGCGAGGTGCAGACGTTGGTCTCTCATTCCTCTCTAAAGGACACGGTTGATTAGCTTTCCCGCTCTCTTATGAATTCGTCATCAACGGGATGTTATATATTCATCTTTCTATCCGCCGAAAACACAACTTGTAGATCACTAATTTAACAAACAATTTGGCTACGGCCCACTTAAGAACCTAACAACCCATTCTTCTAGAACCATTCCTTTACGTGCTTATACTGTGTGATCCCACATTAATTTTAATTCTACTACATGAAAATTGGTTACTTATTTAGTAAGAGCCAAACTTTCTTCCAGTGTACAGAATACGAGGAATATCAGTGCACTGCTGTCTCGTCCTGTCCGAGTTACTGCTCTCACACGGAAAGCCTCTAGATTGGCAATGCTTCTTGGCCGTCCTAGTCTTTTTTCTGGTCGCCACCATCACCTCCTTCTTCTTTCAACTACATTAGTAATCTTCGGAGACGGCCACGGTGGCCGAGCGGTTCTAGGCGCTTCAGTCCGGAACCGCGCGACTGCTATGGTCGCAGGTTCGAATCCTGCCTCGGGCATGGATGTGTATGATGTCCTTAGTTTAATTAGGTTTAAGTAGTTCTAATCTTCGGACAGTCGACAGACATCCAAACCGCTTCAGTTGTCTCTCCTGGCCAATCATATCCAGCAACTCAGCACTTAAAAGTTTCAGAGTCGCTGCACTTTCGATTCTGTAACTCCTGCTATCCGGAAGCAGTTACCGCCTACTGTATATTTTTAGCTCGTAGTTCGCTCATTCAATGTCCACGATTCTCAATCTTAAGTGAATCCTATTATCTGGTACTAGAAAATTTACATCCTGTTAATATGTCAAGATGTGTCTGTGTGCTGCTATCACCGTTAGAAAGACATTTCGGCCCAGGTATGAGCCGCAAGAGTCCTGCAATACGACAACTGAATGAGGCCACTCTGAGATGTCAGATGCAATCTGGAGGGAGCAAACGGAAGCGAAGAAATGCATCGCCTGGAAAAGGAAGGACGATTAAGTTTTAACGCATCGTCGACGAAGACTTCATTCGAGACGGAGCACACGCTAGGATTGCGGAAGGAACCATCTCGACATTTGCCTTAAGCAGTTTAGGGAAATCACGGAAATACTAAATCTACGAGGGTGATTCAAACGTAAGCGTTAATTACTTATCCTTAGGCAAATAAGGTAATACTGAAAAATTAAACGTATATCAGTTTTCAACGTACTACCCACGATATGAAATGCACGCATTCCACCGCTTCGAAAGTGTATATATACGTAGCGAAAAGAATTTCTTTTGGTCGTGAATGCAGCCACCAAAGTCACTCGGGACGTTTGTTGAGTAAGGTGGGCGTTCGAGACATTCAAATTTCATATCGTGTATTGTTGGTACGGCTGATTGGTCATTATTACTCCCAATTGCAGGGCGAAGGTTATTTCGCAGCAGACTCGAGTACGAATTATTAATCACTGTTTATTCCATTTCTACATAATTTACCAAAAATTACTGCTTTGCATAAGTCGATGGTTGACGCCAGAATTTATAGGGTTTTGACGAACATCTATCGCGTCATTCCTTGCTCATTATTTCGTCTCAGGCTGGTGATAAAGCATGAAGGTTTCATCTCCTGCTTCAGTTCTGTCCAGAATTCCATTACCTCTGACCCGGAAAGGTAGCAAAACTTTCTCAAAGGCACTGATGCGACGATTTCAGCAGACATCTGATGTAGCACTCATATTGAGGACGCTTTATTGAATCAGAGCACATTACAGAGAATAAAGTGAGCTGAACGTATACCAATATCGAAAATACCCGCTACATCGCCTAACACAAATATGCCTGTTTTCCTTCACAAGCTCTGACACTGCGAAGTTACGCCTGCTTTAAACTTTCCGCGCCAGTCGTACACCTACTGCAGTGACACACACGAATCGCCGTACTGCGCTTTTGTACTGCGCATTTCCACAGGTTTAATTGCTTCACCTCTCAAAGTACGTATCAGAGATCGCTGTTACGAGGTGCGAGTTGACAATGGGGCGACGATCTTTTGATTTACGCATGTTTCCAAATGTTCGTCATTTGCTTAAACACAAAGATTACCCCTGTCAACTGGCGAATAACAACTTTTAGCAATTTCATTGCAAAAAATGGTTCAAATGGCTCTGAGCACTATGGGACTTAACATCTATGGTCATCAGTCCCCTAGAACTTAGAACTACTTAAACCTAACTAACCTAAGGACAGCACACAACACCCAGTCATCACGAGACAGAGAAAATCCCTGACCCCGCCGGGAATCGAACCCGGGATCCCGGGCGTGGGAAGCGAGAACGCTACCGCAATTTCGTTGCACTTTTAAAGTTTTCGTCCTCGTAGATGACTATCACTGCCCCACATGATTCGGCGCATCGCCTGGAGGTTGTCAAATAACATCCCCGGTTGCAATCAGTTTAGTTCCGTGATGCACAATAGTATCTGATTTCTTGTCTTAGTGTATTTTGCGATCAATTATGAGCTAGCCTGAGCAATTACACTAAGGCGCCGCAGCATTTTTTTTTTTTTTTTGTCACCAAAAGACAGAACGGAGACAATAGAAAGATATCAGTTCATTACGATTGCCGCCCACACTTTGAACAAGTCAGATGTCATTGTAGGTCCGAGGGATTTTTATTTATCATTGTTCCGGTGTAACGACAAGTGCCGGCAGAACGATGAAGACTGGGACAGCAGAGAAGGCTGTGAGACGACGTCCGCCAATAGAACGCTGACTAGGACGACACCACGACAGCAGCGGCACATATACGAAGAGAATATAAGCGCCGCTCCAGCTACCCTCGGCCGCACTAGAAGACGAGACGTTACTTGTAATCTATATTAATTTCTTGCATGGAAATTGTATATATCGAATAACAATGATTATTTGCATGTCGCCAATTGCTTGAGACACCTCGCTGTAAAAAGGCAAAGTCAAGTATTGTCAATTCAGTTTACTGTAATAAACTACATTAAAAATATTTGGGGGGGAGGGAGCTGCGCGAACCGTGTCAAGGCGCCAAAAACTTTGCGGTCTGAGGGAAATTGCGCAATGTTTAGCGCACTGGACTCGCATTCAGGAGGACGACGGATCAAATCCGCCCGACCCACCGTCCAGATTTACGTTTTCCGTGATTTCCCTAAATCGCTCCAGCCAAATGCCGAGACGGTTTCTTTAAAAAGGCACGGCCGATTTCCTTCACCATCCTTTCGTAATTAGGGCTTGTGCTACGCCTCTTAATAACCACGCCGTCGAGCGACTTAAAACGCTGATATTCCTTTTTTTGCCATTGTCAGCACCCAGGTAATCTGTCCAATATTTATAAGGAAGTCACGAAGAAATCAGTGAAAGTAAAGGAATGCAAACTTTTGGATTGGCCCAAGTTATTTAACGCAACTATTTAACTCTCCGCCATACGTTTCAACAAAGAAATTAGCTTGCAGTCGAACGGTATACGATATATTACAGCTGCCTCTCACAAAAAAAGACAGACTGGTATCTGTTCAGAGGGATAAACGGAATATATAGGAGAAGCAAGAAGAAAAGTCAGGAAGACAGGAAAAAGCAAATACATAATTATCCGAGCAATGATTCGAGCTACCAAGCCGAAAGAAGACTAAAGGATAAACACATTGCAGTGTACACATATGGCGAAAGTTATTGCAAATTTATAACTTTTGCAATCTAGTTTACATTTTATTTTTAAAAAGTAGACAGATAATATGCACACAGCACAAATAATTAGTCATTCCCATAAGATGTAACGATAGCCTTAATAATGAGCACGATTAGATGAGAAAGTGATTCCACAAATTTCTTCCCGTCTGCCATATCCAACTGAAGCTACTCGATGATTACATCCCATAGAGGTGTCATAAGAGACATACATGGGGTATAGAACAACGTCACTCGAGTGGCAGCCACATTCCTGGCGCGCGCATTCTTCTCGCCGCGTACTGTGCATGCCTCCAGTCAGCTAGTGTCAGGTTTGTCACTTGGCTCACAGAACACGTGCTGCTTTATGTGCCGCTGTGAGCCACGACCTTTCGCGAGGCACATGACTCGCAGTGTCCAATGCATGCAGTTCCCGCCGTAACTTCGCAGCTCGGAAACGAAGATGGACGTAAGTTCACTGCGTGACAGGTATAAACCGGAATGTCACTGACAAAGCGTGATACTCGTCTCTGCACCCTGTCGGTTAGGATCTTTATACGACTAATCTTACACCACGTAACACGCCTGCCAGCGATAACCACTCCTTGTAGACGCGTCGGACACTTGATTCACGGCGTGCTCGCGGATACGTCCAAACACGACTGCTCGTTTCTGTCACGTCTCCACACCGACTCAACTTTTTGTGCTGATTCCGTACAAAAACATTTATAACGCTTCAAAACCATGGCTTATGACAACGTTGGAGGGTCACGTGATCACCGCCTACAAAGCATCAAAGCTACCAGTTGCTCTTTTTAAGGGGTGACGACAATTTTGCCTGGTGAGCTTTCTAAAAAGTGACAACTGTTAATGTGTATGTATGCATTACATATGGATACAAGGTCTTGAAACTAGAAGAGAATAAAAAACAGAAAACAGTGAGATCTATGTACACCCACATACAAAGGGTCGACGGAAATCAGTCCATTTCGGCAATTGTTGTTATTGTTGTCGTAGTTGTTCAAATCTTCAGCATGACGACTGGTCTCATGCAGCTTTCCACACTTGTCTACCGTGTGCAAGATTCATCATCTCCAAGCAACTACTACAACTGTTTGACCATGATTTCTACATTCATGCGTAGATCTGCCTATTGTAATTTTACCCACCCCCCACACTTCCCTCCCCTGCCAAATTGAGCACCCCTTGTTGCCTCACGATGTGTGCTCCAAACAGGTCCATTCTTTCACCCACGATGTGGCATAAATTTATTTCCTCCCCAGTTCGATTAAGTAGCTCCTTATTTGTTATTCCAAATGCCCATCTAATCTTCAGCAGGCTTCTACGGCAGGATATTTCAAAAACTTCTTTTATTTTCTTGCGTTGACTAATTATCGTCCACGTTCCATTTTCGTGCAAGACTACACTCCAGACAAATTCCTTCTGATAATAATTCGTAAGACTTAATTTTATATTACTTCATATTACCGAGTCTCTATTATATCTTCTTCTGACATCGTAGGTTATTTTGCTACTCAAATAGCAAAACTCGTCTACTGCTTTTAGGTCCTATTTCCTAGTCTAACTCCCTTGGCATCGGCTGATGTAATTCGACCAAACTCCATTGTCCGTGTTTCTGCTTTTATTGATGATGTTCTTATAACCTCTTCTTCAAGACATTGCATTGAATTGCTCTTCCACGTCCTTTGCCATCTTTGACAGAATTACAACGTCATCGACAAACTGAAAAGTTTTTATTTCTTCTCCTTGAACTGTAATTTCCTTTCCCTACTTTTCTTTGGTTTTCTTTACTAACTGCTCAGTGTACAGATTGAATAACACCGGGGATAGGCTACAACCCTCTCTCACTACCTTTTCAACTACTGGGTCTTTTCATATCCTGTTACTCTTATAACTGCGATCTGGTTTCGCACAAATAGTCTTTCGCTGGCAGAAGGCTCTCATTAGCTGTAAGGAATCGCCGTCTGCTCCATGGTCCTTATTCTGACTTAGATCTTTCAGTACTCTGTCAAATTCTTCTCGCAATATCGTATCTCCCATCTCATTCCTCTCCGCTTTCTGTAATATGGGTATCGTTCTGAAGTTTGTTTCCCTCATATAGACCCCACTGTACATAATCTTACTACGAGGGTAATCCCAAACGTAAGGACTCGTATTTTTTTATAAGTATATAGACTTGTTTATTTCTACAGTGGTTTAAGCCATTTTACAGCCTGAACATTTAGCTATTTTTCGACATAATCACCATTTCTGTCGATGCATTTTTGTAGACGCTATGGCAGTTTTCGTATGCCCATGTCATACCAGCACGCCACCATGCTGTTCAAAAAGTTATGAACCTCTTCTTTCACCTCGTTGTCGGAGCTGAATCGATGGGACCACAATTAACGCTGACAGGTACTGTGAGACTCTGAAAAAACTCAAACAGTCAATTCAGAACCGGAGAAAAAAAATGTTGAGCAAGGGCCTACACATTCCCCATGACAACGCTCGCCCACACATCGCTCGGCAAACCGTTGCTCTCCTGCAACAGTTTCAGTGGAACATAATCACCCATCCACCCTATATATCATGCCATTTCTGGAAACCCAGAATCTACTATGTAGGAATCAACATGGATTCCGGAAACAGCGATCGTGTGAGACCCAATTCGATTTATTTGTTCATGAGACCCAGAAAATATTAGATACAGGCTCCCAGGTAGTTGCCATTTTTCTTGACTTCCGGAAGGCGTTCGATACAGTTCCGCACTGTCGCCTGATAAACAAAGTAAGAGCCTACGGAATATCAGACCAGCTGTGTGGCTGGATTGAAGAGTTTTTAGCAAACAAAACACAGCATGTTGTTATGAATGGAGAGACGTCTACAGACGTTAAAGTAACCTCTGGCGTGCCACAGGGGAGTGTTGTGGGACCATTGCTTTTCACAATATATGTAAATGACCTAGTAGATAGTTTAGGAAGTTCCGTGCGGCTTTTCGCGGATGATGCTGTAATATACAGGGAAGGTGCAGCATTAGAAAATTGCAGCGAAATGCAGGAAGATCTGCAGCGAATAGGCACTTGGTGCAGGGAGTGGCAACTGACCCTTAACATAGACAAATGTAATGTACTGCGAATACATAGAAAGAAGGATCCTTTATTGTATGATTGTATGATAACGGAACAAACACTGGTAGCAGTTACTTCTGTAAAATATCTGGGAATACGCGTGCGGAAAGATTTGAAGTGGAATGATCATATAAAATTAATTGTTGGTAAGGCGGGTACCAGGTTGAGATTCATTGGGAGAGTCCTTAGAAAATGTAGTCCATCGACAAAGGAGGTGGCTTATAAAACACTCGTTCGACCTATACTTGAGTATTGCTCATCAGTGTGGGATCTGTACCAGTCGGGTTGACGGAGGAGATAGAGAAGATCCAAAGAAGAGCGGCGCGTTTCGTCACAGGGTTATTTGGTAAGCGTGATAGCGTTACGGAGATGTTTAGCAAACTCAAGTGGCAGACTCTGCAAGAGAGGCGCTCTGCATCACGGTGTAGCTTGCTGTCCAGGTTTCGAGAGGGTGCGTTGCTGGATGAGGTATCTAATATACTGCTTCCCCCAACTTATACCACCCGAGGAGATCACGAATGTAAAATGAGAGAGATTCGAGCGCGCACAGAGGCTTTCCGGCAGTCGTTCTTCCCGCGGACCATACGCGACTGGAACAGGAAAGGGAGGTAATGACAGTGGCACGTAAAGTGCCCTCCGCCACACACCGTTGAGTGGCTTGCGGAGTATAAATGTAGATGTATAGTCCTGACTTGGCCCTCAGTGAATATCACCTGTTCCCTAGGTTAAAGAACATTTGGCCAGAAAGCGATTCAGCTCCGACGACGAGGTGAAGGAAGAGGTTCATAGCTTTCTGAACAGCATGGCGGCGAGCAGGTATGACATGGACATACAAAAACTGCCACAGCGTCTACAAAAATGCATCGACAGAAATGATGATTATGTCGAAAAATAGCTACATGTTCAAGCTGTAAACTGCTGTAAACCATTGTAGAAATAAACAGGTCTATGTACTTATAAAAAAATAGGAGACCTTACTTTTGGGATTACCCTCGTATATTTCCTTATTTGCCTAGTATTAGATTGCAGCTGAACCATTGATATGCTTCTCATTTTTCAAAGTCCTCTTTAATGTTTCTATTGCACGAACAGTAAACGGAAGAGAACTTGAACTATCCGAGGGGAGAGGAGCGGTGAGGGGGAATTCGCCCGCCTCCTTCTCGAAGGGCTGCCTACGTCCGTGTTCTGTGCTTCCAGGAAAGCAGAACTGACAAAGACATAGGGATCGCTGATTCCTTTCCCTGCTGCCTTCAGTATTTCATCTTCCCAGTTCATCCGTATCCAAACCAAAAAACTGATACACAGAGTAAGAATACACTAGCAGGTAAATGTCACCGCTGATTGGTTCATACAGAGGTGTTATCGAGAAGTGAGATGTATTAACTGAACAGACTAAGACAACGAATTGTTCTCGGACGTGAACAAATTTCTCCTCGTTATTCAGCGCCAGGCAGAAGGCGCGCAAACTCCGCCTCGGACAGCGCGGCGCTGCGCAGCACAGCGCACCGCGAAGCGATTTTAATCTCCTTTTGTTTTTGCGGTATCTGCCGCCGTGAAAAGGTATTCGTTAGTTGCAGGAAGTGTGCCATTACATCGCTGATAGGCGGCGGGCAGAGACAAGTGGCCGCATAAAATAGAATGGACTCGGCGCGCCCGCTTAAGAACCTGTTTGTTAATGGCCCCATAAAATGATAGCTGATGCTTTACGGCGCCGTCCCCGTCCTGTTTTCCCTTTCGGGGCGAGCCTCATTTCCAGCCCGCGCGGCCGGCCACCTCCCGCCGCCGCCGACAGCGCCGCCACTTGTTAAATAAAGACGCCAAATTGGTATTTTATGGCGCCTGTCCGCCACAATTAATAATCGCCCCTGATCGAGCCGTTGCCGGGACGGGAAGGATGGACCGGAGCACAAAGCTGTGTGGCTGCCAGTGAACGAAGCTGGTGCTGATCACTCTCTGGTCAGCTCTTTCAACTGGTTATGATGATGGCGAGGGTGGTAATGGTAATGATACTAATATGATAACTCGACGTAAGAGTCTACGATGGTTCATTCTCTGACCATTACTTTCGAAGGGACGAGATTTTTACCATTGGTTACGATGATGACGAGGACGATATCGACATTAATACAAATGCGACAATTTGTAATACGTGTACTAGCGCAGATGACTCTAACCAACTTTTTGCCGGCCGAAGTGACCGAGCGGTTCTAGGCGCTACAGTCTGGAACCGCGCGACCGCTACGGTCGCAGGTTCGAATCCTGCCTCGGGGAATGGATGTGTGTGATGTCCTTAGGTTAGTTAGGTTTAAGTAGTTCTAAGTTCTAGGGGACTGATGACCACAGCAGTGAAGTCTCATAGTGCTCAGAGCCATTTCAACCAACCAACTCTTTCCACGGGAAGAGATTTTACTGACTGGTTATAATGATGACAAGGATGACAATGGCACTGATACTAACATGATAATTTCTGATACAATTACCAGCGTGGTTCACTCTCTGGCCAACACGTCCATGGAGAGAGATTGTAACATGTAGTCATGACGAAGATGACAATATGTAGCATTGCTCTTGGGGCCGAAAAGAAAAATAATTATTTTATATTTTTTGAAAAATGTCGAAAAAGTGAATATTTTGGTGGGCCACTTGGCAACAGAATCAGGGACTGATTACACTATTACAGTAACATACGTTGAGCATTAAATACCTGGTTGGATTGTTTTGAACAAGAGCAGCAGATTGATTTACACTCCTGGAAATTGAAACAAGAACACCGTGAATTCATTGCCCCAGGAAGGGGAAACTTTATTGACACATTCCTGGGGTCAGATACATCACATGATCACACTGATAGAACCACAGGCACATAGACACAGGCAACAGAGCATGCACAATGTCGGCACTAGTACAGTGTATATCCACCTTTCGCAGCAATGCAGGCTGCTATTCTCCCATGGAGACGATCGTAGAGATGCTGGATGTAGTCCTGTGGAACGGCTTGCCATGCCATTTCCACCTGGCGCCTCAGTTGGACCAGCGTTCGTGCTGGACGTGCAGACCGCGTGAGACGACGCTTCATCCAGTCCCAAACATGCTCAATGGGGAACAGATCCGGAGATCTTGCTGGCCAGGGTAGTTGACTTACACCTTCTAGAGCACGTTGGGTGGCACGGGATACATGCGGACGTGCATTGTCCTGTTGGAACAGCAAGTTCCCTTGCCGGTCTAGGAATGGTAGAACGATGGGTTCGATGACGGTTTGGATGTACCGTGCACTATTCAGTGTCCCCTCGACGATCACCAGTGGTGTACGGCCAGTGTAGGAGATCGCTCCCCACACCATGATGCCGGGTGTTGGCCCTGTGTGCCTCGGTCGTATGCAGTCCTGATTGTGGCGCTCACCTGCACGGCGCCAAACACGCATACGACCATCATTGGCACCAAGGCAGAAGCGACTCTCATCGCTGAAGACGACACGTCTCCATTCGTTCCTCCATTCTCCATTCACGCCTGTCGCGACACCACTGGAGGCGGGCTGCACGATGTTGGGGCGTGAGCGGAAGACGGCCTAACGGTGTGCGGGACCATAGCCCAGCTTCATGGAGACAGTTGCGAATGGTCCTCGCCGATACCCCAGGAGCAACAGTGTCCCTAATTTGCTGGGAAGTGGCGGTGCGGTCCCCTACGGCACTGCGTAGGATCCTACGGTCTTGGCGTGCATCCGTGCGTCGCTGCGGTCCGGTCCCAGGTCGACGGGCACGTGCACCTTCCGCCGACCACTGGCGACAACATCGATGTACTGTGGAGACCTCACGCCCCACGTGTTGAGCAATTCGGCGGTACGTCCACCCGGCCTCCCGCATGCCCACTATACGCCCTCGCTCAAAGTCCGTCAACTGCACATACGGTTCACGTCCACGCTGTCGCGGCATGCTACCAGTGTTAAAGACTGCGATGGAGCTCCGTATGCCACGGCAAACTGGCTGACACTGACGGCGGCGGTGCACAAATGCTGTGCAGCTAGCGCCATTCGACGGCCAACACCGCGGTTCCTGGTGTGTCCGCTGTGCCGTGCGTGTGATCATTGCTTGTACAGCCCTCTCGCAGTGTCCGGAGCAATTATGGTGGGCCTGACACACCGGTGTCAATGTGTTCTTTTTTCCATTTCCAGGAGTGTATTTGAGATCGTTCGGAAGAAACGTTATCATGTGTGTGCATTTTTATAGTCGCGATGTAGTCATACCCGGGACAACACTAAGAGACCAGAAGATTTATAGACATTAAAAGAAATGCAACACTACACAATTAAAGAAAAGAGCTGATTCAGAAATAATAGGAAAACGATAATGTTCCTTCTGCCGCATGCTGCGTTCGGCCCATCAGCGTGATTGTAATTTCTGGTGATGAACTAACGCAAAATAATTAACATTCAAGTAAATGAGGAGACGGAAATCATCAAGGTTAATTTACTAAAATAAGCACACTTATCTTTAACACACGTTTTTTAATGCTATGTACCTTTTCATATTAAATTACAATAGATGACCGTTAATACTTTATACATAACTGTCAAAATGTCCTCTTGATGCTGTATGTTCGTAATCAACTACAAGAAACTACTTGTTTTCTGATTAGAAAAATGACAATTAGCATATTTACTGAATATTTTCACATAAAATATAAAATATCGATGCGGAACGCAACAAGTTCGCGTCCGCCTTTCATGGAATTCAAACAGTAAAAGGTGAGGCGCCTAATGCCTCATTTGCTTTGAAACAACAGAATTCTTTTTTATATCATTAATCGATACATTTACATAGATATTTACAGGCACCGCGCAAGAACGGCAAAGATAGAGAATAATAGATTCTGTCGCTGCTATGCGATGGTTCATTTCTTTTACTTTACAATTGTTCGCTAACTTTAGGCCATCAGGCGTTTACTATTGAGCGTATATTAATGTTTGTGGAGCGAAAATTACTAATATTGCAAATGGGAATGATACTAATCTGACAATTTGTGATACGACTACTAGTGTGTTCCACTCTTTGGCCGATACTTCCCAAGGGAAACGATTTTACCATCTGGTTATAATAATGACTAGGATTATAATGGCAATGATACTAATATGTGATATTTAGTGCTAGTGCGGTTCACACTCTCGTCAACATGTCCTTAGGGAAGAGATTTTACCCACTGGTTATGATGATGACGAGAATGGTCCAAATGGCTCTGAGCACTATGGGACTTAACATCTCAGGTCATCAGTCCCCTAGAACTTAGAACTACTTAAACCTAACTAACCTAATGACATCACACACATCCATGCCCGAGGCAGGATTCGAAACTGCGACCGTAGCTGTCGCGCGGTTCCAGACTGAAACGCCTAGAACCGCTCGGCTACACCGGCCGGCGACGAGAATGACAATGGCAGTGATACTAATATGATAATTTGTGATACAACTACTGAACAGCGAGGACGGTGGGGTAGGGGATGTATATTACAGGCGCCCTTACAAAAATATTACAAAAATGAAAGCGATTTACCCACTCTTTCAATTTTACATTTAGGACACAAAATTCTTCTAAAAAATCTCAATAATCCCTCCCCTCTAATACCAACAGTGATTCCGCAGGGACAAGTCTCATCAAGCACACCCCGTTCGTTACGTCCACGAAACATAGGTCGTATACAGTGTCAAAAAAGCAGACGCTGTGTATAGCAAATTACTTTTATATTTTGTAGGGAGCACATTGTGCTCATGAGGGAGCGATCTAGATTCTTATAAAATACTAAACTGGTAGCCAAGATCACAGGAATTCTTTTTATTCCATGATTACCGGTTGCGAAAGCCACCATCATCGGATCTACGGAGGACAGAAAACACTATGTTCAAATGTGTGTGAAATCTTATGGGACTTAACTGCTAAGGTCATCAATCCCTAAGCTTACATACTACTTTACCTAAATTATCCTAAGGACAAACACACACACACACACACACACACACACACACACACACACACACACACACATACATCCATGCCCGAGGGATGACTCGAACCTCCGTCAGGACCAGCCGCACAGTCTATGACTGCAGCGCCTGAGACCGCTCGGCTAATCCCACGCGGCGAAAACACTATAAAAGTGGGCTTGGATTCCACTTATATTACATGTATACATATAAATTTAGTTACATACCTTTGGACACATACAGGTTACAACATCTAGGCAAACAATGGTGATATTAATAGTTGCCTATAACACGAAGGCCTTACAAAATTGTCGTTTCTTACACTACTGCCCGCGTCGCGAGATGGCGCTAGCAGAAGAGGCGCCAATGAATGTCACAGCTCGCGTCCCAACAGTCTCTGCGTGTGTGGTAACACTACGTCATTAGGGCTTGAACATAATTCTAGAGATTGCTGTATCACGTAAACATATACAAAACGTATGAAAGCTGCAGACGTACACAACTGCGTATCTGCCTGGTCACATATACTTCACGTTATATAAGTGGAATCCAAGCCCACTTTTATAATGTTTTCTGTCCTCCCTAGATCCAATGATGGCAGCTCTAGTTTCGCCGAAACCGGTAATCATCGAATAAAAAGAATTCCTGCGATCTTGGCCACCAGTTTATTGTTTTACTTTTATATTTTATTTAGTTTGCTTGGAAAACACAGCATAAACAATTTCAACAATGATTTAATATTCAAATCACAGTATATTCCGTTGCAGAGTGAAAATTCATTCTGGAATGGTTTAATACTGTTTTACAGTGCCGACACTGGCACAATACTTATAGCCATGACATGATATCAACTATGGACAAAAAAGAACTGACACTGGGAGTCATATGCTTTGAGATTAAAGTGTTTATGCAACCACATATAGAACATCGAAGATTAGATACACACAGTACTATATCGTACAAAATAAAAAAGGGTTTTTATATTTGAGTACCTGTTGGAAGGAGCGCCTTCAAATACAGGGCTATTACAAATGATTGAAGCGATTTCATAAATTCACTGTAGCTCCATTTATTGACATATGGTCACGACACACTACAGATGTAGAAAAACTCATAAAGTTTTGTTCGGCTGAAGCCGCACTTCAGGTTTCTGCCGTCAGAGCGCTCGAGAGCGCAGTGAGACAAAATGGCGACAGGAGCCGAGAAAGCGTATGTCGTGCTTGAAATGCACTCACATCAGTCAGTCATAACAGTGCAACGACACTTCAGGACGAAGTTCAACAAAGATCCGCCAACTGCTAACTCCATTCGGCGATGGTATGCGCAGTTTAAAGCTTCTGGATGCCTCTGTAAGGGGAAATCAACGGGTCGGCCTGCAGTGAGCGAAGAAACGGTTGAACGCATGCGGGCAAGTTTCACGCGTAGCCCGCGGAAAATTGGCTCATGCCACAACTGGAGACCGACAGCGCAGACTTCATCTTTCAACAGGATGGTGCTCCACCGCACTTCCATCATGATGTTCGGCATTTCTTAAACAGGAGATTGGAAAACCGATGGATCGGTCGTGGTGGAGATCATGATCAGCAATTCATGTCATGGCCTCCACGCTCTCCCGACTTAACCCCATGCGATTTCTTTCTGTGGGGTTATGTGAAAGATTCAGTGTTTAAGCCTCCTCTACCAAGAAACGTGCCAGAAGAGCGAGCTCGCATCAACGATGCTTTCGAACGCATTGATGGGGACATGCTGCGCCGAGTGTGGGAGGAACTTGATTATCGGCTTGATGTCTGCCGGATCACTAAAGGGGCACATATCGAACATCTGTGAATGCCTAAAAAAACTTTTTGAGTTTTTGTACGTGTGTGCAAAGCATTTTGAAAATATCTCAAATAATAAAGTTATTGTAGAGCTGTGAAATCGCTTCAATCATTTGTAATAACCCTGTACAAAGAGTTTTGCAGTAAACGGTTTCGCTGCGCTACGAAGAAACTGCTGGAAAATACCAAATAGTTCTTATCTTCTCCTCCTCCTTAGTCTTCAGAGTCACAGAAAGAATTATCAGATGGTTCAAATGGCTCTGAGTACTATGGGACTTAACTGCTGAAGTCATCAGTCCCCTAGAGCTTAGAACTAATTAAACCTAACTAACCTAAGGACGTCACACACATCCATACCCGAGGCAGGATTCGAACCTGCAACCGTAGCGGTCGCGCGGTTCCATACTGTAGAGCCTAGAACCGCTCGGCCACCACGGCCGGCAAAGAGTTATCCTTCATGCCTATAGAGTGTAAGTGGGAAGAAGTTGAACGATGGTTGGTATTCGTAAGGTTTACCAGCTTCCTGCTCGCCGTAAATTTTCGATATAAGGTGGAGCTTCTACTTACTGGTTGGTTCGCGACGTAAGCTACTTTCTTTCGCATCAATACAGTTGTGCGCTGCTGGAACTTTTCTGATTTATTGCACTACACCCCAACGGTCTACTATGCAATATTCATAGATCTGCTTCACGATTAGGGCACCTGAAGCAGTCATGGAAAACACTAGACGTGACAGCAAGCAGAGTGGTTTTTAAGATATAATCAGAGTCAAAAGGATATGTGCTTCACAGATTTATGGTTTGTATTTTTCCACCAGTTTTTGTGTGAATATAAAAGAATTGTGTACATACTTATTTTGTATTGTCTTATTTTAATTTACAATACAGAAGTCAGAGAAGGCAAGTACAATTCCCTATTGAAGTGTCTGTGATCATGGACCAAACCGATTTCAATCTGACGTAAATAATGAAAGTATACATGAAGTAGAAGCCATTCATCATCTTCGTTAGTGAGTTTATTCGTTGCCATGTGACACGTCCTCATTTCTCATTCATTTCTTAAGTAGCTGAATCTTCGACTAGACGTCCACAGCCCTCTTCAGCTCTTCGTACATTGCGCAAAAGAATTAAAGGATCTCTGTTTTGAAATCCCACCGTATTCCCCCAGTGCTATGCAGTGTGTTGAAATTTTTGCTCCGAGGTGCCTACAACCTTCCTCTTGTCGTGCCGCTACTTTTTATTTGAGTACAAAAAATGTCTTTAGTGAAACTAATGAGAAGTCGTATGTAAGCTACTGTGGAGCGTTCCGTTAACAACAGCGAGTCGGTAGTTGGTTGTGTGGCGACATGTGAGTCACGATAACAGACTCGCCAGTGCATTGCGCAGTCACGACAGCTGAGTGCAGTAGTAAAATGTACCGCATGGCGGAAACCGTGTAGCCAGCGGGGTGATGTCACCACACCAGGGCAAGTCTCTCCGTATGGGTGAAGGGAATAGCTGCCACGTTTTAGTGAAACAAATGGGTGTCAGAGGCATACAAATAATTCTGAATTTCGACGCAGGAGATGACTTCTCATCGCCGGAAACCACCACCACCACCACGCCAGAGTTACAATGGTAGTGAGACGACGGGGCACTGCCAGCAGAAACCATGCGTTCGAGAGCAGCCTTCGCTTGCTATCAACACTAAGTCCTTCACGGGACTTGGTGCCACAGTCGTGCCGACATGCCGCCCGCGCCTGCTGTATCCGATGCTGAGTTCCCAGAGACACTTCGCGGCACAGCGCCAGCCACCGTCAGACTCCTGCCAGGGAACAGCGAGTCGCACCCTGAACACAGCCGTCTGCGCACGTATCCATGGTGAGAGAGCCGAGCGGGGGCTGTCGGTCCTCCACGAAGCCAAGGAAACGAGTGCACAGCTCACGTCAATGGCTGCAGCCTTTATCTAAAGGCTGCCGGCTGACACGGGACTTGTGTCAACAACGCAGAATCCCGGCAGCCACCGCCTGCTCATCAGCAGCAGCAAGGGGCAGCATAGTCGCCTTACTACGTCATGAACTGAAATCAATAAAACTCTTAGCTGTCAATAGTGTTTCTATTGGGACCACCACTCACCTTGCACCCTACACTCTGTAGTAGTGAAAAAGCATGCCACCCTGCGACGACACCCTTGACCACTTCTGACTGCAAGATGTACACAGGGCGAACAGAAGACAGTAAGCTGGGTTAGTGGTGTTAAATTGGCACAAAATTTTACCAAGACTCTGCCTAGCGTCACTGTGAACGTGTCACGCAATGGGAAGCTCATCACTACCCATATCTCACCCCACGTTAGTCATTAATATCACGCGGTTTTCGTATGGATGGCCGACGAAAAAATTTCAACCTTTCTCCCACGATATTATGTGACTGCGCCCCCACTGAACGTGATCTGACTCCTTTTGAATGTAGCGTCACCACAAGTTTTGCCGTGTATACAGGGTGGAACCACTACAGACCGTCCAAAGCAATTCGATGACATTTGAACGTGATCCGAAGCCGCAAGCAGATGGTGTTTATGCTTTTTCAGCCCTCCTGTGGTGTGATCACAAAGTGGGTGGATGAGGGGAGGGGGGAGGGGAAGAGAGGAAGGGGAGTGCGATATTGACACGTGCGTGAATAGAACAACTAGTCCCCTAAATACCGCCCCCCCCTCCCCTCAGAGGCAACACCCTGTGTTCCATCCTTTCGTCGAATGGTTTTGAACAGTCCCTAGTGGTCACAAAACATTTTTGTTCCTGGAACAGACAGTCTGAAAACCGTATCTTATTCTTACGCTACTCGTTAGTGAGTGCTTCGTGCTATCCATATTACTCGTAAAATTCGTGCGAGCTTCGTGAAGGAAACTTACATAAAAAGCAAGCTATTATTAAATACGGCTTGTTTCAAATGTACAATACGGCTACTGAGGAATTGTTCCGCCCTGTCTACATAATGGCAATGACATCTAGGACCATGTTTATTTGTCTTAAGGCACGCAAAAGAATGCTCCACTTGTCACGGCAATTCTGAAAAAGAAACTCGTTCGTTCACCCCAGCTTCACGCGATGAACTAGGACAAATTGTTCGTCCGACGTAAAGCAACAGGTATTCAGTCGTTTGCTTGTAGTTTAGAATCATTTGATTTAGCTAATCTGCTCGTTCTTTTATTAATATACTCCCTTTCTCCCTTTACTGTTCGAGTGGGAGTGAAGATACTAGAAGCTCATACCTCTTTGTGCTACAAATGCAGGTGGATATTTCAGTCTAACTATTAGTAAAATAAGAAAACATGCATCTTTGTAAATGCGTTAAATCCTTGTAAAAGGCGTTAAGACAGAGCTCACGCGCCAAGTGCGAACATGTGTAGGCGAGACAAAAAATCGTCTGAAATGTATCTATTATTAATTGTACCCAGCTTCTTTTTTCTTGTTTTGTTTTTATGGCTCCCGAAACATCAAGCTCAACAGCCACCAACACACTGTTAACACTCAGTCATCCGTTATCAGATAACATAATTACACACTCAAACGCACCCTGAAATATTCCAGATTAAACACATTATAGCCTGTATTACCTGACTGTTATCTTCGTAAAAAGCCGTTCTCCAAGCCGACACACAGTAAAGTACTCACAACATCAGATGATCAGTATGTGTTACTAGTCACGTCCCTGCTGGACGTGGTACACCATTGCTTTCCTCCAACTCAGTCGGTTGGTTGTGTAGGAATCTACCTTTTAATGTGGAATAATAAACAGTATGGAAGTTCGCGAGTTTCACACATTCAACGTCTGCTCCGCAAGTCTTCGAACTCTAACTCGATGGATTTCTACCCTCAACTAAGCCACTCATTGTGGCAAAAGAGCACATCCGCATTAACTAGACTGTAAAAGATACTGCTAAAGAGCAACTACCAAAAAATTAGGGCATATTCATTTATACTTGCCTGGACCATTTCGAACTACTATTTTTCATTAGAAAGTAGATAACTAACAATAAAACGCTTAACACAGAAAAAGTGAGGAGTGCGGGGAATAAAACTTTACAGAAATTTGAAGAGATAACTTAGAAGAAACTTAGATACATAGCATGTAGTACTTAAGTTGAGAAGGCGATTCATGACAGTACATATGTGTGAAAGTGATGTGCATTCACTGTCTAATACAAAAGGTGAAGGGTTGAACTAGTCGTGAAGGTACAAAAATATGAAAAAGCAACAAGTAAAAAACTTTATAAAGGTTACAAACGTTTTTGTAGATTCATTTATGTATCTGCTTGTGATTAAAAATAAAGAAAAACATACGAACTTAATTTCGATGTGCTACAGCTCTTTTATGGCAACGCCATCTAATAAGCGAAAGCCTGTTAAAACGTATATTTTTGCGACGAGATATTCTAAGTCAGATCACGCAGTTAGTTTGCGGAAAAAAAAGCAGGAAACCACTAAGTAGTTGATCAACATCTCGGAGCGGATAAACACTTAAATGTCACAGGCATGCTGACGAACACATCCGTCCCAAACTTCCTGTGTCAGCTAATTTGAGCATTCGACTTAAAAATACTTGAGTTCCGCGGTATTATCGGAACGAGATATCAGTCAGTGGTACAACAGTCAACGCGAGAGAGAGTGGCTTTCCTTTCGGGCAGACCGTTATTCAAATTCCATTTTAGTTGTCAGTTTTCTCTTTAAGCCGATTAAAGAGAATACCGGAAGAGGTCCTTTGAAAAAGACGCAGTGATTTCTTTCCCGGTACATGTCCGATATGAGCGTGCGCACCATTTCTGACGTCGTTGTTGAATGTACATAATAACCGTTGTTTTCTATCGTTCTGTATTGGCAAAGAGAGGTCCATTAATGTGTGCCAGGACGCCACCTCTTTCAATGGGTTATTATTATTATTATTATTATTATTATTATTATTATTATTAGTAGTAGTAGTAGTAGTAGTAGTAGTATTTCACTGCTGTGATGAGGCCCGCTACAAATTCCTCTCCTGTGTCAACCTCGTCATCGCAGAGAAGCACTTGCATTTAACGTACTCTACTATTAAGGATATATTCTAATCTCTTGTCTTCCCCTAAAGTTTTTACCCTCAAAACGCCCAGAAATACCATAAAAATTATTCCATAATGTCTTAAGACATGTCCTATCGTCATGTTGTCAATGTACCCCACTTTCCCTTTCCTCGTCGTTTCTGCACAGAATCTCCTGATTTCTTATCACCAGTGCAGCTTATTTTTAACATAATTCTCTAGCACTATCTCAAACTCTTCAATGCTCATTTTTTCCGGTTTTCCCGTGATCTATGGTTTGCTTCCACGGAATGCTGCAGTCTCAGAAATTTCTTCCCCAATGTAAGGTCTATGTCTGATACTAGTAGACTTCTTTTGATCTGGAATGACCTCTTTGCCTGTGTTAGTCTGATTTTTATATCATCTTTGGTTCGTCGGTCACGTGCTATTTTGCTACCAAGGAAGCAGCGTTCCTTTACTTCGTGTTCTTCGTCACCCGCAATTTTGATGTTTAGCTAATTGCAAATCTCAATTTTACTATTCTTAATTACTTTCAAATTTCTTCGGTTAGCTCTCAGTCAACGGGTGATTCAAAAAATGGTTTACAAACTGACATGGCACATCAGGCATACAACAAGGATTAGTAATCACATAGAAACCACGGGTCGCAAAGGCCACCCGGAGCTACTAAATGGCGTTGCAGTTATTTAGTCACATGCTACCAATGAATGTCCACTACAGGAGATGCTCAAAGTTTTGTCCAGATGCATCGAGACACGCCTGACACCGACGCTACAATGAACGGCGCACACTCTCAAAGACACTTGGAGTATCTCGAAGACATCCCGCTGCCACAACAATTCTGCCCACTAGGTCCTCCGGCGATAGTAACAGGTTTTTCATTCACAAGGCTCTTCAGATACCCCTACAGGAAAAAGTCGATTGGAAACAGATCGGGTGATCGTGGAGGCTATGCGATTGGTCCACCGCGACCAAGCCAGCGCCCGGGAAGGTTGCCTGCAGACATGCCCTTGTCTGCTGAAATGAGCGGGGGGACTCCGTCGCGCTAAAATCGAATGCGACGACAAATAGGCACGGAAACATAATTCAGCATGTCCGGGAGAATCTCTCGCAGGAATACGACATACGTGAGACCATCAAATCGGTCCGGGAGAACGTACGGTCCAATTAAACAGTCTCCGACGATGCCAGCCCATACGTTAAGGGTAAATTTGCGCTGTTAGGTATGTGTACTTGCACCATGTGGCTTGACGTTCACCAAAGTATGCAGTTTGTAAACGTTCATCACATTCTGGAGTGAGAACGCAGCCTTGTCGGCGAAGAGGACACTCGCTGTGACTTCGGTCTGCACCTGATTCCTGCTGAAACCACTGTCCTCTCGTGACCGTAGCGTCCTCTCGTGGCGTATGCGACTCCCCGTTCCTCTGTGATTACTGATCCTTATTGTATGATCGATGTGCCACCTTAGTTTGTAAACGTTTTTTTCAATCATCCTGTATATTCTGTGCCAAGTAGATTGTTAATTCTGTTCAACAGGTCTTACAATTCTTGCTCACTTTTCACTCAGCGTTACAATCTGATCAGCGAATCTTACCACTGATAATGCTTTCACCCTAAATTTTAATCCGTTTCTTGAAACTTTCCTTTATTGCCGTCATTGCTCCTTGCATAGATTGAACAATACTGCTTCCTGTAAAGGTTGAACAATATGGGAGGAAGAAAGCATCCCTGCCTTACAATACTTTTAATATTATCACTTCGTTTTTGATCTTCCATTCTTATTGTTTCTTCTTCTTTTCCTATAGCCTGCACCTATCACGGTTATTCAAAAAGAAATGAGCCGGAGGCTGTACAATGAAAACCGCTAAAGGGACCATAATGGCATTGCCTACAGAGGAAAGCGTAGTCGCTATAAGAACGCCGAGACCCCAATCCCGCGCCGGCCGGGGTCGCCGAGCGGTTCTAGGCGATACGGTCTGGAACCAAGCGACCGCTACGGTCGCAGGTTCGAATCCTGCCTCGGGCATGGATGTGTGTGATGTCCATAGGTTAGTTAGGTTTAAGTAGTTCTAAGTTCTAGGGGACTGATGACCTCAGAAGTTAAGTCCCATAGTGCTCAGAGCCATTTGAACCATTTTTGTTCTCCTGACATGACTGCTGACCGAACATAAACCAGGATGTTTATTTCAACATTCTCAGCGACCAAATGTTGCCTGTTTTCTACACCTATTAGATGATTATGTTGTGGAAATTCCCGTTTTCCAAGATGACGACAGCTGTCTTCACTAGGCTGCACACACGCGTTATTGATTTGACGAACCACCCGATCTGGGTTCCATAGAAAATGTCTGCGGCTACTTGAAACAGGAAGGGAGAAAACGTAGTAGTCAACATTCCCACAATTTGGTAGCTGCATGAGATCTGATCCCCAGTGCGTAACTTCGCATGGATGTGGCATACCTGAAGAAACTTGCGGACTCTTTTTCCTTCAACGAATTAAGGCTACAGGTGGACGGGGGGGGGGGGGGGGGTGTTCATGGTATTAGAGCAATATCTCAATCGCTCAGCAGTCGTACATTCGAACAAGTGCTCTCGATTTTGTGAAAGAAATTTGTGAAGTTTTCAGTATAATACCTGCTGAAGGTCATTTATAAGGTTTGAAGCATAAAAAGTTACTAAGGTAACAGAAAAATTACTGAAAACGAGAATACAGAAACTAGCGACGTAATTAAAAAACCTGACAAGTGCGAGTAGGACTGCGCTCTGAGAGTTCCTTACAAACTTGATGGTGTACATAGATGATGATAATAATAATAATAATAATAATAATAATAATAATAATAATAAATATAATAAGTTCGACTGAGCGAGGTGGCGCAGTGGTTAGCACGTTGGACTCGTATTCGGGAGAACTATGGTTCAAACCCGCGTCCTAACGCGATGGGACCGATGTCCTCGCTGTTTGGTCCCCTTTCCCCAAATCAACCAACCAACCAATTAATTCTTGTTGGTCACTGGTCTACTGGTCTGGTGCATGTCTTTCTACTGGAGGTCACTTTGGCGACTTGCGTGTTCCTGCAGCGAAGCCGGGAAAAGGGGACCTACAGTCCCACATGGAATACCAACCATGCGTTGTTTCTGGTAATGCCTCACATGAGGTGAAGGGTGGGTGGACACCGAAGATTACGTGTTCCAACGGAGAATCAATCCCGTGACCTCTCGGTTTCCAGGCACGCAGGTTACCGCTAGACCACCAGCGCCGACACATATATATAGGGCGAACATTAATAAAATCTACAAACTACAAGGACGAATTCCTGGTTGGAAACGGAGGAAAAACCGTCCAGTGAACATGGGTCTGGAAATGCATCGTTGCCGCGGTAGATCGTGCTGGAGAATGAGAATGGTCCGTTATGCAAGTCGGCAACAAGTCGATATGGTGTCTGTGTACGGGCAAGCAGAGGCAGCACGGCTGTACCAAAACACAGATACCGGTTACATCACACACAATTTCAAGCCCTGTTTGGGCGTTTGTGTGATTATGGGTTATTTCAGACAGACGATGGTGCAGGATGGCGGCGGATTGTGCGTACACCAGATCTGGAGGACCAGGTTCTACAGGATATTGAGATGAAACATAGTACAAGCTCTAGGAAAGTGGTGTATTCTGCATGACAACCACTACTATCCTTATGATCTGCAGTCTCATGGAAGCCACTCGGAACAGCTATTGTGACGTGGATGTGATGCAGCTCTGTACTTTGTTCCGGGAAGTCCGCAGCTCGTAGTCTAGTGGCTAGCGTTGCTGTCTTTGGATCACAAGTTCCCGGTTCGATTTCCGGCCGGGTTGGGGATTTTCTCTGCCCGGGGACTGGGTGTTTGTGTAATCACCACCACCACCACCACCACAACCATTCGTGACAGTGGCTAGATTAGATTGCGTAAAAATTGGACTGTGTAAAAAATCGGAACTTTGTACGGGCGCTGATGACCTCGCAGTTGAGCGCTCTACACACCAATCATCATCATCATCATCATCATCATCATCATCATCCGGGACAATTTGTTGTCGTTGCACGCATAGCGTCCATTTCCGAAAAAATGGCTCAAATGGCTCTAAGCACTATGGGACTTAACATCTATGGTCATCAGTCGCCTAGAACTTAGAACTACTGAAACCTAACCAACCTAAGGACACCGCACAACACCCAGTCATCACGAGGCAGAGAAAATCCCTGACCCCGCCGGGAATCGAACGCGGGAACCCGGGCGTGGGAAGTGAGAACGCTACCGCACGACCACGAGCTGCGAACTCCATTTCTGAACACATGTTCATGGGACCTTCTTCCTTCTATTTCCAGTCAGAAATCCGTCCCTGTAGTTTGTCGGTTCTATTAATGTCCCGCTTGTATACACCGGGTGGTTATAATTACAGTATAGGTACTCACTGAGGTCCAGTGTGGGCGGTCATTATCTTATGGCAGCGATATCGTCATGCGTTAATACGGAATTTATCTACGGTGGATAAAAATTAGTTCCAATTTTGCCCACGGAGTGCAAATCTGGCGCTGTGAACGCAAGAAAGATGTATAGAAATGTTTCCACATGTAATGGATTAGAAAAGCGTCCTGGGTTGGAAAGGTCAAACAAGTGACGAAAGGGTAATGACGATTTTTTTTTATTAACCGCCGCTTACACAATTAGTTCAATATGAGCACAGGAGACGTCGATGAGATTCTGTACTGTGTCGGATTTGCACGTGATGGCCAAAATTTCCACCGTAAATCGGTTCCGCATTAACATATCTACTGTGCTTCGCTGTCATACGATAATTTCAGCCCACCCTGGACCTCCGTAAGTAGCTACCCGGTACATATTTCCTCTATAGGTTTTAATAAGTGAGTTTTGAGTAGCATAATAAATGAGTGTATCATTTGAGTGCACTGACTTAATACGTTTTACACCGACAAGGGACCGTAGAACTTAGTATTTGGTATAAATTTCAACTTGATACCTCTACTCGTTCGAAAAAACAAGTGTTGACAGACTGACAGACAGACAGTCGGATATATCAATTGAAGACAAAGTCTGAAAATGTGTCCATGATCATATTTTTGGCACTTTATTTTACACGTCCATCTTGATCTCACAAATATTTTCACTTCAATATTACCGGTTTCGGCTACTGCCATTTTCAGATCTGTTACTTACCATGTACTACATGTCTAGACTGACGTCGACTTTACATCAGAATATTTTATGGTATGTATGGCTGGGAGAGCAGCTGAACGGAATGGACAGTGTCTTGAAAGGAGGATATAAGATGAACATCGACAAAAGCAAAACAAGGATAATGGAATGTAGTCGAATTAAATCGGGTGATGCTGCGGGAATTAGATTAGGAAATGAGACCCTTAAAGTAGTAAATGTTTTGCTATTTGGGGAGCAAAATAACTGATGATGGTCGATGTAGAGAGGATATAAAATGTAGACTGGCAATGGCATGGAAAGCGTTTCTGAAGAAGAGAAATTTGTTAACATCGAGTATAGATTTAAGTGTTAGGAAGTCGTTTCTGAAAGTATTTGTATGGAGTGTAGCCATGTATGGAAGTGAAACGTGGACGATAAATAGTTTGGACAAGAAGAGAATAGAAGCTTTCGAAATGTGGTGTTACACAAGAATGCTGAAGATTAGATGGGTAGATCACATAACAAATTAGGAGGTATTGAATAAAATTGGAGAGAAGAGGAGTTTGTGGCACAACTTGACTAGAAGAAGGGATCGGTTGGTAGGGCATATTCTGAGACATCAAGGGATCAGCAATTTAGTATTGGAGGGCAGCGTGGAGGGTAAAAATCGTAGAGGGAGACCAAGAGATGAATACACTAAGCAGATTCAGAAGGATGTAGCTTTCAGTAGGTACTGGGAGATGATGAAGCTTGCACAGGATAGAGCAGCATGGAGAGCTAAATCAAACAAGTCTCTGGACTGAAGACCACAACAACAACAACAACATGGTTGGTGTACATAGTTGTTGATCATGGGGACTGATGACCTCAGAAGTTAAGGCCCACAGTGCTCAGAGCTATTTTGTTAATCATGTAAACATTTTTTATCTTTCTTATTAGCACCAGGACTTGTATATTAGAAATTCTTCCAATCCATATGTGGCCTACAGCAAACCAGTGCTTAACAGTACTGGTTAAAAACAGTCTTGGTTGCAATTTTAGTTTTTTTATTTTTCAACGACACGTTTCGCCTTATTTAGCCATCTTCAGGTTATCTTTTCTAGATGGACGCGAGAGAAACCAAGATATGCATAACGTTTTCCCATTCACAGGAGCGAGTAACAGAGTAAGATGGGGGCTCAGGTAGTCGTTGAAAAATAAAAAAATAAAATTGCAACCAAGACTGTTTTTAACCAATACTGTACAGATTTATCGTGAGCAAATTGAACTTGGTTACACACTGTTTTTAATTGTAACATATCTGCATCTACATCTACATCCATACTCCGCAAGCCACCTGACGGTGTGTGGCGGAGGGTACCCTGAGTACCTCTATCGGTTCTCCCTTCTGTTTCAGTCTCGTATTGTTCGTGGAAAGGATTTTCGGTATGCTTCTGTGTGGGCTCTAATCTCTCTGATTTTATCCTCATCGTCTCTTCGCGAGATATATGTAGGAAGGAGCAATATACTGCTTGACTCTTCGGTGAAGGTATGTTCTCGAAACTTTAACAAAAGCTCGTACCGAGCTACTGAGCGTCTCTCCTGCAGAGTCTTCCACTGGAGTTTATCTATCATCTCCGTAACGCTTTCGCGATTATTAAATGATCCTGTAACGAAGCGCGCTGCTCTCTGTTGGATCTTCTCTATCTCTTCTATCAACCCTATCTGGTACGGATCCCACACTGCTGAGCAGTGGGCGAACAAGCGTATTGTAACCTACTTCCTTTGTTTTCGGACTGCATTTCCTTAGGATTCTTCCAATGAATCTCAGTCGGGTATCTGCTTTACCGACGATCAACTTTATATGATCATTCCATTTTAAATCACTCCTAATGCGTAATCCCAGATAATTTATGGAATTAACTGCTTCCAGTTGCTGACCTGCTATTTTTTAGCTAAATGATAAGGGATCTATCTTTCTATGTATTCGCAGCACATTACACTTGTCTACATTGAGATTGAATTGCCATTCCCTGCACCATGCGTCAATTCGCTGCAGATCCTCCTGCATTTCAGTACAATTTTCCATTGTTACAACCTCTCTATACACCACAGCATCATCCGCAAAAAGCCTCAGTGAACTTCCGATGTCATCCATTTATGTATATTGTGAATAGCAACGGTCCTATGACACTCCCCTGCGGCACACCTGAAATCACTCTTACTTCGGAAGACTTCTCTCCATTGAGAATGATATGCTGCGTTCTGTTATCTAGGAACTCTTCAATCCAATCACACAATTGGTCTGATAGTCCATATGCTCTTACTTTGTTCATTAAACGACTGTGGGGAACTGTATCGAACGCCTTGCGGAAGTCAAGAAACACGGCATCTACCTGTGAACCCGTGTCTATGGCCCTCCGAGTCTCGTGGACGAATAGCGCGAGCTGGGTTTCACACGACCGTCTTTTTCGAAACCCATGCTGATTCCCACAAAGTAGATTTCTAGTCTCCAGAAAAGTCACTATATTCGAACATAATACGTGTTCCAAAATTCTACAACTGATCGACGTTAGAGATACAGGTCTATAGTTCTGCACATCTGTTCGACGTCCCTTCTTGAAAACGGGGATGACCTGTGACCTTTTCCAATCCTTTGGAACGCTACGCTCTTCTAGAGACCTACGGTACACCGCTGCAAGAAGGGGGGCAAGTTCCTTCGCGTACTCTGTGTAAAATCGAACTGGTATCCCATCAGATCCAGCGGCCTTTCCTCTTTTGAGCGATTTTAATTGTTTCTCTATCCCTCTGTCGTCTATTTCGATATCTACCATTTTGTCATCTGTGCGACAATCTAGAGAAGGAACTACAGTGCAGTCAGTAAATCTGAAGACGGAAGTAGCCGAAACCGGTAACAATGAAGTGTAAAAATTTGTGCGATCAAGGCCGACCCGTAAAATGAAGACAGACGGGCGACGGAGTGATCATTGGTGCAAACTTCGATCGGCAATATTCACACAAGTCCCGTCCCCGCCAGCATCTCAATTCTTAAAAAGCGCTCTGTCCTCAATGGCCTTCTCGCCGTTGGACTGAGAGTAGGGTAGGGGGAAATTCTGTTAACGCCTCGGCTATTATTATCCCGGACCATAGATTTTGAAACATCTAATTAGAGACTAGAATATTTCCCCAGCCAAATGCGACTTCATCTGTATTCAGTAAATTAACATAATAGACTCCACACTGGTGGACAAATGTTTTAGGGGCGTCGTCGGGAAGACGGCTGTAATGGTAGTGGTGGAAAGTGTTTGGAAGATCGTCTTTCAGCTGACCGCTACCATAATAAGCGCCTTAAATACGGGTCTGCCATTACGGAGAGAGCGGCGGCGGACACGCGACGCGACGCGGCACCTGCAGAGAGGCGCTGGTTATTCCGCCGCGGCGCACCGCCCTAACAGTTTTGATAGTCCACTCGCGCCGGTAATTAATAAGGTTTTGCGCGGTAATCCGGCGCGCCGTTAGCATGCCGTGCGCGGCGTGCCCGCGAGATTACGCGCGCGCTCCAGTCGGTCGCGAGGAAAGCCCGCCTGAGCCCGCGGGAGCGCCACCGCTGCGAATGCTGCCGCCTCTTCCGTACTCACGCCGGAACTCCGTGCCCGGAAAACTTTCGCAAGCGTGTGCCTACCTGGCTTCGCGTGAGCTCGCGCAGGCAGATTACCGCACAGAGAGACAGGGACACAAGCGGGCAGCCTACGGCAGTGTCATTTCCAAACACCTCTCTTGCAAATGATAAATTAATCCATGCGATGCTGAGGAATTCATTTAGAAATAGAGGCACGAAGAGCAGCAAGTAAATGAGTTTTATTGATATTCTTAACGGGTTTGCAGCCGTATAATGTCGTCGTCCAGACACAATATTTCGGCGGACCAGCTGGCCGCCATCTTCAGGTGAGTTAATGCTCGGGCACTGCCTCGCCGGAACTGAATTCCAGCCACAACGACGGAAACCCTTATACACCGTGAAGAGAGCACAGCGCGTGCGTGAGATGATGGGCAGCGCCTCCAGAAACGATAAATCGCAACTGCACTAGTTGGAAGAATCCAGTGATCGAAAATAAGACCGTTGTTGTTTAATGTCGGACAAAATCGGATTCCATATCTTACTTAGAGGAAAACCTTTATCCCTGTTAATAATATTACTGGATAATCTAATTTCAATGGACTCTTTAAGAACACATTCCCAATAGCGAGAAGCAGGAGAGGTCAATTGTGTCCTGTCATACATCATCCTGTGTCCTTCGTTAAGGCAATGTTTCGCCTAAACTGTTATCTGGAGACAAAGCAATCATTCAGCAAACCTGTCTGTCTGAATAGTCTTAGACGAGCTGGCGTAAATCCCAATCCAGTAATCCACATTTTTGTCCTTTCCATAACTCACCCGGTGTGGGTCCCTGCTAATTCCTTTCGCTAGCCGTCCCTAACTGCCTTAGCTCTCCCTCTCTAACGACTCCGAGATCGACAGGATATTAAACTATAATCTTACTACCTTGCGGCTTTGTTCTTCAATTCCTAGGTTTTGAGGTCCAGTCCGAAGTTTGCGTCGTACATCAGTTTACAATACTAATCGACCATAAAAAAGGTAATGTATGTGGCCACACCTTCTACACCCACGTTGTTCAGCAAATACTGCCATTTGCTCAACCCGCTTGGAACAATCACCAGCTAAGAGCACAATCAAAGTCAACATCAAAGTACACCCCTTCTGTTGGCTGGGCCTCCAAGCACTTCGCCATACAGTTCATGATTTTTTCGCGAACAAAAGCGTCATCACGTGTCTTCATTTACAATGCCGTTTGGGCACTGCCATATCAGACCAGCGCAGCGCTTCGAACTTATAAAACAGTGTTCATTGTCAATATTTACACTCTCAATTCATCCTAATGCGACCACCTGTCAAAAACCTGAGTAACCACCTTTGGCCGCACGCACGTGCAGGAGAAACGGAAAAAGAAAACAATGAGATTCTGGAAGTTTTCGACATGCATGTGAAGCCCTGGAGACTTCAGTGCCGTGGCTTCTCGACTGAGGATCCTCGGCGTGAACGGCCCGATCGAGGTGGTGTCACAGATTCTCGACTGGGTTTAAATCCGAGGAGGTTGGTGGCCAGGGGAGTAACGTAAACTCATCCTGGTGTTCTTCGAACCACGCACGTATACTGCGACCTGTGTGACATATTGCACAGTCCTGCTGGTAGATTCCTCGTGTCAAGGAAAAGCAAATTGCAAGTATGATTGGACACGGTCCCCAAAGATGGATAGATACGCGCGTTGATGCACTGGGCCTTTCAGAATGATGGGATCACCCAAGCAAAGCCCTCCGGTCTGGATTCTTCCCGCGATTGTTGCATGGTGGTTACTTTCAGCCGTTTCACGCCGTAAACACCAACGACCATCTGTCCGATAGAACATCTGAAAAGGCCATTTGTCCACACTCAGCGGACGTCCAGTTCCGGATCTGGCGGGATATTTCCAACCCTCGTCACCAATGAACAGAATCCAGCTTTGGTGCTTGAACAAGGCGGCTGCTAAGGACGCCCACACGTAACAATGTTCGCTGGATGGTCGTTGAGCAGACACTTTTGGTAGCCGCTTGCCACTCAGTTGCTCTCTCCAGTTGTACGTCTGTTCATCCGTGCGCATCTCCGCAGCCGTCGTTCACCCCTGTCATCTATGACACGTGGCTTACAGAGTGCCTCGGCGGCGGATTTGGGTAGAGCCATTTTCGCACGCACAGTACACTTTAACCACGGCGGCACGCGAACAGTTTAGAAACTTAGCCGTCTCTAAAATGCTTACACCCTTGGCCCAAAAGCCAATGATTATGTCTTCTTGCACGTCAGATAAATCGCTCCGTTTCCGCATTACGACAATAACTCCACTGTTTTCCGCATCCCCCGAAACACTCTATATACCCTCCACTGCCAGTGCTGCCACCTGCCATCTGTGACTGGTGACTGATTATCGCACATTGACGTCGAATATAGGGAGTGGTCACACTGATGTGACTCGATCACGTATAAAACCTTTGCCTAAGCGGAGCATCTACTCATTCATCATTTTAACCTGACGATGGCAACCGAAAAGACCTCATAAATACACACATCAAAAAAAGTTTTGCATCACCTCGGTTCCGAAAGTTCCGGAACCTGTACAGAAAATTGGAATAGAGATCAACATAAACATCATTTCCGCCCTTTTTATTGCTCATGAAAATCACACATTGCATGTTGTACCACCATACAGCGAGACCATCAGAGGTGGTGGTCCAGATTTCTGTACACACCGGTACCTCTAATACACAGTAGCACGTCCTCTTGCATTGATGCATGCCTGTATTCGTCGTGGCATACTACCCACAAGTTCATCAAAGCACTGTTGGTCCAGGTTGTCCCCCTCCTCAACGGCGATTCGGCGTAGATCTCTGAGAGTGGTTGGTGGGTCACGTCTTCCATAAACAGCCCTTTTCAATCCATCCAAGGCATGTTCGATAGGGTTCATGTCTGGAGAAAATGATGGCCACTCTAGTCGAACGACGTCGTTATCATGAAGGAAGTCATTCACAAGATGTACAGGACGGGGACGCGAATTGTCTTCCATGAAGACGAATGCCTTGCCGATATGGATGCACTATCGGTCGGAGGATGGCATTCACGTATTGTACAGCCGTTATGGAGCCTTCCGTGACCACCAGCGGCGTACGTCGTCCCCACATAATGCCACCCCAAAAGAGCAGGGAACCTCCACCTTGCTGCACTCGGTGGAAAGTGTGTCTAAGGCGTTCAGCCTGACCGTGTTGCCTCCAAACACGTCTCCGACGATTGTCTGGTTGAAGGCAATGCGACACTCATTGGTGAAGAGAAATTGATGCCAATCCTGAGCGGGCTATTCGGCATGTTGTTGGGCCCATCTGTATCGCGCTGCATGGTGTCATGGTTACAAAGATGGACCTCGCATGGACGTCGGCAGTGAAGTTGCGCATCATGCAGCCGATTGCGCACAGTTTGAGTCGTAACAGGGCGTCCTGTGGCTCCACGAAAAGCATTATTCACCATGGTGGTGTCAGGGTTCCTCCGAGCCATAATCCGTAGGTAGCGGTCATCCACTGCAATAGTAGCCCTTGGGCGGCATGAGCGAGGCATGTCATCGACAGTTCCCGTTTCTCTGTATCTCCTGTACGTCCGACCAACATCGCTTTGGTTCATTCCGAGATGCCTGGACACCTTCTTGGCACGAAGTAACAATACGGACGCGATCGAACAGCGGTATTAACCGTCTAGGCATGGTTGAACTACAGACAACACGAGCCGTGTACTTCCTTCCTGGCGGAACGACTGGAACTGATCGACTGTCGGACCCCCTCCGTCTAATACGCGCTACTCATGCATGGTTGTTCACATCTTTGGGTGGGTTTAGTGACATCTCTTAACAGTCCCGGATTGTGTCTGTGATACAGTATCGACAGTTAACGTCTATCCTCATGAGTTCTGGGAATGGGGTTGATGCAAAACTTCTTTTGATGTGTGTATATAATTGATCTAGACAGCTGTAGCCGCAAATACCATAATGTTCGCAGACTAATTCAGAAAATTTATTTCCTTTAGTAAAAAAATAATCGATGAGACATTACCGCAAACCAGCGTTTTTCAGCACCATGTTGATTTCTCCTAACCACCCAAGCGTAATCAAGTAACTTCAGGTGATATGTTCCACGTAAGCCACAAATTGCAGTTGAAAAAACACAAATTAGGCATATTGACTTATGGAAAGACAGTAACCGTCTTGTATATTGCTACCTCGGTCCACACAAATGGTATCATAACCGGTTTCGACATATTACAAAGCCATCATCAGATAATGTGAGTACGTTATACAGAACCTCGGCAATTCTTCGAGATGGCACCATTTGTTTGACCTGAGGCTGAAATACAAAAGGCAAATTGACAAAACAACCTTGGAAAACTGGCGCTGCGTCGTAACGGATACAGCCTATTTTGTCTTTCCAGTACGGTGTTAGCTGCCACAGTCTTCATACAGAATGTCACTGAGAGAGCAATACTAGTGCTTGTGTGTGTATGTGGAGCGGGTGGGTGGGAGGCAATAACAATGAAGTGTGCATCAGTAGAATACTGATAGCAAACTGGCATTGCTCTCCGGCTACATTCAGTACGTCGTCTGTGGCAGCTCTTGTGCTAACACACACAGGTGCCGCTGTTGGCTGTGGTCGAACGACGTCATCGTTTTCTCTGTAAATGGAAGCGCGAGCACTCGGAGCGACAAGGACGGTCTTTATTTGAGAGTGACCGCGGCGGCGGATATTTGTCTTTCTGCTGTGTAACCGCCTACACGCCGCGCTACCACCGGCGACGGCGTAAATCTGCCGCCGCGGCGCGCAGCGGACAGCGTCGGCGGCAAACACGATGTTTGTCAGGAAACGGCACGGCGAGCGCGGGGAAGAGTCCGCTGCCGTATCGACCGCCGACAGCAGCGACTATCGAGCGATCGACCGCGTGGCGCGGGACGCTACGTCCCGGCAGCCGCGGAATGCCGGCCGACGCGCGCCCCGCGTTTGAGTGCGGGAGCGAGAGCGCGGGAAATGCGGCGCTGGGGTTGGGCCGAAAGAAGAGGCGGGCCGTGGCGGCGCGGCGCTACGCTACGCAACGCAACGCAACAAAACAGGGGCGTCTGATGCGTGGAGTGGTCACAGTGGTGCGACTTCCACGGATTAAGTAACTCAGCTCTGCTTTGATACCTTTGTCTACCAGCTACATGACAAATTATTGGTAAGCACGTGGCAGCGTGCGCTACCCATATGTTCCGGAACGCCACGCATAATAACGGTATTTTTTCGTGGCTCATACCTCGAGGTTTATTCGGGGATAGCCCTTGGGCTATGGACGATTTGTATAACCAACAGAAGGATCGTTCTTACTGTAACCATTCTACAGTACAGGTTCAAAGTGAGTATTACACACCTCCTCCAGCTTAGGCACATGGTGCAAATCGTTGGTTTCTTTTTGCGTTTAATGAGGTCTACAATACGCCTTAAAGGGTTATGGAAGCACCGTTTATTCCCTGGATGGTTCCTGAGAAAACCCGAAAAACATGGTTCTTGAGTACCAAAACCAAGCCGCGAAATCTAAACAATAATTATCATGTAAGTTGAAAGTAGAGGGGGGAAAGGTAAGGAAGGAATTATTGATGTCAGCTACATCGAACTATACGCGGAATCAGCAGCGACGAGTGAAATGTGTGTCGAACAGGGAGGCGAACCCGAGATCTCGAGCTTACTGGGCAGTTGCGTCAACCACTGGTCACCTGGACACTACGTTTATCACAAATACGCAGACTATCTCGGTACGCTACCCGGCCGACCCACATTCCCAGCTGGCGACACCTATCCCCAGTGCCCGTCCCAAGGAACAGACGCCACGCATTCATATAATAATAATAATAATAATAATAATAATAATAATAATAATAATAATCGCAGAAAATTACTCAAATCTTAACAGTATATTTTGTAGGCATTTATGGAGAAGTGCCTTATTCCCATTATCAGAAATTCTTTATCCGATTTTTGGGTACAAAACCAAGCCGCGCATTCCAAGACGTCTACGCATAGCAAATGGCTGTAATTTTTACGATACAGTCCTCAGATCCCAATGTCGAAAAACGTTGAAAATTTTCTTGATATCTTTGTCCGTTTCTGAGATACAGAGCTGCAAAGCTATCCTATTTAGACACGTTAAATAGGTGCGTAAAATGCAGTGTGAGGCGAAAACTTAGTTTATAAAGTGACGTAGCACGGAGAAATATGCTATTAAGTGTCTCCGCTATCACCAGACGGCTTCTTGGAACCCCATGGTTGTAGTATTGAAGCACATGCGAAATATCTGTGCACATAAAATCTGGTCTGTGGTTTAAAGGTATATAGTTTTCCGTTATTTCAATTTCCCATAGGTAAACTATCGAAATTTTACTAACCCATAAAGTTGTGTTCATATGAGTGGCATGTTTTGCTGTAGCAGGGAAAAGTAAGGAACCGGCAGAAATAGGGTCCTATGGGGGCACAAAAAAGGAGAATATCCTCGTGTTTATTAAAAGACTAAGACTGAAAAGTGGCCTACCAGCTGCCTCTTTCTACCTCCCTAACTTTAAAAATTTCCTGCAAAAGATATTCGGCTTTTTTATGTTGAGAAGGAAGGAGACACTGGATGTGGAAAACTGACGGAAAAGTAATAAATACTGGAAGATGGTAGATAGCGGATGTGCCACAGAAAGAGCGAAGGAGACAACGTCAGTGTGAGAGAAAGAGAGAGGCACAGTGGCAGTGGAACATAGAAGACAGTGACAGAAAAGTGCTAGGAAAAGAGCGAAGGAGAGTGTGTCAGTGGGACAGAAATAAAGAAAAGGAGGAAGTGCAACCGGCTGAGAGTCAGTGGTAATGAGAGACAGAGTGTGTGACAATGACAACGAGGAAGACACAGCAGAAGAGACAGTAAGAAGAAACAGCAGCAGTGGCAAGGGATGAATGAGACAGTAGCAGGAAGAGAGTGCAAGGGAAACAATGACAGAAGCCGACTGTGCCTGTGTGACAGGAGAAAGCGACAGTTAGAGAGACACAAGGAGATAATAAGCTGTGATGAATGAGTGAGTGACAATGAACAAGTGGGAATGGATGGGTACGAGCGATTTACAGCGTGTGAGTGGGTCTGAGCCAATTACAGGTAGGGAAGCGAGTGGGAGTGTGAGGTGAGCTGGCATGTTAAAGATAGCGCAACCATGTTCGCATGCCAATTTGTTTGGAAAAATTTTTTAAGTGCTGAGGAAGATAAAATGTGGCAGCTGGTACGGCAGTTTTCAGAGTCTTTTAATAAACAGGAGTATATTCGTCTTTTTTGTGCTCCGGTATGATAATTTTTCTCTGCTTCACACATACTTCAAGATTGTGTGGTGGTGTATTTCGGGGATAGGATAAACCTTACAGAGCAGAGTGTTACCATCAGTTAGAGGCGGTTTATCCACAGAGCACTCGTAGGAGATGCTACTCGAGCGGACCTGTCAGGAACCTCGCAGTCCTGCTCCCCAGTTTTCCTTACCCAGAGTCAAATGAAGCTTCAGCAGTTTTGAATTCGAACTAATAAAACGGTTTACCGATGAGGGAGTGATTTATGACCCCAGTCCACATGGAGCTTGGTGACGTTGCAGGCACAGAACGTGGGAGAAAAGTATGCAAGCAGAGCAGAGACAAAAGGGTCGCAAACAGGGAAAACCACTGAAGTCTGCAACTCTGACAAGATAGTTATGGCCCAGCCGCCTGCTAACGAGAATCTCTGAAATATCGAATCTGGTCTGCTTTTCGCATGTTACCGACGTGAGCATCTACGGAAAGTAGTTGAAGGACGGTGGAACCATGACCAGGCGACAAAGTATTGGACGCCCACACCTTATCATCACAGAAGGCGTTCGGAAACTTGTCTCCCCTGTAACGGAGGATAGGCGGTGAAATGTAGCAGATCTGACGGCAGAGTACAATGCTGGGCAGGAACAAGTGTTTCGGAGCACACCTTTCAGCGCTCATTGTTGAACAAGACGTCCGGCAGCAAACGACCCTTCCGTGTTTCTGTGTTGACCCAACGACATCGTCAATGACAACTGCAGCACTATCGAGAGTGGACCCTGGATGAATGGAAGTGGATGAATGGTAACGCGTCACTTGGTCGCTTGAATCACTTTTTTTTTTTCTTCACATGGTGGATGGTCGCGTCCGCATACGGCGTCATACAGGCAAATGGCTGCACGAAACATGCACCGCGCCACGGACGCAGGACGGTGGGGTAGGGTAATGCTGCTAGTTATGCGCCCTAAGGCTGAAAAGTACAATAAAAGAACTGTGACTTTCACAGCCAGCTTTAGGTACTAGGAAATGTCCTTGCACATTTAACGCCCATGTACGCCAGAGCACGTGCTCACGCTGTTCCGCATTCATCACAAAAAAAACATATCATCTGCTAATCAAAATATCCACGGGTGTACTACTGGTCTACAGTGTCCAACGGGCACAATATTTCGGCGATCATACATGTCGCCATCATCAGGTGAACTGACGGACTGAGCTCCTGTGAACATGCCGGTACGCAGATCCGTACGCTATGTCTGCTCATGGGGAATTGGGTTCGGTCGCGGCTGCGGCCGATTTAAATACCCTCCGCCGTCCGCGCCATAGTCGCGCGGTGGAACAGATTGCGATGGCGTCTAAGATGACGTCGGTGTGATGGCTCTGTCCGCCGTGGTCGTCACAACTATACGTTTGCTCGATTTACTCTTGATTAACCCAATCGCTGGTTCCCAACTCTTGCTAAGATTATAGCCACAGTCACGGTTTATGAGGTCGTCATTGGTGCGAATTTCGATAGCCCCTCTAACAACTCTGTCCCAGTATCTCGACGTCTGTACCAGAATCCCCGTGCGTTCATACTCCATAGCGTGATTTTACGACAAACAATGTTCAGTGACCGCCGACTTGCTCGGATACATCAGTCGAGTGTGCCTCTGGTGTTCACGGCATCGATCCTCGACGGTACGCATCGTCTGACCAATATACGACTTGCCACATTGACACGGAATCTGGTACACGCCGGCCTTCCTCAAACCGAGGTCATCTTTGGCGCTCCCCACCAGTGCACGAGTTTTATTCGGAGGACAAAACACAGTTCCGACCCGGTGTTTCTTCAAAATGCGGGCGATTTTCCCCGAGAGCGCGCCTGTATATGGAATAAACGCAGTGCCTATCTCCTCCCTGGTGATTTCATCCATGTCCACAGGTTGTGCTGTAGTGGTTGGTGCGCCGCGGGCGGAGGGTATTTAAATCGGCCGCCGCCGCGACCGAACCCGGCAAACTCGTAATAGGGGGAGACTTCAATGCCAAACACCCTGACTGGAATTCTAGAGTAACATTCAGAGCAGGCGCCAAACTGCAACAACTAGCGCGCACCCACCACTTCGAAACATGGGGTCCAGTCGAGCCCACACATTTTCCGAAAAACGGAAGCAGGCCCGATGTGTTAGACATAGCTCTCACTAGGAGGATCGCAGGGTTTGTGACCGCAAGGACAATCAACAGAATGTCCTCCGACCACAACCCAGTGATTCTGGAGGTCGATGTGGGAGAATGGGTAGCACTCCCACGGTACCAGACGTCGTACAAACGTACAGACTGGGAGCGATACCAAGAAACTGTCGCCTCTGATATCGCTCGCGCTCCGCCACCTACTGCCGAAACAGTAGAACAAGCGCTACAAGACCTAACAGGCAGCATCTTACAGGCAGCGGAAGAAGCCACCCCTCCACAAAGGGATGGCCCACCACCGCAAATACAGCTCCCGGAACACTTGCTAGCTCAAATTCGACATAAGAACAGAGTAGCAAAAGAGTGGAAGATCACCAGAAATCAGGCCACCAGGAGGCTGCTCTATCGTCTACAGAGAGAACTGAAGGTAGCGCTCAATGAGCACAGAAACCAGCAATGGCAAAACCGCCTCACAGCTCTCAAAGTAGACGACCACACACTATGGCAAGCGACAAAACAGTTTACAAAACGACGCGCTAGGATGCCGCCACTGCATGGCGAGCGGGGACTGGTCTACAGCCATGCTGGAAAGGCCAACGCCCTCGCCGACTCCTTCGAGAAGCAGTTCCAAGCGGCAGAACCCCAGGACGACGAGCATGAAAGAGTGGTCCGTCGTCAACTGGCTGTCTTCCTCAATGCCGAGGAGGACCCAGAGGACGAACCCATACTTTTTGCCCCCGAGGACGTGGCAAGAGTAATCAGGTCTCTCCCTACAAAAAAAGGCGCCAGGGCACGACAGTGTCACAAATCAGTTAGTCAAAAAACTCCCACCCACAGCGATCACACACCTCGCGAACGTCCTCAACGAGATTACTCGATCCCGTGTTTTCCCAGCTTGCTGGAAACATGCGGAGGTGGTCGCGATACACAAACCAGGGAAAGACCCTCTATTCCCGATTAGCCTCTTGCCAACTCTCAGCAAGATCTATGAGCGCCTCCTGCTAAGACCCATACAAGAACATATTACCAGAGAGCAAATTCTGCCGGATTTCCAATTTGGCTTCCGACAGAACCACTCTGCCCCACAACAGGTCATGAGAATGGTTGAAGCAGCAACAGAGGGCTTCAACCACAGAGGCTACTGCGGGATAGTGCTACTGGACGTAGCCAAAGCCTTTGATTCAGTATGGCATAGAGGGCTACTCTACAAGTTGTACACACAAGGGTTTCCCGGGAGCATAGTTCAGCTGATCAAGAGCTACCTCACGAATAGGACTTTCTCCGTCAAAGTGGAAACTGCCACCTCCACCAGAAGGCGTATTCGTGCTGGGGTGCCACAGGGATCGGTCCTGGGGCCCGTATTGTACAGTTTGTACACTGCGGACACACCAACGGCCCCCCTGGTGCACACCGCACAGTACGCTGACGATACAGCCTTCTACACGAGAAACGCGAACAAGGACCTGGTCATCCGTAGGTTACAAAGGGTTTTAGATAACACAGAAACTTGGGCCCGTCGCTGGCGCATCACCATTAACTCTGAGAAGACGCAGGCAATGCTGATTACCCGCAGGCTCGGAAGGCGCGATCCTCCTCAACGTCCCCCCCTACACCTTCACCTAAATGGAACCCAACTCCCCTGGCGCAGAACCGCCAAGTACCTTGGCGTAACCTTGGACTCTCGTCTTACGTGGAAACCCCACATAGACGAAGTCCATAGGAAGGTCTGCGCCAGAATGTCCATCCTATATCCTATCCTGAACTCAACAAGCTCCCTTCCCTGCCCACTAGCATTAAACGTGTATCAGGCCCTGATCCGGCCAGTAATGGAGTATGCGTGCCCTGTCTGGGGATACGCGGCGAAGCAGCACCTGGACAAACTCCAGAGGCTGCAGAACCGCGCCCTCAGAAGGGCACTGCGCTTACCTCTTGGATTCCCTACAGACGACTTGCACGCCGCAGCCGAAATCCCGCTCCTGAGAGAGCGTTTCCAGGATCTGGCAAGGGCCTTCTATGAGGGTTCTTCCAGATCCAGAAACGCACTCATCCACTCCCTAGGTCGGTATGACATGTCCCGCGATAAGCACAAGCGCCCTATGACGATCTTCGACGACTAAGTCGAAGAGAAAATCCCTACACCAAATCCATCATCCTGTTCCTCCCCATATAACAACAAACTTCTCGCCCACCTCAGGCAAGTACCAGACACACTCACAACAATCATCACAAATCACAGACACCAAAAACTACAGAAAAATCACACACACACTTTCACAGGGGAGTAAAAGCCTAAAGGCTACAGACTCCCCCTCACACTTCCCCAAAGAGGGGAAAGCAAAAGATGAGAGAGAGGAGCGACCGAACCCAGTTCCCCCTGAGCAGCCATAGCGTACCGATCTCCGTACCGGCACGTTCACAGGAGCTCTGTCCGTCAGTTCACCTGATGATGGCGACATGTATGATCGCCGAAATATTGTGCCCATTGGACACTGTAGACCGGCAGTACACCCGTGGATATTTTGATTATCAAATACGCCGAGAGAAACTCAAGAATCACATATCATCTGCTACTTGTATGTTTTCCACTCACTATCCAGGTTTGAGTGATTTCAGTTAATGTGAGACAACAGACTGGCAAGTCTCTGACGGTTACGTCTGTTACATGAATGTCTTCACTCAATCTCTGATCTGGATATTAATGGGCATCTCATAACTTTCGAGAAAAACGGGATGCAAACAGTCACTAAAATTTGACAATGTTCCTCCTTTCTTCTTCACGTTCCCGTCCGGAAAGTTTCATGCTCAAATTTATACCCATAACGACATATCAGTTTCATTATTTACGTAATAATCGCTCTGGAACAACTTAATCCACAGCAATGAATGAGTTGAACACGGTTCAGTCAGCGGCCACCGCCGATGTTCGACGTCGACGTGCAATAACTTCTCACAGACGGCATATAGTGGAGAGTATACAAAGCGCATAGAGGGAGAAGTCTACTAATATCAAATATCGGCCTTAATTTGAGGAAGAAATTTCTGCGAATGTACGTCTGGAGTACAGCATTCTATGGTAGTGAAACAAGGACTGTGGAAAACCGGAACAGAAGAGCTTCGAAGCGTTTGAGATGTGGTTCAAATGGTTCTAAGCACAATGGGACTTAACATGTGGAGGTCATCAGTCCCCTAGAAGTTAGAACTACCTAAACCTAACTAACCTAAAGACATCACACACATCCATGCCCGAGGCAGGATTCGAACCTGCGACCGTAGCGGTCGAGCGGTTCCAGACTGAAGCGCCTAGAACACCGGCCGGCTAAGATGTGGTGCTACAGACGAATGTTGAAAATTAGGTGGATTGATAAGGTAAGGAATGAGGAGCTTCTGCACAGAATCGGAGAGGAAAGGAACATATGGAAAACACTGATGATAAGAAGAAGGGTCAGGATGATAGGACATCTGTTATGACATGAGGGAATGACTTCCATGGTATTAGAAGGAGCTGTAGAGGGCAAAAACTGTAGAGGTAGACAGAGATTGGAATACATACAGCAAATAATTGAGGACGTAAGTTGCAAGTGCTACTCTGAGATGAAGAGGTTAGCACACGAGAGGAATTCGTGGCGGGCCGCATCAAACCAGTCAGACGACTGATGGAAGAAAGAGGAAAAAAAAGGAAGGAGGGGGGGAGGGAGGGAGGGAGAGAGAAAGAGAGAGAGAGAGAGAGAGAGAGAGAGAGAGAGAGAGAGAGACATTTCTGTCGTAATACGGAAACATAGGCGCTTTATCTGACGTTCATAAGCGCATGATCATTAGTTTTCGGATCAAGGATCCATTTCCGAAACGGCTAGGCAAAATGACTATCGTAAACTTGTGCCGAGGCAAGTGTGGTACGCCTCAGGCCAAGAGTGACAGGGATGAAAACGACAGCTGCGGATGTGTGTACGAGAGAATGGACGCGCAACTGCTGAGCAACTGATAACACAGGTGGGCGAATGGACTACTAATACTGTCTCCTCAACGGCCATTCAACGAGCGCTGCTGTCGTACGGGCCTCTGCAGATGCCTGGTTCATGACCCATGTTGACTGTTGTCAATCGGCGACGAAGGCTGGAATTTGCGTGCCAGTATTGCAACTGGACGTGCATAGATGAATAAAGTTTTATGCTCCTCTGGCGTGAAACGTCTGAAAGACAACTCCCTGCAACAACCGTAGGAGTTGCTCCAACGGGTTACAATTAAAGACTCCATTTGAATCGCGATCAGCCAGAAAATCCTACGAATAATAACGGCAATTTGTCACTTTGGTGTAAGGCTCGGATCAACGGAATGCTCTTCCACAACCAGAATTTCAAAAGGAAAAATACAGTGATAAACGGAAGGGCCATTTCATGTATTGAGGCATTAGCAACTGAGGCTGAAATTTCTCTATTACTGTAAGCAGTGCGGCACATACTACAACTGTAAGGGCGACACAGAGAAGAGAATCGCCTCGTCGGACAGTGAATCCATTAGGCGGCAGCCGAGAAGAATGAGCAGTAGCTGAGCCAAAGCAAACGTGCAGCTTGTTCCCCGAGCAAACACGGGACGCAGCCTCGGCCGCTGGCGGGCACATCAAAGGCGGCTGGCGGCGCACCGCCTGTTAGCTCTGCCAAGTAGCCGGCGCAGCTGCAACGCGGCGCGACGAGGATTCGAGCGCTGAAACGCGGTTAAACGAGACGCGGTCCGCCGTTAATTGCGGGCGGCGGGTCGCGGTGATGAGGCATCCCCGCCGACCGGGACGAAGTCCGCGCACCGCAATCCGCCCACGTGCGTCCTGTCACCTGTTCTTTCGCCCAGGCTTTAATAACGGCGACCAAACTAATAACCGCGTGGCTCATGACTACTTCTGCCTGCCACCCTTCTGATCTAGACCCAGTCGAGCGACCTCTGTCTAGTTTAGAAGGGCTCGTGAATTTATTGAGCTTGGAATGAGAAGAGTGACTTCTTTTCCCAAAAATGTCCTATAGGTTTCGTACAGTCTATAGCGTGCATCTTCGGCACTGCAAACTACTACCATCTGAACCTGCTTACTGCGCCGAAGCCTCGATCACACTACACTCCATTGCCAAATTGACGAGTCCACAACGCCTCAGGATGTGTGCTATGAACCGGTTCCTGCTTTTAATCAAGTTGTGCCACAAATTTCTTTTCCCCCCCAGTTCCATTCAGAACATCCTTATTATTCACCATATTTATCCATATAATTTTCATCATTTTTCTGTAGTTCCATATTTCAAAAACTTCTATTCTCTTTATGTCTAAACTGTTCATCATCCTTGTTTGACTTCCATACTTGGCTACGCTCCAGGCAAATACCTTCAGAAAACACTTAAAATCTATACTCGATGTTAACCAGTCTCTTTCCTTCAGAAATGTTTTTCTTGTCACTGCATGGGAAGCCCGTGACTGGCGCAAAAGCCAAGCAACCTTGCAAGATCCCCTCGCTTCTAAACTGATACTGTTATTACTCAGCTTAGCCGCGAGTCCGTAGAGGGCAGTATATTTGACGTACAGTATAACTGGTCAGCATTTCCATCTGGAATTTGCGAGTGTAAGTCGGACCTTCCTTGATCCGCCTTTGGTGGGTCGTGTCGTCGGATTTCCTCCTACCTGTGCGCGGTGCAGCTCTCGTAAATGTCGTCCCGTGTAGATTCTTCACTGGCGCATTGGATGTCACTGTCGGTAGAAGCTAATTATATAAAATTGCTGCCGATCAACTTTGGGGTATCTATTTACTCGAAATTAAAATTCATAATGCCGTAATATCACTTTTATTCCTATTAGATCAATAATGAAACACTCATGTCACAAACTACTCGTAACCGAGAGCATGGTTACCATCGAACAAGACAGGAAGAGCTCTTAACGCCGACTGCCGACTGCCGACTTTGGCGCGCAGTGCGATCTCTTACTAGTTTCGTCACAGTTCGTGGATTTCCGATCAAGTTCGTATTTACTAAGATATGCATTTGTTAATGAACGGGTCTGGATTTTACAGAGGCAAAATTACGATAAATAGTTTTAAACATACAGAGGCTCCTCCTAGTATTCATGTTGTCATAAATGACTTTAATTATTAAATATACATAAAGAAAATCGGTGACCTTGGCGCCAAGATGGCGGTACTTCCCGTCATGTATATTTCCCAGGCTGACGCTTGTTGCTAAGGTCCAGCGCCGAGCCCCACCCCACTACGCGCGACATACGGTCGCTTCGTCACCTAACCAGCCTGCGTGGGAAATGCTCTCCGACTCATGGCCGGCTACGGACTAGAGCACTTCCTAACTATTGTGAATACATCAATAAGAGATAATAATTTATTAAAACTGGTAAAATGTCTTCCTCACGTAAGAGGCACCTTACAACCTGCGATTTCGCAAGACAGCGCAAGCACTCACGTGGTTACCCCACGTACCTTGACTGCAAATTCGTACGTCGGTTTTGTGATCCCACCTGCTGTGCTGCCATTCATGAACAGCATTCCAGGGAACTCTCTCCAACAGGATAACGCTCGCCCACACACTGCTGTTGTAAGCCAACACGCTATACAGTGTGTCGACATGTTGTCTTGGCCTGCTTGATCACCAGATCTGTCTCCAATTGAGCACATAAGCGACATCATCGGACGACAACTCCAGCGTCATCCACAAACAACATTTACCGTCCCTGTGTTGACCGACCAAGTGCAACAGACACGGAAAAGAATTCCACAAACCGACATCACAATGAATGCACGTTTACATCCTTACATTCAACATTCTGGCGGTTACACCCGACGGGAGGCCCTACCCACACGGCATTTCCAGTGCCTGTAACGATTTGAGCACCAGTGCTTTCCATTGGCGCTTGGAGCTCTGGTACTTTCGCGACACAGCTACGACAATTTACAACTGTCATAGCGATGGTTTCTGGATCTGCGTTCTTCTTGTGTTCGACCTGCGCTCTTTGAGACTTAGGCCCTCTTTGTGTTTCCCCAACAGCATCTAACCTGAAAAAGAATAAACGCCCAGTCCATGCCACATAGCTCCTGCTAGGCGTGTAGTGGTTACCTGATCTATTCAGCGGAACCCGAAACCCAGCCATCCTATGGCGCAAGTCGAGGAATTTGCAGCCTACAAGGTTGCAAAACCGTCTGAGCCTCTGATTCAGACCCTCCACACGGCTCTGCACCAGTCTTGTTGACTATGCGGCAAATGGAGAGCTGTGCTTTCATCTCGCAAATAAGCCTAGCAGCCTGTACCACTTCTACTAAATATTAAATTAAGAGGTAGAAAGTCAAGAAAGTAAATTACCAAAGCATACAGATGGAACTATACAATTCGCTACTGGTTAGCAACTCATAAAATGTCGCAAAATGTTGCTGCCTGTGTCTCGGCCGGCTGCTCCTTCAAGTCACTACAAGAGCATTATCGACAGACGTTCTTTCCATGTGCCATTCGTGAATTGCTCAGAAGAAAAGGGGGGACAGATATTGGTACTAGTTACACCCCCGCGCCACACATCATACGATGGCTTGCGGGATATAGATATAAATGTGAAATACATGGTGTTTCCGTCAAGTACAATGCAAGTCTTTCAAGCAATGAAAACGTTACAAGGGACAACTGAACTTCTTACGTGGAAGATGAAATGGGAAATAAACTCACCGGACAGAATATTGTTTAACTCCTTAGAAGAATACATATGTGCCTTGGAGAGCAGTGTATGATGTAGAACTGTACCAGGCAGTCATGTGGCCTTCCTCCGCTGATGGGATTCATGGTTCGTGAAGTGACTCGTATGTGCCAGTGCACTGAATGGCATAAGAGCAGTAAGCTGGCTCGATGCAAAGACAATACAGTAAGGCAGAAAGGTGCTATTGCGTTGAACGCGCCCATGACCACACCATGAATGAACACGGTCGACTTGTTGGTGTATTAATGCGGACTTTCCAATGTATCTAATAGGAATGGTTCATCCCTCGCAGTCATGTAACATAGCGTAAGACCAGTGGTTGTAAAAGCATCCTGACAGGAATCGGAGTCTAGTGTCACGCCTTGCCATTGATAGCAGCTACTGCTGTGAGTGAATGCAGTTTCATCTCAACCAGCTTCCGAGCGAACATTGTGAAGGGAACTGTATGTTATGCACTTTTGGGATTGAGATACCAAGCAAAAGGCCATTACTGCCTCTGAGCACTATGGGACTTAACATCTATGGTCATCAGTCCCCTAGAACTTAGAACTACTTAAACCTAACTAACCTAAGGACATCACACAACACCCAGTCATCACGAGGCAGAGAAAATCCCTGACCCCGCCGGGAATCGAACCCGGGAACCCGGAAAAGGCCATTACTCACAGCAACACATAAAGCTGCCAAACAACACAGAAGCTGGGCAGTAGCTGACTGGCGGCGTGTAGTGGGGTTCGAATGGTCATTTTGCCTGTTTTGAAATAATGCAATTGCACCAGCGTCCCAACGAGGCGTTTAAACTGCAGTGCTGGGGGGAGTGGTTCAGGCCGGAGATGGTTCTGATGGTTTGGGGGCGTTTGTTGTACCATGACTTGGCCCACTTAAGACCAAGATGTTTATTTGAATATTCCCAGTGACCAAGTATCGCCCTTTCTTCATCTTCGTGACAGGTATGCTGTGGACACTCCCGTCTTCGAAGATGTCAACAGCCATCTTCACAAGACTGCACGCACACGTTAGTGTTTTTACGAACACTCAGGCAACAAAACTGCAAAAGCAATGATCCGCCAAACCATCCAATTTTAATCCCATGACAGCCGGCCGCGGTGGTCTAGCGTTTCTAGGCGCTCAGTCCGGAACTGCGCGACTGCTACGGTCGCGGGTTCGAATCCTGCCTCGGGCATGGATGTGTGTGATGTCCTTAGGTTAGTTAGGTTTAAGTAGTTCTAAGTTCTAGGGGACTGATGACCACGGATGTTAAGTCCCATAGTGCTCAGAGCCATTTGAACCGTAATCCCATGACAAATGTTTGGGACTATTTGGAACAGAGGATAAAAAGTAACAATCAACATCCAAGTATTTTGTAGGTCTATGGAATCATCATTGAGTGGCTCCAGCTGGGTATGGCGTACCAGAAGAAACTTGAAAACTCTCTTCCTTGCTTAACTGGAGCCATTATAAAGACTAGAGACACTGACGTCTCCTGGTTGTGACTGATTCTTTGTCTGGTGAGCTTATCTGCGAGGCACGTTACTGGAAGGAAAAGACATTTGACACCTCGGTAAGAGTGCGTAAAGAAACACTCTGTCTGTGTTGTGCTCAGGGCGTTTTAGCTGGGACCGAGCAGGGACGGGAGCGTGAAGTGTGTGTTTACTGCGTGAGGGGGAGTCAATTACTCCTTCCTGCATGGCGGCTGCGGCCACGCATGCGGGTGGCTGCTGTCCCCCAACGGTTTACCGTCGCATCTGGCTGTGCGACACAAAGCGTCCTGTAGTCACTCACATTTCCTGGGTTCGAACCAAATTATTTCGTCTTGTGGGTATTTTCTTTTTTCCAATCAAGTACGAACCTCATTTCACTCGTAGCCCCTGCCGCCAAAGTTCGAATGTCGCGCTAAGCGGAAGATGGAGACAGCGGAATGACAAAAAGGCATTTCTGTTTTAGACTGGGATTACGAACAGACCCACTTCATATAGTTAAATTAAGAACGCCAGCTTTGTCAAATCGGACGGTATTGTTGTTGCTGTGATCTTTGCCGCAGCTCCCCATCCTAGTCTATACTGTGCAAGTCTCCTCTTCTTTGAATAACCAGACTCACTATTTGTTAATGCCTCTCAGGATGCGCCTTGTCAACCGATGCGTTATCTTAGTTAAGCTGTACCACAAATATCTGTTTCCTCATTTTGATTCAGCATCTCTCGAATAGTTACTCGATCGATCTATCGCTGAATTTCACCATTCTCCTGCAGTATCACTTTTCAAAAGGTTATTGTCGAATGAACTGCTTTTAGGCCACATTTCAGTTTCGTGCAGGATACATCCCATACTAACATCTTGGGAGAAGGCTTCCTAAATAAAAATTTACATTAGATGTTAATATATTCCTGTTTTTCAGAAACGCTTTTCTTCCTGTAGCTAATCCGAATTTTATATCGTGTGTACTTCGGCCATCTTCAGTTGTTTTGCTATAGTACTTTCTTGGCAGATACAGATAAATCCTCTGCACTGCAACACAACTGTATCACCCTAAATAAGGGTTGACAGCATAGCTTTAACCCGCGAGAAAGGGTTTTAACTGTCAATACTCCTACACCACTAACACACTCCTAACGTACTTCAGAGAGATCCTGCGATCCGATACTACTACATTGGAAAATGAACATCACTAACAGTTCACGTTTAAAACAATTTTGTGGAGACGTTTTGGAGCTGAAGTCAGAAAGGAGTCGTTAGACCTGTGGGGCGGGGTGAGGTTTTAAAATTTCTAAGTGTATCAAATCTGGAGTGAGTGGTCCTCAGTGACACTGGCGTTGCACTGGTTGGGTCGGGAGTTTCGTATGAATTCGCGAGTACGCTGCTGTGCGCGGTCACCTCAAAACGAGACAGATGGAAAAAGAAGTAAGTAAACCGTTTATAAATTCAAAAGTAGTCACCATAGCTGTTAATGTGTTTATTGTCCGTAACTGAGTGGAACCGTCGCGACTTGCGCGTCTTGTGAGCAGGGTGCCTTACTTCCGCCTGAACAGAGCATTGCCTAGCGGAGTTTGTTGTTGGTTTGTTCCCTGGCGACGGCATTCTCTGTCCACGCCATGATATCTGACGAATGTTCCAAGAATATTCCTCGTTGGGATACCATTTGTTTCAGTTTTGACAAACGCGTCATGTTCAACCAGGCTCTTTAGACATTCTCCACCGGTTGGTCGATACGATTCGCGTTACATCTGATAAGATAGGTACTACTTACTTTGATTACGATTTGTATGCATTTTTATTTATTTATTTTTTTTTTTTTTTTGTGAAGTTTCAAGATCCCTTGCAAGACGACCGGCTTCTCTCTTGGGTTGGTTATCACATGATGTTTACAAAATGGCTCTGAGCACTGACTTAACATCGATAGTCATCAGTCCCCTAGAACTTAGAACTACTTAAACCTAACTAACCTAAGGACATCACACAACACCCAGTCATCACGAGGCAGAGAAAATCCCTGACCCCGCCGGGAATCGAACCCGGGAACCCGGGCGCGGGAAGCGAGAACGCTACCGCACGACCACGAGCTGCGGACTGATGTTTACACATCGTAATGGTTCCGTTAGTCCAGTCTCATTGCAAATGCGGCGATCGGGTATATTCCGGTTAAAGTTTACAATCTTCGACACGAAGTGGACGGTTCATTTCTTAAGGAGCCTACTTTTGAAGGCGTTCGGCATATCCGGCGGTAACGTTTGTCCGTATAATATCGCCTGCAATGCTACGATGGTGTCCGAACCGTAGAAATGTGTGTTCAAAGCAATATTCCTTCTCACCTATATGTCTGTACCGGATTCATGCTACATATACAGAGCAAGAAGGAACTTGCTTCCTTTGTAAACAAAGTGGTCATCTCAGATCTAGTGTCCGCACCGTGATACGTTTTTGAAGTCGCCCTATGGAAAACATCGTCCGTTGACATTAGCAGAATTAGTGTCCTAAGCATTCTGCTATCAGTACTTCTCAAGCTTTAGAAAGCACTAGTGGGACATTACCTCCCGACTTCACGCGACTTTCAGCCGTTACCGGCACGTTCAGATGCGTGCGCGCTACCTCTAAGACGCCGGCACTCGTAGCACAATTTAAACGCCGGCGGACTCAGAAACCCACCTCTCCTACAAGGTGATAGAGGAGGCTGCTTCTTCCCGTCATGATGCATTGAATAATGACGTTGAATGTCGGAATTGGTTCTTATTTCGCCGGGATGATGTGGCTAGTACTGTTGATATTGAAGATACACGTCTGTTCCGGTGGGTTTCGATGTTTTAACGAAGACATCGTCAGTTGTTCTGCCTTTACAGCGCAATATCATCCCTTCCTCATTCTGATATGGAGGAGCAACAAGTTACCGCGGATTCTCTTCCGGGTAATCAGATATGCAGACTGCTGCAGCCACTGCACTGCCTGTCTATTCTTTATCTGATGATTATGTTCATCGTTCCCAGTTGTGTTTCTCGCATTCCGTTGAGTGGAGTGGTGATGGCTCCCCCGCCCCTCCTCCCCCCTCTACGCAAAGGGATAAGATAAGCCTCCTACCCTTCCATGTCAAGAAGTGTGAACAATATTTTCAACATTAGCGTGCAACCTCGCGGCGAAAGAAACAAAGCATGGAATCTACACCTACCGGTGGGGAGGATTCAAATCCTGTACCTTCTTCTTCGTCATCTGCCGGTATTATGGAGAGCGGAACGAGGAGCGTAAATTCTTTTCTGCTTCTCTTTTCATGTCTTACATGTTGTTAACTAAAGCAGGCGTATTTAAACGCTTGCGGCGGTCGGGGTATAGGGCGTATTTTTTATGACCTCGCCTTAATTTTTCTTTATGCTCCATCTCTTTCTGGTCGTACGAATGACCGCTCGCGTTATTATAAGGAAGATGCCATTTATTTACTTCGTCAAAATCCGAGAAAAATTTTGATTTGGAAGGGGGGGGGGGGAGGGAAGGGGAGATCTCAACTGCGTCTTACACCCTGTGGATCAGACTCCCAATTATAATGATTGATGTGCAGTTAATGGTATGGTGGCGTCGTTGAGTCTACAGGACTTTACGTTTGCGTCTCTCTATCATATAATTCGGCCTCGAATGCGATCTCAAAGGACGTGTCTCACCATTCGTTCTATAGATGGACGTGAGTGGTCATCCCAGTCTGATATAATGCGTCAGCTTTCCCTGTATTTTTCCGATCTTTACACTGGAGTGAAATCAGACGGTATACCGTCTGCTAATTTTACTTCCCTCCTTGTTACGCCAGCTCTCCATGATGAGTTTTGGCAGCATTCACCGTGATGAGGTACCTGGCATTGTAGTTAGTCTTCTTCCCACAAATCACCAGGTATCGATGGACTTCAAAAAGAATTTTATGTTCGATTTTGGTCTCCGATAGGAGATACGCTGACGTCTATGACGAATGAGGCGGTGCAAGGAGGATACATCCCACCATCCTTGAAGTGTGCTCCCTGCCGCCGTTGGATAAGCAGCTGCAGCAGCAAGTCGTATACTCCTAGCTCACTCATTTGTTACATAGCTTAATTCTTAATTTCTTTGCTTGTTTTTGGTACTTGCACTGTTTAATTCATAAATTTCGGGCGTATTATAGTATTTGAGAGTTGTAGCATCGCGTTTTAGTACCTGAATAGTGTAAATTCGCGTAGTCGTCTGTCTTCTGTTTTTGTTTTGAACGGCCAGTGTCGGTTGGTCACAGTCAGTGTGCTCCCTGCCGCCGTTGGATAAGCAGCTGCAGCAGCAAGTCGTATACTCCTAGCTCACTCATTTGTTACATAGTTTAATTCTTAATTTCTTTGCGTGTTTTTGGTACTTGCATTGTTTAATTCATAAATTTCGGGCGTATTATAGTATTTGAGAGTTGTAGCATCGCGTTTTAGTACCTGAATAGTGTAAAATCGCGTAGTCTCCTTCCGCCGCCGAGCAGTGTGTCAGCAGTGTACAAGTGGCAGCATTACTGCATTTACTAGGCAATCTTCTATTTTAATAACCGTTTAAATTTTGTGTCGATTTGTTTGCGCTCTCTGTAGATTAGTTCAGACGTTCTTTGCACAACAGTTTTTAGCATGGATAGGGACTGCAACTGCTGTGTTCGGATGCAGGCTGAGTTGGCATCCCTTCGCTCCCAGCTTCAGGCAGAGTTGGCTTCGGTCACACAGCTTGACGCTGTTGCCAATGGGCATCACTGTGGGGGTCCGGATGGGGGTTTGTCGGGGACGGCTAGCTCGTCCCACGCATCCCCCGATCGGACTACGACTGTGGCTGCCCGGGATACTGCCCGCATTGAGGCTGATCCCTCACCTGTGGTAGAGTGGGAGATCGTCTCGAGGTGTGGCAAGGGGCGAAAGACATTCCGGAGGGCTGAACGGAAGGCCTCTCCAGTTTGTCTGACGAACCGGTTTCAGGCTCTGTCTCAGGCTGATACCGATCTTCGGCCTGACATGGCTGCTTGTCCTGTTCCAGAGGTTGCCCCTCAGTCTGCAAGATCCGGGCGGTCGCAGAGGGTGGGCTTATTGGTAGTTCGGAGCTCCAACGTCAGGCGCGTAATGGGGCCCCTTAGGGATATGGCAGCAAGGGAGGGGAAGAAAACCAAAGTGCACTCCGTGTGCATACCGGGGGGAGTCATTCCAGATGTGGAAAGGGTCCTTTCGGATACCATGAAGGGTACAGGGTGCACCCATCTGCAGGTGGTCGCTCATGTCGGCACCAATGATGTTTGTCGCTATGGATCGGAGGAAATCCTCTCTGGCTTCCGGCGGCTATCTGATTTGGTGAAGACTGCCAGTCTCGCTAGCGGGATGAAAGCAGAGCTCACCATCTGCAGCATCGTCGACAGGACTGACTGCGGACCTTTGGTACAGAGCCGAGTGGAGGGTCTGAATCAGAGGCTGAGACGGTTCTGCGACCGTGTGGGCTGCAGATTCCTCGACTTGCGCCATAGGGTGGTGGGGTTTCGGGTTCCGCTGGATAGGTCAGGAGTCCACTACACGCAACAACCGGCTACACGGGTAGCAGGGGTTTTGTGGCGTGGGCTGGGCGGTTTTTTAGGTTAGATGGCCTCGGCAAGTAAGAAAGGGCAACAGACTCAACGGGTGCGGGGCAAAGTCAGGACATGCGGGGACCAAGCAGCAATCGGTATTGTAATTGTAAACTGTCGAAGCTGCGTTGGTAAAGTACCGGAACTTCAAGCGCTGATAGAAAGCACCGAAGCTGAAATCGTTATAGGTACAGAAAGCTGGCTGAAGCCAGAGATAAATTCTGCCGAAATTTTTACAAAGGTACAGACGGTGTTTAGAAAGGATAGATTGCAAGCAAACGGTGGTGGAGTGTTCGTCGCTGTTAGTAGTAGTTTATCCTGTAGTGAAGTAGAAGTGGATAGTTCCTGTGAATTATTATGGGTGGAGGTTACACTCAACAACCGAGCTAGGTTAATAATTGGCTCCTTTTACCGACCCCCCGACTCAGCAGCATTAGTGGCAGAACAACTGAGAGAAAATTTGGAATACATTTCACATAAATTTTCTCAGCATGTTATAGTCTTAGGTGGAGATTTCAATTTACCAGATATAGACTGGGACACTCAGATGTTTAGGACGGGTGGTAGGGACACAGCATCGAGTGACATTATACTGAGTGCACATCCGAAAATTACCTTGAGCAATTAAACAGAGAGCCGACTCGTGGAGATAACATCTTGGACCTACTGATAACAAACAGACCCGAACTTTTCGACTCTGTAAGCGCAGAACAGGGAATCAGTGATCATAAGGCCGTTGCAGCATCCCTGAATATGGAAGTTAATAGGAATATAAAAAAGGGAGGAAGGTTTATCTGTTTAGCAAGAGTAATAGAAGGAAGATTTCAGACTACCTAACAGATTAAAACGAAAATTTCTGTTCCGACACTGACAATGTTGAGTGTTTATCGAAAAAGTTCAAGGCAATCGTAAAATGCGTTTTAGACAGGTACGTGCCGAGTAAAACTGTGAGGGACGGGAAAAACCCACCGTGGTACAACAACAAAGTTAGGAAACTACTGCGAAAGCAAAGAGAGCTTCACTCCAAGTTTAAACGCAGCCAAAACCTCTCAGACAAACAGAAGCTAAACGATGTCAAAGTTAGCGTAAGGAGGGCTATGCGTGAAGCGTTCAGTGAATTCGAAAGTAAAATACTAGGTACCGACTTGACAGAAAATCCTAGGAAGTTCTGGTCTTACGTTAAATCAGTAAGTGGCTCGAAACAGCATGTCCAGACACTCCGGGATGATGATGGCATTGAAACAGAGGATGACAAGCGTAAAGCTGAAATACTAAACACCTTTTTCCAAAGCTGTTTCACAGAGGAAGACCGCACTGCAGTTCCTTCTTTAAATCCTCGCACAAACGAAAAAAATGGCTGACATCGAAATAAGTGTCCAAGGAATAGAAAAGCAACTGGAATCACTCAACAGAGGAAAGTCCACTGGACCTGACGGGATACCAATTCGATTCTACACAGAGTACGCGAAAGAACTTGCCCCCCTTCTAACAGCTGTGTACCGCAAGTCTCTAGAGGAACGGAAGGTTCCAAATGATTGGAAAAGAGCACAGGTAGTCCCAGTCTTCAAGAAGGGTCGTCGAGCAGATGCGCAAAACTATAGACCTATATCTCTGACGTCGATCTGTTGTAGAATTTTAGAACATGTTTTTTGCTCGAGTATCATGTCGTTTTTAGAAACTCAGAATCAACATGGATTCCGGAAACAGCGATCGTGTGAGACCCAACTCGCTTTATTTGTTCATGAGACCCAGAAAATATTAGATACAGGCTCCCAGGTAGATGCTATTTTTCTTGACTTCCGGAAGGCGTTCGATACAGTTCCGCACTGTCGCCTGATAAACAAAGTAAGAGCCTACGGAATATCAGACCAGCTGTGTGGTTCGATTGAAGAGTTTTTAGCAAACAGAACACAGCATGTTGTTATCAACGGAGAGACGTCTACAGACGTTAAAGTAACCTCTGGCGTGCCACAGGGGAGTGTTATGGGACCATTGCTTTTCACAATATATATAAATGACCTAGTAGATAGTGTCGGAAGTTCCATGCGGCTTTTCGCGGATGTTGCTGTAGTATACAAAGAAGTTGCAGCATTAGAAAATTGCAGCGAAATGCAGGAAGATCTGCAGCGGATAGGCACTTGGTGCAGGGAGTGGCAACTGATCCTTAACATAGACAAATGCAATGTATTGCGAATACGTAGAAAGAAGGATCCTTTATTGTATGATTATATGATAGCGGAACAAACACTGGTAGCAGTTACTTCTGTAAAATATCTGGGAGTATGCGTGCGGAACGATTTGAAGTGGAATGATCATATAAAATTAATTGTTGGTAAGGCGGGTGCCAGGTTGAGATTCATTGGCAGAGTCCTTAGAAAATGTAGTCCATCAACAAATGAGGTGGCTTACAAAACACTCGTTCGACCTATACTTGAGTATTGCTCATCAGTGTGGGATCCGTACCAGATCGGGTTGACGGAGGAGATAGAGAAGATCCAAAGAAGAGCGGCGCGTTTCGTCAGAGGGTTATTTGGTAACCGTGATAGCGTTACGGAGATGTTTAGCAAACTCAAGTGGCAGACTCTGCAAGAGAGGCGCTCTGCATCACGGTGTAGCTTGCTGTCCAGGTTTCGAGAGGGTGCGTTGCTGGATGAGGTATCTAATATACTGCTTCCCCCAACTTATACCACCCGAGGAGATCACGAATGTAAAATTAGAGAGATTAGAGCGCGCACAGAGGCTTTCAGACAGTCGTTCTTCCCGCGAACCATACGCGACTGGAACAGGAAAGGGAGGTAATGACAGTGGCACGTAAAGTGCCCTCCGCCACACACCGTTGGGTGGCTTGCGGAGTATAAATGTAGATGTAGATGTAGAAGATCGGAAAAATTGTTTTAATTCCCAAAAAGATGGGACGTCTGTGGGTGGATCACGTCCGACCAACAACGGTAATCAATTTTTATTATAAAATCGTAGCGTGGGCGATAAACAGCTGCTTGTCGGTTTTGCTTCCTGACATTGTCGCGCGTTATCAAAGTTGTCTCCCTAGTCATACTCTCCTGAATCCCGTTTCTGAAAGTCGTGATCTAGGGAGCATTACTTTTTGTTGATTTTAATCATGCGTTTGACCGAGTTAGTTATGATTTTCTGTTTTGAGTGTTGACTGCTGTTGGTTTTAATGATGCTGCAAGACGGATGTTCACCTCTGTAATTTTTGGTATTCAAGCGTCTATTGACGTGTCGAGGTGTCCTGCAAGTGAGTCCCCTATCGTGCTATTTCTGGAACACTTATTGTGGTCCATAGCTGCTCGATTGGGTGGCTGGTCGTTATTGGGAGAAAGGTTTATCGTCTGCGTGTATGCCGATGACGTTATGGTATTCGTCATACTCATGACGACGTACCGGTGCTTAAGGACTTTCTGGATCCATTTTGTCGTCTTATGAGAGCACCGGTTAACGACAGCAAATGTCGTTACTCACTTTGCGGGGATTTGACGGCATTGAGATTCCAGGACACAGTGGTGGTCGCTCGCCATCGCTCATTGGGCATTATTATTGATCGTTATCCGACGAAGATGGCTGCGTTAGACTGGAAATCTGTCACGGATAGGATTGAAGGAGGGATTCTTGATGACGAGCGCTACCTCTCGTTACCTCATAAGGTTCAGCCATTGGAATATTATGTGATGAGTGAGGACCATTTGGTCGCACAAATTTTCCCCTTTCCTGCAATGATGTACCGAAAGTTCCAACGATTATCGGGCAGGTTTATATGCCGAAAATCAATTTTTCGGGTGCGCTCTGAGGGGAGGTTTGGGCCTCTCTGATGTTCGGTCGGGAATTTTTTATTGATGCCAGTTATTTGAGCGAAGCTTCTACAGCAGTGTTCGAAACATCAGTCCCCATTTAGAGCATTTTTTTTCTTTTTCTTCCCTGTTCTATTCTAAAAAAGTGGTCCAAGATTCTCTTCCCTCGAGGACTGGGTGATGTGCAGTCCATCATCATCGACACGCAAGTCCACGAAATGGCGTCAAATAAAAATATTTGCACCAAGCGACCGAACTCCCCGAAAGGGGACTCCGGCCAAATTTGCCATACGCACATTTCAATAGATTTATGCCACTATGAGACAATGCTTTCATGGAACTATGTTTGCGCTTGTCTACGGAATCATGATTTTACCTAGGCGTGCACCTATTCGTCAGAAACAAATCTACGGACACTAATGTCTTTCTACAGAGCTCTAAACATGTGGAAATCGCTTGGCCACAGATCGAGGCTGTGTGGGGGATGTGTAAGGGTTTTCCAGCGCATTCGAAACAACCTTGGCAGCGGGTATTACCCTGCAACAGAATGATGCCGTTCCCACTACATGGAGGCATACAGCCCCGATCTCTCCCATGCGTTTTCTATATTTTTGGAGCCGTGCAGAAAGAAATTCGTGACCATCGATTTGTTTCGAACGAAGAGGTGCTCGCAATCATTTTCCATGGCGGCACTGACTGGTGTTTATGGCGATTACTTTTGAAGTAATGATCAGTTTACTTAATTTTTCTCCATGTGGCTCGTTTTAATCTGATTGGTCCTTGAGGTGAGTGTTGCAGTTTAGTGGACGTACATGTCCTAGGTAGGAAGACGCCGTCAACTATCTGCAGATGTTGCTTAGTCAGTTAATGAACGAGATGGACCTCTATGGGTCTAAAAGAAGACAACATATTTGTATCACCGGAAACTTGAGGGAGGAGGGGGGGGGCGGGAGTAGTTTTTTTTTGTAGAACTTACCGGCGGGGGTTGCTAGAAGCTAACTGGAGTCTGTTGCTAGTGCTCGTTTTCTAATCTAGCGGTCTGATCTGAGACTCTTTTTGAAAGTAATTGGATTGCTGCAGGGCACTGATTAGTGATAAGTGACAGTTTTAAAGCTGACTCGCGGGTCAAAGCAAGGTTAGCAACTATTATTATGAGCGATTTAATAGTGTAGCAGTGCGAGGGACCTGCTAATAAACGCTTCCGAGTAAATACATGGAGTAATACATCGCGAAATTTCTCTCGCGTGCTGCACATCGCTGAGCGTGTGGGGATTCTGGTTGCGACCGCGAGTGATATTACACACCACATCACGGAGGCACTGACAACGAGGCGTGTACAACGTCGTTGGTGCTACTTATTACTACAGTATTTTTTGCTAGAAAATGGCAACGTATGGCGAAAAGTATCTCTTCTCACTCTCTTCAACATTCTCCCCGTATGGTGTATATCAAGTGGGATGACCAGCTGGACCTGTCGACAAGTCTTCTCTCCATCTGGCTGCTGGACAATCATGCACCTAACTTTCTTGTCATGCGCACCTCTTCCACCACTGCTTCCTTTCCAATAAGTGCCGGTGTTTGAGGTCCTCCAAAGCAGCACAACTTCGCCAATTGTCTTGTGACAGCGAGAGCGAGAGCACCAGCAGCAGCGCAGTACTGTTTGTATAAAGCGTTTATTTTGCATTTTGTTTACGACCTTCCACTAAGGAAGGGATTCTATTTGTGTTTATCTGCTCTGCATAGTAACTAACAGTTCTTGATAAAACTTTACGTAGTTTTCGTGTTAGATTTCTTAGTGTTTTCTTCATCGTTTAGAACAGAAAGCGCCCTAAAACCGTCATTTGTTTGTTTCGCGGCCGTTAGCCACTAGTCACTTGAATCAGCAGTTGTCTTGTGACAGCGAGAGCGAGAGCACCAGCAGCAGCACAGTACTGCTTGTATAAAGCGTTTTTGTACTTATTTGCTGCGCTTAGCTTTTAAATAGTTTTTCTGGGAAAACCTAGCGTAGTTTTCGCGTCTCGTATTTCAGTGAGTGTTTCTTGATTATCAGAGTACCTCATCAGAAGATTATCTTGGGAATTTGTCACCGTGTAGGGTAGGGTAAACATAGTCATGTGTAGGGACTGTGGTTGTTGTGAGCGGACGCAAGGAGAATTGGCCACTCTTCGGGGGCAGGTGGAGGCTTTGTCTGTTAGGCTCATCGAGCTCGAGGCGCAGGCGTCGGCTCGTAGTGGCGTTGGGGCAACTGTGGTGAGACCTATGCCTACTTCGGTGGCCTTGGAATCACATGGAACCCCTGATGTCGCTGCGTCTTCCGGCAGTGAGCATCTTACCGGTCAGCCATCACTCCAGGGTGAATGGCGGACAGTGGTGGGCTCTCGCGTGCCTGGCCGAAAGGCGAAGGTGGGATCTGGCCGCGTGGCAGCTGCCTTACCCCTTTCCAACAGGTACGGGGTGCTTCCTAGTGGTGATGACATCGTTTCCGAGCCACCACAGGATGCCTCGCCTGTTGGGCCAGTGGCCGATTCTCCGGCAAGGTCACGACAGTCACAGAGGGCGGGCCTATTAGTTATAGGGAGCTCCAACGTTAGGCGGGTTATGGAGCCCCTCAGGAAAATAGCGGGTAGGTCGGGGAAGAATGCCAGTGTGCACTCGGTGTGCTTGCCGGGGGGTCTCGTCCGTAATGTGGAGGAGGCCCTTCCGGCAGCTATTGAACGCACTGGGTGTGACCGGCTGCAGATAGTAGCACATGTCGGAACGAATGACGCCTGCCGCTTGGGTTCTGAGGCCATCCTTGGTTCCTTCCGGCGGCTGGCTGATTTGGTGAAGACAACCAGCATCGCACGCGGAGTGCAAGCTGAGCTTAATATCTGCAGCATAGTGCCCAGAGTCGATCGCGGTCCTCTGGTTTGGAGCCGTGTGGAGGGTCTAAACCAGAGGCTCAGACGACTCTGCGACTATAATGGTTGCAAATTCATCGACCTCCGTTATTGGGTGGAGAACTGTAGGGCCCCCCTAGACAGGTCAGGCGTGCACTACACACCGGAAGCAGCTACTAGGGTAGCAGAGTACGTGTGGCGTGCACACGGGGGTTTTTTAGGTTAGAGGGACCCCCCCTTGGGCGAAACGATAAAATACCTGACGGCTTACCAGAGAGGACATTATCATCGTTGATAAAGAACGTCCGTCCTCAGAGACCAAAAACAGGAAAAGTTAACGTAATATTGGTAAACTGCAGGAGTATCCAGGGCAAGGTTCCTGAATTAGTATCTCTTATTGAAGGAAATAGTGCGCATATAGTATTAGGAACGGAAAGTTGGTTAAAACCGGAAGTGAACAGTAACGAAATCCTAGACACAGAATGGAATATATACCGCAAGGATAGGATAAACGCCAATGGTGGAGGAGTATTTATAGCAGTAAAGGATTCAATAATATCCAGTGAAGTTATTAGCGAATGCGAATGTGAAATAATCTGGGTTAAGCTAAGTATCAAAGGTGGGTCAGATATGATAGTCGGATGCTTCTATAGACCACCTGCATCAGCAACCGTAGTAGTTGAGCGCCTCAGAGAGAACCTGCAGAACGTCGTGAAGAAGTTTCGTGATCATACTATTGTAATAGGGGGAGACTTCAATCTACCAGGTATAGAATGGGATAGTCACACAATCAGAACTGGAGCCAGGGACAGAGACTCTTGTGACATTATCCTGACTGCCTTGTCCGAGAATTACTTCGAGCAGATAGTTAGAGAACCAACTCGTGAAGCTAACGTTTTAGACCTCATAGCAACAAATAGACCGGAACTTTTCGACTCCGTGAATGTAGAAGAGGGTATCAGTGATCATAAGTCAGTGGTTGCATCAATGACTACAAGTGTAATAAGAAATGCCAAGAAAGGAAGGAAAATATATTTGCTTAACAAGAGTGATAGGGCACAAATCGCAGAATATCTGAGTGACCACCATCAAACGTTCATTTCTGAGGAAGAGGATGTGGAACAAAAATGGAAAAAATTCAGAAACATCGTCCAGTACGCCTTAGATAAGTTCGTACCGACTAAGGTCCAAAGCGAGGGGAAAGATCCACCGTGGTATAACAATCATGTACGAAAGGTACTACGGAAACAAAGAAAGCTTCATCATAGGTTTAAGAGTAGTCGAATCATAGCTGATAAGGAAAAGCTGAACGAAGCGAAAAAGAGCGTAAAGAGAGCAATGAGAGAAGCATTCAACGAATTCGAACATAAAACATTGGCAAACAATCTAAACAAGAACCCTAAAAAGTTTTGGTCATATGTAAAATCGGTAAGCGGATCTAAATCCCCTATTCAGTCACTCGTTGACCACGATGGCACCGAAACAGAGGACGACCGAAGAAAGGCAGAAATACTGAATTCAGTGTTCCGAAACTGTTTCACTGCGGAAAATCGTAACACGGTCCCTGACTTCAGCCGTCGCACGGACGCCAAAATGGAAAATATTGAAATAAACGATATCGGAATTGAAAAACAACTGCTATCACTTAGTAGCGGAAAAGCATCCGGACCAGACGAGATACCCTTAAGATTCTACAGTGATTATGCTAAAGAACTTGCCCCCTTTCTATCAGCAATTTATCGTAGATCGCTGGAAGAACGTAAAGTACCTAGCGACTGGAAGAAAGCGCAGGTCGTTCCCATTTTCAAGAAGGGTCATAAATCAGATGCGAATAATTATAGGCCTATTTCGCTTACGTCAATCTGTTGTAGAATAATGGAACATGTTTTGTGTTCTCGTATTATGACGTTCTTAGATAATACAAATCTCCTTCATCATAACCAACATGGATTCCGCAAACAGAGATCATGTGAAACTCAGCTCGCCCTATTTGCCCAAGAAATTCACAGTGCCGTAGACACTGGCGAGCAGATTGATGCCGTATTCCTGGACTTCAGGAAGGCATTTGATACGGTTCCGCACTTACGTTTAATGAAAAAAATACGAGCTTACGGAATATCGGACCAGGTTTGTGATTGGATTCAGGATTTCCTAGAAGAAAGAACTCAACATGTCATTCTTAACGGTTCAAAATCTGCAGATGTAGAGGTAATTTCGGGAGTACCGCAAGGAAGCGTGATAGGACCTTTATTGTTTACAATATACATAAATGACTTAGTTGACAACATCGGTAGCTCCGTGAGGCTATTTGCAGATGACACGGTTGTCTACAAGAAAGTAGCAACATCAGAAGACTCGTACGTACTCCAGGAAGACCTGCAGAGGATTAATGCATGGTGCGACAGCTGGCAGCTTTCCCTAAACGTAGATAAATGTAATATAATGCGCATACATAGGGGCAGAAATCCATTCCAGTACGATTATGCCATAGGTGGTAAATCATTGGAAGCGGTAACGACCGTAAAATACTTAGGAGTTACTATCCGGAGCGATCTGAAGTGGAATGATCACATAAAACAAATAGTGGGAAAAGCAGGCGCCAGGTTGAGATTCATAGGAAGAATTCTAAGAAAATGTGACTCATCGACGAAAGAAGTAGCTTACAAAACGCTTGTTCGTCCGATTCTTGAGTATTGCTCATCAGTATGGGACCCTTACCAGGTTGGATTAATAGAAGAGATAGACATGATCCAGCGAAAAGCAGCGCGATTCGTCATGGGGACATTTAGTCAGCGCGAGAGCGTTACGGAGATGCTGAACAAGCTCCAGTGGCGGACACTTCAAGAAAGGCGTTACGCAATACGGAGAGGTTTATTATCGAAATTACGAGAGAGCACATTCCGGGAAGAGATGGGCAACATATTACTACCGCCCACATATATCTCGCGTAATGATCACAACGAAAAGATCCGAGAAATTAGAGCAAATACGGAGACTTACAAGCAGTCGTTCTTCCCACGCACAATTCGTGAATGGAACAGGGAAGGGGGGATCAGATAGTGGTACAATAAGTACCCTCCGCCACACACCGTAAGGTGGCTCGCGGAGTATAGATGTAGATGTAGATGTAGAATTCTGGGTCTTCTTCAGACATAGCCTTTCAAATCTTGGTAATGTCTTAGCATGAAAACATGCTCATTATTCCATCTAAGCCAAAGGTCCTCGTTGACCTTTTGTCTCACTGGAAACTTCTTGGCAGGATCCTTCCTAGTTGTTGGTTCTGATCCACATGGAATACAATGAGGTGACAAAAGTCATGGGATCCCTACTAATATAGTGTCGAACCTACTCTTTTCGGCGTAGTGCAGCAAATCAACGTGGCGAGGACTCAACATGTCGTTGGAAGGCCGTCGCAGAAATATTAAGTCACGCTGCCTCTATTGCCGTCCGTAATTACGAAAGTGTTGAGGTGCAGGATGTGCACGAACTGACCTCCCAATCATGTCCAATAAACGTTCGATGGGATTCCTGACGGGCGGTCTGGGTGGCCAGATCACTCGCTCGAATTGTGCAGAATGTTCTTCACACCAGTCGTGAACAAGTGAACAATTGCGGTCTGGTGACATGTCATCGTTGTTTGGAAACATGAATGGCTGACAATGGTCTTCAAGTAGCCGCACATAACCATGTCCAGCCACTGATCGATTTAGTTGAACCAAAGGACCCAGTCCTTAACACAGCCGTCACCATTAAGGCGCCACCATCAGCTTGCACCGTTCGTTGTTGACAACTTGGGTCCATGCCTTCGTGGAGTCTGCACCACACTCGAAGCCTGCCATCAGCCTTTTCAACTGAAGGTCAAGAGTCCAGGAGAGACGCTGTTAGCAAAGGCACTCGCGTCGGTCGTCTGCTGCCATATCCTATTACCGTCAAATTCCGCCGCACTGTCCTAACGGATACATTCGTCGTACGTCCCACATTGATTTCTGCGGTTATTTCACGCACTGTTGCTTGTCTGTTACCACTGAGAACGCCGCTGCTCTCGATGGTTAAGTGAAGGCCGGCAGCTACTGCGTTGTCCATGGTGAGAGGTAATGGCTGAAATCTGGTTTCTAGGCACGCTCTTGACACCGTCGATCTCGGAATACTGAATTCCCTAACGATTTCCGAAACTGAATGGAAGTCTGGTAATTCCCATCGTGCGACTGTAATCATGTCGGAAACCTTTTCGCATAAATCCCCTGAGAACAAATGACAGCGCCACCAACGCACTGCTCTTTTATACCTTCTGTACACGATACTACCACCATATCTATATGAGCATATCTCCATCCCACGACTTTTGTCACCTCAGTGGTGTCTACCATCTTGCTGCTTTTTAAGAAATGGGCTGGTATGAATACAACGCCACTCTCTTCTGGAGTGATGGCTTTTGAATTTACTGTGGGCGCTATTCCTGTCACAATGGTGTGTAAGCCCCTCGTCATCCACTTGAGAGCAACCAAGCACCTTCCTCAAGGGCGCTTCACGATACGCTGTCATCAGCCTTCCCACCACGCTGATTCCACGCAGCAAACACAGAGATATCAGAGTTCTTCCAAACAACACAGCACACCGAAAGACAGTATTAGTGTGAGCACCATGTAATCACGAGGAAGAGGTGCGGCGCGGCAGAAGTGAGATGTGTCTCATTCCCAACAATCGTGATGTGTAGGAATTTTCGTTTTATTCGACTGTAACCGCTCTTTCCTCCGCTGGGTGCCTGCCTCGGCCAGTCCACAAATATGGAAACTGGTGGCCGACCATTTCTCAGGCTGCGGCGGAATTCCTGCAGCCTAACAAGACGGAGCGCGAGGAAGAAGAGCGCCGGACACGGGCGGGCACTCGGCCGGCTTCCCTTATTGGAACCGGAACCGTCACATAGCCGCTAGCGTGTGTGCCACTCCGGAAGGCCGGCGGCGAGATTTATCGACTGTGCCGCGACGGGCAGCCGACAAAGGGGATCCGGCCAGGCGCCGCGCCGCGGGAGAAAAGGATGCGCCAGCCAGGGTTAGTTTTATCGACCGGCGCGGGCGGCAGCAGCGGCGGCGGTGGCGGGGGCGGAAGGCGCCCGCGTCTGCGGCGGCGCCGTCGGTGACGGCGATGGCGACAATGCATAATGAAGGAGCGCGGCCAGCGCCAAGGCCGCCCACCCACGCCTCCCCCGACAGTTATTCACGCACACGCTGCTTAAATGTACTCCAGTGACGCTATATAATCCAAGAGACCTAACAAGAAGTTCAAATAACTGAAAGCTCGATTTAATGAAAGTGCGACTGAGCAAGGTGGAATCAGGAATAAACAGAGTTAGAAGTGTAAGCTAAAATACAGGGCCTTCAGTAATATACATACACTGGTGACAAAATAAGTGAAGCATCCAGAATACATCGTCCAATGTCAGTGTAACAGAATCGGAGGGTATGTACTCATAAATGATTAGAGGTTGCAGTTCTCTCTGACAGGTGGAGCGACCAACAGAGTTCAATAGCGGTACTCGTGTTTGATTTGTTACCAGGTCTGATAGGGTATACAATGAGATAATAAAAGTCGATAAGCGATATGCACACACGTAGACGGCAGCGCCGCCTCTAACGGCGATGGCAGTTATTTGTACTGATGTACTTCACGCGAATAGGTTTCCCACGTGATTATGGCCGCACTGTGGGAATTATCAGATTCTGAACGCGGAATGGTAATTGGAACTAGACGCGTAGGATATTCCGTCTCGGAAATCTTTAGGGAATTCAATATCGTGAGACCCACAATGTCTAAAATGTGTCGAGATTATCCAATTTAAGGCATTACTCTCATCATGTACAATGCAGTGGTCGACAGCCTTCACTTTACGACCATCCCCTGGTCTCGCACGGCTAAATATCTAGGGGTAACACTCGGTAGGCGCCTCACCTGGAAGCCACATATCCATGAGGTCAGGGGGAAAGCACACGCACGTTATGGCTCTGAGCACTATGGGACTTAACTTCTGAGGTCATCAGTCCCCTAGAACTTAGAATTACTTAAATCTAACTAACCTACGGACATCACACACAGCCATGCCCGTGGCAGGATTCGAACCTGCGACCGTAGCGGTCGCGCGGTACCAGACTGAAGCGCCTAGAGCCGCTCGGCCACAAACCGCCGGCGTTAGTTAGATTTAAGTACTTCTAAGTTCTAGGGGATTGATGACCTTAGAACTTAAGTCCCATAGAGATGAGAGTCCTTTTTTTTTAGACTAAAGATGCGACATTCCCTTGTATTCGCGCATAAGCAGTCTGCAGCATACTCGGAATTGTAGAACTCTGCACTGGGCACAGTCATTTGATTATTTACGTCCCTGAGCCAGTCGCGAAGAGGTTGGCTGTGATTTACACGCAGGCACGTGACGCGTACCTACAACGAGTAGTCTATTTTGAGCAGAAAGTCGCTCGTGTAAGGCGGGTCCTAATGAGGAACGCAGGCGAAGTGTCATCTGGTCCGTCGGCCCGCTAGCTGGCGCTGGTGACCAGGTGCGTGCCTGCCTGTCGCCGTATGAATAATGCAGCAGGCCGCACGTCGCCGTGTGTGCTTTTTCGCACAAAGCGTGCCGCCTCATCCGGGCCAGCCCGTCTATGGAGCCGCTCGATCCGATGGGCAGTGGCTGCGAGAAGTTGCACCTGTTCCCAGCAAGCGGCGTTCCTTCACATGATTTCCTTCACTCGCCGTTCAAGCAACCTTGCTGACAACATATGAGGCCGCTGTTCTGCAAGGCGCTGGGATAACACGACTGGGGAACAGTATCGAACGAAATCTATTGCCGTTTAGTACTTTTAAGAAAACCTCGATAGCTCGAAGGCTACTTCTATCTAATACTCGGTAATTCGAATTGTTTCGTCAGTTATTGAGGTAACTGAGTATAATTTAGCTATCTGGCACGGCGGTGAGATTGTGATCTGCTCTCGACAGAAATGTCGTTCTTTCCAAAAGTTTCGCCATTATACTCTTCGCGACTCTCCTTTGTTTTCTCACTAATGTATAACTGTGCTGTGTGCATAAATTAGTTGTAAAAATGACTAGAAAAAAGTGCAGCTGTTTGACTTTCGTAGAAACTATGTAGATTATTGAGGTAGAGGCATTGCGGATTCAAGAAAAAAAAGGATGTAGCGAAAAGTTTCGGGATTCCGTTATGCACACTGTCGAAAATCCTTAAGCATATAGATAAGATTAACGAAAGGTATCATAAGGGGGGGAGGAGACGGACTCGGCTGAGTTCCTGTGCCGTGAAGAATGCTTATTGAATTGGTTTTGTCAATGAAGAGGACAAAATATACTCGTTCTTATTATCATTTTAATTGAATCAACTGTGGGTTCTTGGTGAAACATTGTAAATTAACCACACAACCACTGTTTTTTGCCTTGTTTCACAATTTCATCGTTAATGTTAATGTACAACCTAGCTTTCGGGGTATAAGCTCATTTTCAAGTACATCACTGATTCCCAAAGATGATAATGCACAGATAAACATGATGACAAATCAACTTCATAAGTTATCGATTCATAGCTTTATGTACAATTACGTCAATGACCATTTTTTAACAAATTACGCACATTGTTACACCAATTCAGCAACTGCACGATAATGACTGGACTAAAGTTATGCATCAGCCACGAACTTTCTAACTATGATGGACTGAGGCCCAAAGTTTTGGTTCTAACCTGCGGTTGTGATGTCATCTAAAAGAGATGAATAATTGTATTGGGTTTTCTCGTTTAATAATAGGTGTGGGGATATACATATCTGTCTTTTAGTTTCTAAAATTCCTAATTGGTTGAGTTTGGCCGCCATTTTCTCTGTGTGTAAGTCTTGTACATCTATTGTGTATTTGTGGTTATTGTTCAGGCACTGTTCTGCAAAGGCTGAATCAGGCTTCTTCAATATCCAGCTTCTGTGGTGTTCTTTAAGCCTGGTACAGATTGACCTTCCTGTACGTCCAATGTAGCAAGACTGACACTCACGACATGTGATTTTATAAACCCTAATTTTTGTGATGGCTGGTTGTTTGTCTTTTGCATTGAACAAGAAATTACCTATTGTCTGAGGGACGTAGAAATTGTCTGAGGGACATAGGAAAACGCAGAGAAACCCTTTGTCTTCAAGATGTTACTTAAGCTACTGATGTTTTCCCTATAAAATTAAAAGACAGATATGTATATCCCCACACCTGTAATTAAACGAGCAAACCCAATTCGTCTCTCTTAGATGAGATCACATCCCTAGGATAGAAGCAAAACTTTAGGCCCCAGTCCATCATAGTTTGAAAGTTCTTGGCTGATGCATAACTTTATTCCTGCCATTATAATAACTGACTTGTGTAATAATGTATGTAGTTTCGAAAAAACAGTATCGTATTCATAAAAATATCGGTAGATTGAAATAACGATACTTGTCGTTGATAAAAAGATTCAACTCTCTCCCTTTTTAATACCAGTTTTCGAAACTTGATTATCTTAAAAGGATATTTTTTTATTTACGCCCTTCTTCCAACAATGTCGTCATACATTTTTTAAATCATCATTACCATCATCATCATCAGCAAACTGACTCGGTGTTGTGGCCTCTTTGAGTCGGCGTGCACAGTAGGATCTCAGCAAGTTCTTCTACTTCTGCCGAACTTGAGTGTCCCGTTGCCAAGTAAATCCAGATACTCTTTTTCGGCAAATCGGGCTCCAATCGAGTATTAATTTTGACAATCTCCCATCATTGAATTGAAGAAAAAAAGGAAATCCAAATTCGGGGAAAGATATCAGATAACATTAGATTTGCTGTGATATTGTTCTGTTTGCAAATAGAGTAGTATAGAAAAACTCAAATATTAGATAACTTGACTTTTTCTGCTCCAAAGTTGGTCTAAAAATGAACTGTGACGAAACCAAGATAATGATGAATGAATGGACACCGGAGGGAAATATATGTGTCGGAAGCACGCACCTGCAAAGGGTCAGAGTATATATGTCTGCGTCAACTTGTAAATATGAAAGGAGACTTAAAACCAGAAATATTTCGACATACTAAATTGAGCTTGCAAGCTTAAGGAAAATACTCTTCAAATTCGCAGCAGCTCAGAGAGGAAAGGAAAGATAAATGTGTTGGGGTACACAAGGAAGGAGAGAAAGAAAACTATCGACATCAGACGTACAACAAAGGTCAGTGACATAATGGGTAGTGGCGGTAAGTTCCTGTGGGGCCAAACTGCTTAGGTCATTGGTCCCTAGGTTTACACACTTCTTAATCTAACTTAAACTTACGCTAAGGGCAACACACACACCCTGCCCGAGGGAGGACTCGAACCTCCGACGGGGGGAGCCACGCGAACCGTGGTAAGGCGCCTTTGACCGGGCGGCTACTCCGCGCAGCACATAATGGGAACAGTAAATACCTTGAAATGGCAATGAAGTGATCGTGTCGCTCGAAGATCGCGATGGAGAATAAACTGAATACTGTTGTCTCATCACAGAAACCCTGCAGAGCAAAAGCTGGGAAATTTCCTAAAGTTGAAGCTTGAGTACTTCGCAGGCGTAATTCTGTGCAACTTATCTACATTACAACACAAAAATGTGATTATGGGTGATCATATTGCGAAGATTATTTTAAATTTTCCCTTTAAAAATTAAGATGCACCATATTTTCGGGTCAATGTCACATAAGTACTCCGTATGCCGCTGTACAGTGTGCGGGTCAGGGTACCTTTTTCTAGTATTAGCGATTTTCTGTACTATCGCACCAGCATACTGAGAGAGGGAAATTCACTGTATGCATGTGTACACACCCTAGTCTCAGTTATTTTTTTCTCATGATTCTCACGGAGATGCACAAATGCTGGCAGCAGAGTAGTCACACAGTCTTCTTTGAATAAGGTTCTCTACATTTAGCACAGTGTTTCGCTATAACTACGTCCTGTTTCTTCCAAAGATTCCCATTTAAGTACCACGATCTGTGTTACCATTCCATATGGCCTATAAATGCCAAAAAAGCAAATGCCCCTCCGATAATATCACATCTGGTCTGTAATACTGAGATGAAAAATTCTGAGATCCGACCACTGGACTGGAAAATGTACGCTGCCTAGCAGTAACACCGCAAACGGCTGGCTGCTAGCGATTGCCGCGGATAATCCCGACAACAAGAAAACAGGAATGCAGTACGACGTCAATTGGTCCAAAGGCTTACAAAAACACCCAACTCCAAGTTTCCACGGTAACCGATGTAATTTACTGCCTTCAATTAGACCTCGGCCAGTCCGCCTCGTTCGTTACACACTACCTCCAGCTAGATAACGGCGTCACGCTCTGATAAGCTACCTCTTGCACGCCCATTAAACAGCAAAACACACCGAGAAAACCGGAAAAGTATTCGAGCAACTCGATGCACTTGCGGTTCTTATAGTCTTCCTGTATTTGAAAACAATAACTTTGTTGATAATGAAGGGTCACTAACTCTCGACTTAGGTTTTGAAACACCACCAACGCCCTGAAGGCACAAGACTTGCCTCAGCTGCTACACCCTGCGATGACTGCGGACGAACTTTTCCCGTTTTCGCGTCTTCCAAGCAGCGTCAGTAACCGTTTGAGGTGTTTCCATTCGTCATTTCCTGCTCCCGCAAAAGCACACTACAGAAAGGAGATATTCCTGCAACGATTCTCATTATTTCCAAGATGGGCTGCAAAATACCCGTCTTCTTGGGAACATCAACCGAGCTCAAAATCAGCATAGTTGGCCTAAACAACAACCTATTTACGAAGACTACGCAAAGACCGGCCCTTCGTCTCCAGGCAGGACAAAATGCTTCTTCCCCTCGACACCGGCTCTGTCGTACACAATAGTCAAGGATGCAGCCCACTGAGACGACAAGGAACTGACCTATTCTCCTTGAGAAAACCTTAGTTTCGGACTACGAGGGGCTTTAACAAGCAACGTAAAACTTCAATTTCTCAGCTTTTTTTCCTCGGCCAATTTCAATTGAAACAATGCAGAATTTGTTATGAAACCTCGCAAACATTCACGCTTCAGACCCTATGGTTTCATGCAGTACCGATAGGTGGTGGTGCTACACGTAGCGTACAAAATGGTGTCTATAACGGAGGTACACTAAGTGATCAAACGTATCCGGACACCTGGCTGAAAATGACTTAAAAGTTCGTGGTGCCCTCCATCGGTAATGCTGGAATTCAATATAATTTTCGCCCAGCCTTAGCCTTGATGACAGCTTCCACTCCCGCAGGCATACGTTCAATCAGGTGCAGGAAGATTTCTTGGGAAATGGCAGCTCATTCTTCACGGAGTGCTGCACTGAGGAGAGGTCTTGATGTCGGTCGGTGAGGCCTGGCACGAAGTCGGCGTTCCAAAACATCCCAAAGGTGATCTATAGGATTCAGGTCAGGACATTGTGCACACCAGTCCATTACAGGGATGTTATTGTAGTGTAACCACTCCGCCACAGGCCGTGCATCACGAACAGGTGCTCGATCGTGTTGCAATCGCCATCCCCGAAGTGCTCTCCAACAGTGGGAAGCAAGAAGGTGCTTAAAACATGAATGTAGGCCTGTGTTGTTATAGTGCCGCGCAAAACAACAAGCCCCCCCCGTGTAAAATACGACCACCACCGCCGAATTTTACTGTTGGCACTACACACGCTGGCAGATGACGTTCACCGGACATTCGCCATACCCACACCCTACCATCGGACGACACATTCCTTACACCAAGCAAGGCGTCATTTGGCATTTACCGGCGTGATGTGTGGCTTACGGACAGCCGCTCGACCATAAAATCCAAGTTTTCTCAAAACAATGGTTCAAATGGCTTTGAGCACTATGGGACTTAACATCTATGGCCATCAGTCCTCTAGAACTTAGAACTACTTAAACCTAACTAACCTAAGGACAGCACACAACAACCAGTCATCACGACCAAGTTTTCTCACCTCCCGCTTAACTGACATAGTACTTACAGTGGAGCCTGATGAATTTTGGAATTCCTGTGTGATGGTCTCGATAGATGTCTGCCCATTACACATTACGACCCTCTTCAACTGTCGGCGGTCTCTGTCAGTCAACAGATGACGTCGGCCTGTACTCCTTTGTGCTGTACGCGTCCCTTCACGTTTCCAGTTCACTATCACATCGGAAATATTGGACGTAGGAATGTTTAAGAGTCCGCAGCTCGTGGTCGTGCGGTAGCGTTCTCGCTTCCCGCACCCGGGTTCGGTCCTCTGCGGGGTCAGGGATTTTCTCTGCCTCGTGATGACTCGGTGTTGTGTGACTTCCTTAGGTTAGTTAGGTTTAAGTAGTTCAAAGTTCTAGGGGACTGATGACCATAGATGTTAAGTCCCATAGTGGAGCCATTTGAATGTTTAAGAGTGTGGAAATCTCGTGCACAGACGTATGACACAAGTGACACTTAATCACCTGACCGCGTTCGAAGTCCTTGAGTTCCGCGGAGCGCCCCATTTTTCTCTCTCACTACGTCTAATGACTAATGAGGTCGCTTATATGGAGCACCTGGCAGTAGGTGGCAACACAATGCACCTAATATGAAAAACGCAAGTTTTTGGGGGTGTCCAGATTCTTCTGATCACACAGTATATGTTCCAAGCAGAGAGCTGTCATTGAGTTTCATTGCCCAGAAAACCAGAGGATCGCAGATATTCATAGGCGCTTGCGTAATGTCTACGGAGACCCGGTAGTGAACAAAAGCACGGCGAATCGTTGGGCGAGACGTCTGTTATGACCGCAACAAGGTCGCGCAAACCAGTCTGATCTTCCGCGTGCAGGTCGTCCGCACACAGGTGATAGTCCTGCACAGCTGGGATGTGAGGACATTCTTACTCAATGTCATCGACGGTTCACAATCAAACACCTCGTTGTACAACCGGACCACAGGCAATGAAACATGGATTCATCACTTCGAAGCAGAAATAAAACTGCAGTCCGTGGAGTGGCGCCACACCACCAACCCTCCAAAGACAAAGTTCAAAGCCGCAGCCTCTGCCGGTAAAGTCATGACGACGGTCTTCTGGGACTTTGAAGGAGTTACTCTCTTTAATGTCCTTCCTCACAGTGCAACGATCAACTCTGAAATGTATTGTACTACTTTCGGGAAATTGAAAGAACGATTTCAGCATGTTCGTCGCCACAGAAAATGCGAACGAACTTCTCCATAACAACTTAAGGCATTACATACGTCTGCATACCCGAGAGGATCTCAAAAATCTTCACTGGACTATTCTTCCTCATATACCCTACAGCCCGGATCTCGCACCTTCCGACTTCCATCGGTCAGCCCAATGAAGGATGCACTCCGCAGGAAGCAATACGTGGATGATAGTGAAGTTATTGATACAGCAAGACATTGCCTCTGGCATTGGCTAGTACAGTGGTACTACGCGGACATACAGGCTCTCCCAGTAAGGTTGCGTAAGGCCATCACATTGAATGGAGATAATGTTGAAAAATAGGTTTCTACAGCCAAAAGAGTGAGGATTAATACGGTGTATTGGGATCCTGAATAAAACCAACCCGCTTTAAAAAAAATTTAAAAAAAGGTTGTATTAGTTACTGAACGAGTGTGTCGGCCTTCAAAATGTTTGACTACTGACGATCAGAGAGCATTTACGAAACATGAACAACGGTTCTCAGGAAGAAAGTTTTGACATCGACGTAGTCTGCTAACATGGGAAATAAACTATCCGTCGCACCTACTCGCGTAGCACTAATCCACTTGCGTCGTATGTACACGACATTATTTTTGAGTGAAAAACGACAACTGCTATTGCAACGAGAGATGACAGTCTATTGCGATATTCGTTTAATGTGTATGTGTTAACAGAGACAGTAATTTTAAAATTACCAGTAAATTAGCAGTCTTCAAATTACGGAAAATGTATTATACTGTTACTATGGAATGTTAACTACGACCCTGAAAATTCAGAATATTTTCTCTTTGTGTAACAGCTGAATACAGAATTAAAACGTATAACTTTTCCGTTCAGAAAATTTGGTTCCTAATTCCAGGTTTTCCAATCACGGGTTGTAAAAAGAATACTAAAATTTGAAGAATCAGTGACGAAGCGTTTATTCGCACCAAATGTTTCAAAGGTAAAGAGTGCTGCATAACTGCCTATTACTCTGCAGTTATATCAGCCATAACAATAAAAATGCTGTTTTTGTGCTTTGTGATACCGAAGTCACATTTAGAAACGTTTTAATTATCATCGTCGACACCTACCCAAAGCTGATAGCACCAGCGAAAGCAACCGATACACTTAATCTAGGTCTCATAAGAGGTGCCAAGTGACCGTAGCTAATGGTTCAAATGGTTCTGAGCACTATGCGACTTAACTAGTGACCGTAGCTGATAGCAGTAAACGCACTCCTCGTCCTCTTCGTATTCAGATGATGAATCTTTCAACATCGCTTTCATCAACGCTTGAATCAGTCTTCCTCACCACGAGGCTGCTGTTTCGTGGCCATCTAGTTCTTTCTTACGAAGAGCTTCCTTTTGGTACCCCAGATACTGAAGGTGCATCAGATGCATCAAATCAAGCTCCTGGAGCAGTTTTTGTTGGAGGTGGTGTCTTCCCTGTAGTCTTGGTACTTGCTTTCTTTTTCCCTTAATCCAATGACTGCTCCAAAGCCTTATTAAAAGGAGATGTCAACACTACTGATTTACCTGCTCATGGTGTTGGGTTGATGACAGAAGTACAGCAGATGAGCTGATTTCAAAAGTACAAACAGCTGTTTTTTGCATCCCATTAACTTCAGACGACAGTGGCCCTGCTGTAGCTTGTGAACAACCCTTATCCGCATTTGCTGCAGATTGCTGAGGAGGAATATCCACGGATGAAAAAACTACGGGGTTAAAAGGGTAGATCCTACACTTTTTGCAACTATATGCAGCCACTTCCATTGTTCCAGCTCTGCAATATGCCCAAGCCATCAATGGCCCAAAGCCTTGTCTCTCCAACACTAGAAAGGTGGCATGTGGAATAAAAGTCAGAATATCTGTGTGTACGAACTGCCGCCAAATTTCGGGGACCTGCCTATTAGCGGCCACGCCTTATTTCCAGGTAGGCACAACCTAACCCTTAAGTGAACGCTGGACGTGTATTTATCTATTACATAAAAAAGAGCTTGTTCAGATTACGATCTGATATGAAATACTTTGAAAGTATGTGTTACCCGGCTAGAGGAAGGAGTTGCAACTGAATTCTGTAGAAACCGTATATCTTTATCACAAAATTTAAAAAAGCTGTGGAGAACGAAACGTCAACACCACCGACACCAAACTCACAATGGCGTATAGAATGTGCTTCGCTACTGGTACGGAACGTAGCTCCAAACAAGGGAGATATTCAGCTACCCGGAATTAGGCGACCACTGGAAATGTCATCACTTTACCTATTCCAGCAGGAACTGAGCAGTGCTGCTGCATGGCGATAGAAGTCAGCAGGACAGTGCTATCGCTGCTAGAGTACTGGTTATTCTTCATGTTTTACTGTCCCTGTACATTAATACCGATGAAACTGGACTAATTTGTGACCGCTCTACGGAACAGACACATAAAATTATGCTTTAAGAATCATTCTGTTTGTAACGGAAAACAAACCGATGCTTTCTGTCGACACTGGGTGTCGCTTGAAAGACGCATTGAGCACTATTTGCTTGGGCGGACTCCAGTTACACAAAGCAAAAACAAAATTGCAGATGTCTGCCAAAACAACAGAGCAAATACGCCTGGCGACTCATAGAAGGGACACATGATATAAATACACTGTTCAGTCACATTAATATGACCACCTGGCAAAAGGCCGAATAACCACCTTCTGCAGCACGGACAACTGTGAGGGGTCCAGCAAGAGAATCAGTCCTAAAGGTACTGACAGGAATGTGGAGCCATGCTGACTCCATCGCCTTACTCAGCTGCTCAAGGTTTCTCGTGTGAGGATCTATGGCGCGTACAGCTCAATCGTGATTGTCGTATAGATTCTCGATTGGGTTAAATTCGGGGAGTTTGTTGACCTAAGGAGTACGGAAACACTCATCCTGGTGCTCTTGGTACCAAGCACGCTCACTGTGACCTGTGTGAGACGCTGCTCGTAGATACCGCTGTGCCGATGGAAAACAAAATGCATGTAAGGGTCAACATGGTCCCCGAGGATAGACGTATGCTTGTGTTGATCCACTATGCTCTCCAGAATTACGAGATCGCCCAGGGAAAGGCGCGAGAACATTCGCCAGACCATAACGCTCCTCGTTCCGGCCTGGACCCTTGCGATGATTGTTGCAGGTTGTTTGCTTTCACGTGTTTCATGCCGTACATGCCAACAGCCATCTGTCCGATGTAGAGGGAAACAAGATTAATCCGTCGCCACGTCCAGTTGCGGTATTAATGTGCAGATTCCAGTCTTTGTCAGCGATGAAGAGAATTCAGCGTAGATGCACGAACAAGGCGGCTGTTACGGAGGCCCTTACACAGCAACGTTCGCTGAACGGTCGTTGTGGACACAATGTAAATAGCCCCTTGGTTCATCTGGCCGGTCAGTTGCTCAGCAGTTGCACCTCTATTCGCTAGTAAACATACCCACAGCCGTCGTTCACTTACCCGCAGCCGTCGTTCACTCGTGTCATCTGTGGCGCACCACGGTTTTGCCGATTGTGGACAGCGCCATTTTCCGAAGCACAGTGTACTTTAAGCACGGCGACACACGAACAGTTTTCAAAATTGGCCGTTTCTGAAACGCTTTCAGCCATGCGCTTTAGATCTAAATGGCTCCGTTTCCGCCGGCCGCGGTGGCCGAGCGGTTCTAGGCGTTTCAGTCCGGAACCGCGCGACTGCTACGGTCGCGGTTTCGAATCCTGCCTCGGGCATGGATGTGTGTGATGTCCTTAGGTTAGTTGGGTTTAAGTAGTTCTAAGGGACTGATGACCTCTGAAGTTAAGTCCCATAGTGCTCAGAGCCATTTGAACCACTTGAGCTCCGTTTCCGCATTACGACAACGACTGCACTGTTTCGCGCGTACCCCGACACGTTTTATATACCCTCTACTTCTACTGCTGCCACCTATGGTTATGGCACTTTGACATCGAACATAGTTGGTGGTTACATTAATGTGACAGGACCGTGTACAGTTTTACAGGGTGATTCAGGTAAGATGTTTCATATTTTAAAAAAGGATAAATCTCTCTCAGAACTATTCCAGCGAAGTTGATACCGCTATGCTTGCAATTAATATCGCTGAGAAAATAATGTGACCAGAGTCTCGGTCCGGCACACAGTTTTAATCTGCCAGGAAGTTTCGATTATAATGTCGACTATTCATCTTGATGAATTCGGAATTACGAAATTTTAAACTAACGCAAAAATATTTGCGGTTTATAACCCTATTTTCGCCGTTCGGTACCGACCCGACCGATGTGATGTTTTGCTGACGTTTCTACTTGCGTGATCACAGTACTGGCGTCGCAGTTCCGTTCAGCTGACGTCCAATGTGAATCGATCTTTACTCAGATAATGAAGCAGTTTCTTATAGTTCACGTCGATGGACTAGTTTCGTTCGTGCAACACATGTGTTGGCGTATTTTTTCACGAAGTACGGCACCGCAGTAGAGACTGCAGACAGGATCTGCAGCCACGGTGTGCGCAGCGTCGCAGCGGCAGGTGCAGCGAGGATGCGCCAAATCAGACGGCGGCCGGCAGCTGGCGGGTTTTAATTCTGGCGGCTCTCGCAGGAAATTACATTTGGACTGCAGCCGGCGGCGCACGCGAGCAGCGGCAGCGGCGGCCAGCCCCGGCTCCCTCCGGCCCCGCCTTGGCCTGCCTCCCTTTTATAATTTCGGTTGTTCTTTTGCGGCGGGCGATGAAGCGCGGCTTAATTAACACGCGCCCGCTGACGGGGCTGCATTATTCAGGCGCCCGCACCCGAGCCAGCAAGCCGATGCCGAAACATGCCACACGCCGGCTCTGCTCCAGACGCGCGGCGGCAGGCGCATTATGGCGCTCCCTGCACCGTGTTATCTTCTTCACTACAAGCGACGTAGGTACGCTTCGTACCCAAAAGTCTCTGGACACCCATTACCGTTCACTGCAAAGAGGACGGCCTCGTACGAGTAACTTACAGCTTACATACATTGAAGAGCCAAAGAAATTGGTACACCGTGTAGGGCCCCCACGAATATGCGGAAGTACCGCAACACGACGTGGCACGGACTCGACTAATGTCTGAAGTAGTGCTGGAAGGAACTGCAACCATGAATCCTGCAGGGCTGCCTATAAATCCGTAGGAGCACAAGGGGGTGGAGGTCTCTTCTGAACAGCACGTTGCAAGGCAATTCACGTCTGGGGAGTTTGGTGGCGAAGTGTTTAAATTCGTAAGGGTGTTCCTGGAGTCACTCTGTGGCAATTCTGGACGTGTGGGGTGTCGCATTGTCCTGCTGGAATTGCCTAAATCCGTCGGAGTGTATAATGGACATGAACAGATGCAGGGGATCAGACAGGATGCTTACGTCCGTGTCACCAGTCAGTCGTATCCAGACGTATCAGGGCTACCATATCACCTTAACTGCACACGCCTCACACCATTACAGAGCCTCCACCTGCTTGAACAGACCCCTACTGACATGCAGGATTCATGGATTCATGAGGTTGCCTCCATACCTGTACACGTCCATCCGCCCGATAGAACCTGAAACGAGACCCGCCCGACCAGGTAACATGTTTCCAGTCACCGACAGTCCAATGTCGGTGCTGATAGGCCCAGGCGAGGCGTAAAGCTTCGTCTCGTGCAGACATCAAGGATACACGAGGGAGCCTTAGGCTCCGAAAGCCCATGTCGATGATGTCTCGTTGAATGGTTCCCACGCTGACACTTGCTGACGGCCCAGCATTGAAATCTGCAGCAATTTGCGGAAGGGTTGCACTTATGTCACTTTCCACGATTCTCTTCAGTTGTCGTTCGCCCCGTTCTTGCAGGATCTTCTTCCGGCCGCAGCGATGTCGGAGATTTGATGTTTTACAGGATTCCTGATATTCACGGTGCACTAATGAAATGTCGTACGGGAAAATCTCCACTTCACCGCTACCTCGGAGATGCTGTGTCCCATCGCTCGTGCGCCGTGTATAGTGCCACGTTCAAACTCATTTAAATCTTGATAACCTCCCATTGTAGCAGCAGTAACCGATCTAACAACTGCGCCGGACACTTGCTGTCTTATATATGCGTTGCCGGGAGCTTAATTTGCTCGGGTATGTATTTATTCCAATCTTCTATTAGTTCATCTCCTCCTACCCCCCCCCCCTCCCCTCTCTCTCTCTCTGACACTCTCTTACTCCTCCTGTCTTTGTCCATCTCCTCCTTTCCCTTCTCTATCCACCGCCTCCGCTCCGCTCTCTGTTCATTTCCCCACCCCTTATCTCTGTTCATCTCCTCCTCCTCCTCCTGTTTGTGCCTTTTCTCCTTTCCCCACGCTGTTTCACAGTCTCCTCCTCCCCCATCCACTCCACGTTATCATGCTCACTCCAATCGGACGCTGGTGGTTCTGACCCCTAACGATCAATATTACTTTCCAGATTGTCACTACCATGTGTACCAAATTTCACTGAAATCGTTCCCGGAATTTAGGATGAGCTTTTCGACCGTGGGTTTGCCCGCACACGCACACGTCTAGAATATTTCGCATATACACTCCTGGAAATTGAAATAAGAACACCGTGAATTCATTGTCCCAGGAAGGGGAAACTTTATTGACACATTCCTGGGGTCAGATACATCACATGATCACACTGACAGAACCACAGGCACATAGACACAGGCAACAGAGCATGCACAATGTCGGCACTAGTACAGTGTATATCCACCTTTCGCAGCAATGCAGGCTGCTATTCTCCCATGGAGACGATCGCAGAGATGCTGGATGTAGTCCTGTGGAACGGCTTGCCATGCCATTTCCACCTGGCGCCTCAGTTGGACCAGCGTTCGTGCGGGACGTGCAGACCGCGTGAGACGACGCTTCATCCAGTCCCAAACATGCTCAATGGGGGACAGATCCGGAGATCTTGCTGGCCAGGGTAGTTGACTTACACCTTCTAGAGCACGTTGGGTGGCACGGGATACATGCGGACGTGCATTGACCTGTTGGAACAGCAAGTTCCCTTGCCGGTCTAGGAATGGTAGAACGATGGGTTCGATGACGGTTTGGATGTACCGTGCACTATTCAGTGTCCCCTCGACGATCACCAGTGGTGTACGGCTAGTGTAGGAGATCGCTCCCCACACCATGATGCCGGGTGTTGGCCCTGTGTGCCTCGGTCGTATGCAGTCCTGATTGTGGCGCTCACCTGCACGGCGCCAAACACGCATACGACCATCATTGGCACCAAGGCACAAGCGACTCTCATCGCTGAAGACGACACGTCTCCATTCGTCCCTCCATTCACGCCTGTCGCGACACCACTGGAGGCGGGCTGCACGATGTTGGGGCGTGAGCGGAAGACGGCCTGACGGTGTGCGGGACCGTAGCCCAGCTTCATGGAGACGGTTGCGAATGGTCCTCGCCGATACCCCTGGAGCAACAGAGTCCCTAATTTGCTGGGAAGTGGCGGTGCGGTCCTCTACGGCACTGCGTAGGATCCTACGGTCTTGGCGTGCATCCGTGCGTCGCTGCGGTCCGGTCCCAGATCGACGGGCACGTGCACCTTCCGCCGACCACTGGCGACAACATCGATGTACTGTGGAGACCTCACGCCCCACGTGTTGAGCAATTCGGCGGTACGTCCACCCGGCCTCCCGCATGCCCACTATACGCCCTCGCTCAAAGTCCGTCAACTGCACATACGGTTCACGTCCACGCTGTCGCGGCATGCTACCAGTGTTAAAGACTGCGATGGAGCTCCGTATGCCACGGCAAACTGGCTGACACTGACGGCGGCGGTGCACAAATGCTGCGCAGCTAGCGCCATTCGACGGCCAACACCGCGGTTCCTGGTGTGTCCGCTGTGCCGTGCGTGTGATCATTGCTTGTACAGCCCTCTCGCAGTGTCCGGAGCAAGTATGGCGGGTCTGACACACCCGTGTCAATGTGTTCTTTTTTCCATTTCCAGGAGTGTATTTAACAATTTTTCACATATCTGTACATGTATTTGACCTGTATGTCTAGCGAATTTCACCCTGCCGTTTCTTTTTCACGCAGCTCTATGTTTATGACGTCGTATATCCTGAAGTATGGGCTGTACAATTTTCCAGGTACCCCACTCGTGCATGCAGTCTTACACGTGGTTACTGTTTGAGCAATGTGTTCTGACTAGTATTAAATCAAAACGTTATGCATGATGATGCAGTTTTTCACGCATCTCATCTCAGTGTTTATGGCATCAAATCTCCTGAACTAAGAATCGTACAATGATATACTGTTTCCGTTACGTTCACTGGTGTATGTGAATAGTGTGTGCAAAATGTGTCACATATACACTCCCAAAGAATTGATGAATTAAAACGTCATTCAGTAGTTTTACCCCATGAGCAGCGAAAATGTAATAAGCGATAAACTTTTTTCCTTTCTCATTATGTATGGATCGTTAGTGACGAAAAGTTTTGTAAAAGTTTGAAATTATGTGCGCAGTTTGTCGCATGTCTAAGTGCTCTCACTTTCTAATGCTGGATGACTAAAGTATGGCTATTAGTGAGTCATGGACTACACTGCATTTTCACCCCGCCGCCAACCTCATCCCTTTCATAGGTGGGTTCTTCTTATCCCGACAGCGTTTCTTTGCAGACAATCAAGTTGGGCTGAAATTAGTCCAGCGGTTCAGGATAATTTGAATCGAATTTACCATTTCCATGGTCATTCATTGACAATGTATAAGCGTTGTACAGTGTAAAATTGTGTAACATGGTTGAAATTCCCAAGCAAATATGTGAAAGCTACAGGAAAAGACCGATGATAAACAATATGTACAAGAACCGCGAGGAAACAATTAGAATCGAAGACCAAGAACAAAGCCCTCAGATTAAAAAGGATATAGCACGCTGATGCAAGCTTCTGCCCCTATTGTTCAATCCATACACCGAAGAAGCAATGACTGAAACGAAAGTAAAGTTCGGGAATCGGAATGAAATTCAGAGTGAAAGGATATTAATGATAAGATTCGCCGATGAAAGATAAGATTCGTTGATGACACTGCTATCCTCAGTGAAAGTGAGGAAGAATACCAGGACGCGTTTAATGGAATGAACAGCCTAATGAGTACAGAATGTGGATTCGGCGTAAACTCTAACTGGGAACGCGGAGAGAGTGCCACGTTGGACTTCTTTCTCTCCTACAACACCACAGAGGCTCGGAAAACTATCGCCGTCGCTTCTGAATGTAACAACTTGTTGTGTCTGCTTTGTGCCAGCCATAACGAACACAAGAAAATCAATGCTAAATGTTCTACGCGTATTCCGAAGTGCACGATGCAGACACGCGCGACGTAATGACGCTGCTGGATGGAGCGTCACGCTTTACACTGCTACCTACCATTGCGCGTCGCCACAATTCTTACGTGAACATCAGTACTGTGACGCAATAAGCGATAAGTAACAGCAAAAATCCTTGATGAAACAAGTGATAAGTAACAGAAAACATACTTGTACCGACTGGAGGAAGGAAACGTGAATGGGAAGCACCAATTTTTTACTCAATAATTTATGCAATCGCATAACAGAAACCTTAATATACTCATTACATAAATTTTCTACACTTTATTAAAGCATTGACACTTCAGTAAAAATGTTCAGTAAGAAACTTTCTGAGTGAGGTCTTTGGTGAAGGTTAGTTTGCGACGCCTTAAAAGGCCACAGAAGTTTCAGCGCCCGCTACACAGACAAATAATTCGACCTGAAAGTGTGATTCCAGCCCAGAACAGAAGTAATTCTTCCTGGAACTGCTGGTCAGTCAAGTCTTGGTGAAATGGTCGTTATCCACAGGACGTCAACGTTATGTTGCAGTTTTTTTGTATGCAAGCCAATTGATATTGCTAGAAAATGCTGTCAATCCGTTTTGCGATTCCACTGTCGGAATAGGCTGGATGGGCGACTGCCTATAGTGCTGCTGCCCTCCTGCTGGGCAGACTGGGCTGAAAGTAGTGACGTCAATTCGTAACGCCGTAGCGCGTCTCTAGCGTTACTCTCCCACACAGGGAGTCGTCGGTAAATTGGCAGACATCGCAAATATCTGATGTGATAAGATTGTGCTCGGGATTGTCGTTGGTAGAGTCAGACAACTTTATACTACACTTCCAGTAATAAAGACAGTGGATATATGTTACAAGAGATAGCATTCCGAAGATATCTGAGGATGGTTTTTCTTATTTTACGCTTTGTTCGCTGATGGCCATCTTCGCACTGCAGTATTCGTCTTGGAATAGTTTGGGCATGTAGACTGAGCACATTGTTGTTGATGTCGCTCCTCTGCAGGATATGGGCATGTAAATCAAGTTGAATGCTGTCGATCGATGTCGCTCCTCTGTAGCAAATGGGCACTTAGATGGACCACATTGCTATCGATGTCGCTCCGCTGCAGGGAACATTGACATATGCCACTGAGCTATCGAATAACATCAACCGCGTCCCTCCATCCTGGTTTTGGGTTTCTGTGATTTTCGTAAATCGCTTCAGGCAAATGCCGTGATGGTTCCTTTGGAAGGGCACGGCCAGCTTCCTTCCTCATCCTTTCCTAATCCGATCGGACCAATGACCTCGCTGTTTGGCCCCCTCCTTCCACATCAACCAACCGAACAACATCAGTTCTTATAATTTACCACACACTCCACACTGTTACGGAAACAGAATGGTTCAAATGGTTCTGAGCACTATGGGACTTAACATCTGTGGTCATCAGTCCCCTAGAACTTAGAACTACTTAAACCTAACTAAGCTAAGGACATCACACACATCTATGCCCGAGGCAGGATTCGAACCTGCGACCGTAGCAGTCGCGCGGTTCCGGACTGAGCGCTTAGAACCGCGAGACCACCGCGGCCGGCGAAACATAATGTAGACGACCCAGTAATAAGACCAAAGCAGTGACAGGACAATAAAAGCTTACGAGAGGAAAAGTCGACGGTACTACAATAAAAACGCTGCTATATACTTATTTGCGCACTTCTTCAAGAAACTGTGCGCGGTGGCTGATGGGAGCTACCTGAATCGAAAAAATCGAACATAATAGACTGGCACTTACAGCTTCTCCTCGCCGCGACATTACTCTGACTTTATTAGCAGACGGTACTGACTTTCGCAAGCCGTAGCACGTGCATCACCCGAAACAAAACTCAGTACAAGGAAAACAACGCGGAACAACGACACACTCCAAGCGAATACCTATGCAAGGTCGCACAATACCTTGTGACTTTTGTCAAATCTGTTACTCCCATCAGCCATCGTGCCTAGTGTCTTCCTGAAGTAACCGATTAATATAAAACGCTCGTTAGGCCTGTCCTGTAATACTCCACAACTACATGTGTAAGTAGGCTGTTTATATTTTCTTATTAGCAACGTTACGTAGTGCTCTGTATGAAAATCATGGCTGTGCTGTGTGCAGTCTGTGGCTAGTTAGCATTGTTGTCTGCCATTGTAGTGTTGGGCAGCTGGATGTTACAGCGCGTGGCGTTGCGCAGTTGGAGGTGAGCCGCCAGCAGTGGTGGATGTGGGGAGAGAAATGGCGGAGTTTTGAAATTTGTAAGACTAGATGTCATGAACTGCTATATATATTATGACTTTTGATGACTATTAAGGTAAATACATTGTTTGTTCTCAATTAAAATCTTTCATTTGCTAACTATGCCTATCAGTAGTTAGTGCCTTCTGTAGTTTGAATCTTTTATTTAGCTGGCAGTAGTGGCGCTCGCTGTATTGCAGTAGCTTGAGTAACGAAGATTTTTGTGAGGTAAGTGATTTGTGAAAGGTACAGGTTAATGTTAGTCAGGGTCATTCCTTTGTAGGGATTTCTGAAAGTCAGATTGCGTTGCGCTAAAAATATTGTGTGTCAGTTTAAGCACGGTCTTGTATAATTGTTCTAAGGGGACGTTTCACATGGTCAAGGTATTTTACGTCCAAACAAAACACGTAATATCAGCCACACACACAGAACATTCAGCGTAGCTAACACAATAACAAGCCACAAGAACAGTAAGCTACTCTACGAAGTATATATTAATACCTTCAGCTGCTAACAGGCGTTGATATATATCAATGGGGACAGGTGAAAATGTGTGCCCCGACCGGGACTCGAACCCTGGATCTCCTGCTTACATGGCAGACGCTCTATCCATCTGAGCCACCGACGGCACGGAGAATAGTGCGACTGCAGGGACTACCTCGCGCACGCCTCCCGCGAGACACACATTCTCACCTTATATGTCCACACACTACATTCGTAGTGTCCCTACTCAGCACACTCATTACTCGTGGAAGACATTGTCCGAAAGAACAGACACCATATCCATATCAGTATATAGTTCTGGCAATACCGGCCATGACCTCCTTCTTCTGCGCGGATGCACAACATATTACCCGAACTATTGGAGGACTTGCTAAGAATGTCTTCCACGAGTAATGAGTGGGTTGGGTAGGGACACTACGAATGTAGTGTGTGGACATAAAAGGTGAGGATGTGGGTCTCGCGGGAGGTGTGGGCGAGAAAGTCCCTGCAATCACACTATGCTCTGTGCCCCCGGTGGCTCAGATGGGTAGAGCGTCTGCCACGTAAGCAGGAGATCCCGGGTTAGAGTCCCGGTCGGGGCACACATTTTCACCTGTCCCCGTTGATATACACTCCTGGAAATTGAAATAAGAACACCGTGAATTCATTGTCCCAGGAAGGGGAAACTTTATTGACACATTCCTGGGGTCAGATACATCACATGATCACACTGACAGAACCACAGGCACATAGACACAGGCAACAGAGCATGCACAATGTCGGCACTAGTACAGTGTATATCCACCTTTCGCAGCAATGCAGGCTGCTATTCTCCCATGGAGACGATCGTAGAGATGCTGGATGTAGTCCTGTGGAACGGCTTGCCATGCCATTTCCACCTGGCGCCTCAGTTGGACCAGCGTTCGTGCTGGACGTGCAGACCGCGTGAGACGACGCTTCATCCAGTCCCAAACATGCTCAATGGGGGACACATCCGGAGATCTTGCTGGCCAGGGTAGTTGACTTACACCTTCTACAGCACGTTGGGTGGCACGGGATACATGCGGACGTGCATTGTCCTGTTGGAACAGCAAGTTCCCTTGCCGGTCTAGGAATGGTAGAACGATGGGTTCGATGACGGTTTGGATGTACCGTGCACTATTCAGTGTCCCCTCGACGATCACCAGTGGTGTACGGCCAGTGTAGGAGATCGCTCCCCACACCATGATGCCGGGTGTTGGCCCTGTGTGCCTCGGTCGTATGCAGTCCTGATTGTGGCGCTCACCTGCACGGCGCCAAACACGCATACGACCATCATTGGCACCAAGGCAGAAGCGACTCTCATCGCTGAAGACGACACGTCTCCATTCGTCCCTCCATTCACGCCTGTCGCGACACCACTGGAGGCGGGCTGCACGATGTTGGGGCGTGAGCGGAAGACGGTCTAACGGTGTGCGGGACCGTAGCCCAGCTTCATGGAGACGGTTGCGAATGGTCCCCGCCGATACCCCAGGAGCAACAGTGTCCCTAATTTGCTGGGAAGTGGCGGTGCGGTCCCCTACGGCACTGCGTAGGATCCTACGGTCTTGGCGTGCATCCGTGCGTCGCTGCGGTCCGGTCCCAGGTCGACGGGCACGTGCACCTTCCGCCGACCACTGGCGACAACATCGATGTATTGTGGAGACCTCACGCCCCACGTGTTGAGCAATTCGGCGGTACGTCCACCCGGCCTCCCGCATGCCCACTATACGCCCTCGCTCAAAGTCCGTCAACTGCACATACGGTTCACGTCCACGCTGTCGCGGCATGCTACCAGTGTTAAAGACTGCGATGGAGCTCCGTATGCCACGGCAAACTGGCTGACACTGACGGCGGCGGTGCACAAATGCTGCGCAGCTAGTGCCATTCGACGGCCAACACCGCGGTTCCTGGTGTGTCCGCTGTGCCGTGCGTGTGATCATTGCTTGTACAGCCCTCTCGCAGTGTCCGGAGCAAGTATGGTGGGTCTGACACACCGGTGTCAATGTGTTCTTTTTTCCATTTCCAGGAGTGTATATCAACGCCCGTCAGCAGCTGAAGGTATTAATATGTAATTCTAATTTCGTTCTAGACGGCTGCAGGTCTTGTCCGAAAGAACAGACACCATATCCATGTAAGTACATTACGAAGTAGTCAACGTTAAACACTACACGACTGATTAACGGAATTCACTTAAAAATTGGGGCTCAATTCGATTGTTTAGCGTTCGAGACTTGAAAGCACGAAGTTATGTCCTTCCCGTCGGTTGTTGGCCGGTAGGAAGCAAGTCCAATAATGGGGCTGGTACCTTACAGCTTCTCGACAGCTTTGGAGGATATTTCAGCCACCCTTAATAGATAATCCTGTTCCCCAGCAACGTATCTATAATAGGCAGAAAATTTACGGAACTAGTCGCTCTTAACGGAACAAAATCGACAGATGTGAAAGTAATTTCCGTAGTACCTCAAAGAACTGTGATAGAGCCATTACTATTTACAATGCATATAGCCGGCCGAAGTGGCCGTGCGGTTAAAGGCGATGCAGTCTGGAACCGCACGACCACTACGGTCGCTGGTTCGAATCCTGCCTCGGGCATGGATGTTTGTGATGTCCTTAGGTTAGTTAGGTTTAACTAGTTCTAAGTTCTAGGGGACTAATGACCTCAGAAGTTGAGTCCCATAGTGCTCAGAGCCGACAATGCATATAAATGATCTAGTAAAAGCGTCGAGAGCTCTTTAAGACTGTTCGCAGATGATGCGGTTGTCAACACAAAAAGACAGTATTGGTTTTCAAAAGACCTACGGAGGATTGATGAGTGGTGCAAGCTCTGGCAGTGGACCCTGAACTTAATGTACCATATTGCGCACACAAAGGATAAGAAATCCACTACTGTATAATTATATTATTGATGAAAGGTGCCTAGAAGCGTAAAATATCTAGGATTAACTATCCAGAGCGACGTTAAGTTGAATGGCCACATAAAACAAATAATAGGAAATGCAGGTACCAGAATGATATTCGAGGAAGAATCTTAAGGTAATGTAATTCTTCCACGGAAAAAAATGGTTTGCAAGTCGCTTGTTTGACCGACTCTTGAGTATTGTTCGTCAATCTGGGACCTTTACCGGGTAGGTCTGACAGAAAATGGAAACAGAGAGAGAGGGGAGGAGGGACATCAACATCGAAAAACAAAAACTGTGGCCTTCTGTGGATAGTGCCCAGTACAAAATAAGATCCGTTTGAAAACTGAAATTCTGAAGAGAGTGAATATCTTCACATATTTAGGGTGTAAACTACCCTTTCTGGAAGAAACAGACGAACTGAGAAAGCCACCTGGTGTACAAAAACAATGGGAGTGATTAATAATGTGTTGAAACCCTTACTAGAAAACAAACACAACAGAATACGTCTTTATCAGACCTTAACAAGAACGTTGTTGTGCTATGAAGCGACGCCTGGCAATAAAGGCAAACGATGCGAAAATTCTGACAGCCTATGAAGTGAATTTCTTGAAACAAACAGCTGTTTCCACAAAATGAGATCACAAAAAGGAATGAAGGTGTGTTGAAGAAGCTGTTTTTTACTTCATTTCAGCAACGCAGGAAGTAAACGTTTATATACATTACTAGTACTGATAAAGATAGAAGCCGCACAAACATCCAAACAAATCTTGATAGAATATTTCAAAATCAGTGCAAGGACTGGCAACTAGCAAAGGTGTGAAAGACGTGAAATTACACACTTCGCAAAACTAAATCCTATGACTGACTACAATTTTATCAAGTTACAAATGCAGTCGGTCCACTTAAAAATATCTGGTTGTGACGATATGAGGCGATATGAAATGGAATTATCACATAGGCTCAGTTGTAGGTAAAACAGGTGACAGATATTAGGTCAGCGGTAAGAAGGTGGGTAAATGCAGTTAGTCTGCAAAAGAGATTGCTTACAAAGTCCTCGTGCGACCGACACAAGAATATTGCTCACGTGTGTTAAACCATACAAATAGGACTAACGGTGGTATATACAGAAGGACAGTGCGAATGTTCACTGTTTATTTGATTCGTGTAAGAGCGGCACGGGTAAGTTGAAAACACTAAACCAGCAACGCATGAAGACAGACGCTAAGAATACCGCGAAAATCTACTTACAAATTAGTTGTGGTGATACTGATTACGGTTGGGAAGCGTGACTGGGTGGAATAAATAATTGTTTGTATTTTTTGCTACCAGTCACTTATTTGTTCTATGATTAATATATTCCAACTCATTTTGTCATGTTCCGCCCATCTTCACGCGTTTATGTATACAGAAAATTGTTGCTTAAAAATAAACTGTCTTATACTAAATTAATGTAGAATTTTTATTTTCCTATTCGTTGCTGGAGTGACTGTCGGCGTATTTGGAAAGGGGGCATGCAGTGGTTGGCGAGAATCTGATGTCCAGTGATGTCTTCTGATGGTGTGTAGGCGTGTCTCGTTTATTGTGAGTGACACCACAGCTATTTTGGCGTCCCAGAAGCTTCGTTTGCATCACTGACGGAGCTGTTGTGCAATATTGCATTATTTATTTTGGCACTGTTTTGACGTAATTCACTGCACAATATATATATATATATTATAAAATTCAAAAAATAATAAACAACGACACTGCTCCACACTAGCGGGAAACATCACTGGACATATTCTGGACCACTACTGCCCCATACCTCTCTCTCCAAACAGCCCAACAACCACTTCAGCATCCTACGAACCACTTTCGTGAAGCTCGCAAGAGTATTCTACTTGGAGCACGCACACAGGCATTTAAGCTGTTTTTTCCACGCGCTTCACATGCAAGCAGAACGGGAAGAAACGTTAAGCGAGCAGTACGGGAAGAAACGTTAATACGTGGTACAGTGGGAGGTACCCTCTGCCATGCACTAATCAGTGATTGGAGAAGTATGCCTGTCACTGTGGTTACCTGCGACATCAATTTCAATCTTTCCCTATGTTGCCTTAACAGTACGGCATTATTTTCTTATTATTTTCCGCGCAACCTCCAGTACGAGGCAGCGTACAAAGCTACCCAGAATTCTGCTGGCCAGACTCTGGAATTGCTGAGAGCAGTGCCACACCTGTGGCTGCGTTTGTGGCGCCTGCCTAATAAAACACGGCGGAGGCAGGCGGCCGATCGCCACCAGATAAAGCCGCGTCATACACACTATCGCTTCCATAAAAATACATCACGTATCAGGCTGGCTCAACAGGTAGCAAGCGCTCGCGTTTTATGTGCCACTACTGCCGCGCCAAAATCGCTTCGCCGGGAATATAACACTTTGCCGCGATTTACGAGCGAAAACAGCACGGCGCTGCCCTGCCCGTCTGGCGCGGTAATCCAGCCCGCAGCGCCTGTTAACTGCAACCTGCGATGCGCTCTCGCGTCCCGTCGCTCTGTTTGCTAACAAGTCCTGCTGCGCCCTAGAAGTATGACGGCTCCAAATTACGCCGGCGGAACTGTGCTAGTATGAGCTTAGTATGCCGTTACTTGGCCATAAAGTCTCGCTGTCATTTCATAAACTCACAACTTCGAAGCTCTGAGATACAGAGAATCGTGATTCGTCGTAAAACGTTTAGCAGCTCTCAAAATTTTCTTCCTTTGTTCTTTGTTGCAGACCTGACTAGGAGTGCATCAAAATGGCTCCAGGCCAGGAGAAGGCGCAACATGTCATCTGGTGCGTAGTACCCAAATCTGTGATTACGGTACTGCGGTTATACGCTGGTCGCTGAATTTAAACTTTTTTTCTGCATCTGGTTTGTAATTGCGTGGATTTACGTAGTTTTGTGGTCCTGCATTCACTAGTAATATCAGCTTTTCTCTATCACGTCACATTTCCAAGATACACTGGAGAATCAAAAACAAGTCTGGCGAAAATTGATAAATGAAAACTAACAGCCGGCCGGTGTGGCCGAGCGGTTCTAGGCGCTTCAGTTTGGAACCGCGCGACCGCTACGGTCGCAGGTTCGAATCCTGCCTCGGGCATGGATGTGTGTGATGTCCTTAGGTTAGTTAGGTTTAAGTAGTTCTAAGTTCTAGGGGACTGAGAGTCCCATGTGCTCAGAGCCATTTGAATTTGAAAACTAACAAAAAATAAATATTCAGAACTTTAGAGGTCAATACTATTTAATATGTTCATATAAACATGACGCCAATGAAGGTCTAAATTAGCTCACAGCAAATAATCAACTTTATTCTTCTTTGCTATTCGAAAAATGTGACAATGGTGCTCGTCTTTTGCTTGCCATTTCTTTATTGCACCTACCATCTACATATAGTGACAATTAGTAGATCTTCTAGCACTCCTGTTAAAATATTCAAACGTCTAAACAAAAGAGCAATAAACATAGAAATATTACAAATAAACAACAAAAGGTCCCAAACCTCAAATCTTACGTGTTAGACCATTTTGAAAGATAGATTCAATCTCTGCACACCAAGATACGTACTAACTGATACCACACACCGAAAATGCAAAATGGCTGTTGAACAATGTTATCGACGCCAGAATGGAAGGATACCACCGAAAAAAAAAAACCGTAATGAAGTGGTTCAAAAGCCTTAAAGAGACAACAGTGTCAAAGACCTTCGAAGAAGTGGACGTATCCTTGTGTCTTAAGGACGCGTTGGCAGAGCGCAAGCCGCATATCAACGAAGCCGGCCCCACCTCCCGAAGTCAATAAGCCGTGCATCACGCGAATTGCAACAAGCAAGATCAACTGACCACGAACTGTTATACAAGCGCTTACGGCTTTTTGCACACAAAGTGAAAATGGTCCACGCATTAAAACCAAACGACCGTCCTCTGAGGTAAGAATTCGGGTATTTCAGATGCAGCAGAGTTCCACATATCTGGACATGCGAGTCGCCACTAATTAGAATTTGGAGTTCTGACAACCCACACGAACACATCCGTGACAGCCCGAAGCTTAATGTTCCATGTAGCCGGCCGCTTTTTCTTCGCAATCGAATCCACAACAGAAAAGGTTTATCTGGACACGCTCGAACAGTTCTTGTTACCACAGATTGAATAGCTGCAGCGGTCTAGCATCTTCCAACATGATGATGAACCCCACATTCCAGTTTTAACGTGAGGGTTGTGACTAAATGACACATTTCCTCAGAGGTGGATGGACGACATAGGCACGCATAATACGCAACAAATTGATTTATATCTTTAAATTTTCATTCATGGATACCTCCTGAAGTTTTTCCTGAGTTACAAAAGGGCATAGGCTAGCGGATGTCTGACATTAGCCGGGTGCCAGCCACTTCACGCTATGTCCACGTGATGGAAGTGTGAACTGGTACTGGCAAAGTAATGCCACGACAAAGCGTCGCTGCCGCTGTCAGACAAAGAACTGTACAGGAACGGAATCGGTCACGCTGCGCGCGAGTGCGAGTTCAGGGATGTGGGTGAGTGAGGTTTGGTCGTGTTTTTCTCAGCCACCTCTCGGTACATTCAGATCTTCCTTCCACTTCTCTCCGGCTATGAATCCCTCACCTTGTGCGAAAGATTTCAAACTTCATTTCTGTACCCATTAATGATACATAATAAGCCAAGACATGATTCAGTTTTAATAATAAACTCGTAAACACAGGATGGTCACCTGCTCCTGAATACAGCCTATTGGCCAAATCTGTACGCACTTGCAGAATACAACACCAATCGACGACACTGCCAGCCTTCGTTTACGAATGAATAAGCAATCAGAACTGTTAGAGTTGAAAAGCTGATTCGTACATGGTTGGAACTCGAACAGCGCTTTTATGTTCTACGCAACAAGTGCGGCTCACACTAAAATTATCGCAAGTTTTGAGAGCTGCTAAACGTTTTATAGTAAAACACTGTGTTCTCTCTCTAATAGTTCCCGAATTATTATTTTTTTAGAAAATTATATCAGGACTTTATAGACACTGCATTTTACAGTACAAGGTACCGAACAAAAAATTAAGAGCGCCATAAGCCGTAGATCGTTTTGAGGCTTTGCACCCTGCCAGTACAAGAAAGCATATCGAGGATATGTGGCAGGACCATAGCCTACGGTACCATAGCCTAGGGCATTGTTCCGGAATAAATCTTTATCTCTGCAGTAGGGTGTGCACTGTTTTGGAAATGCCTCGGAACAGACGAATGTGGCGACAGGAAAAGAAACCATACACGAAGTTAAATACACCTAAATCTACACGCATACTCTGAAAATCTCACTTAACTACCAGGCAGAGGATTCACCGAACCACCTTCACAATAATAGTCTATTATCCCCACCTCAACCAGCGCGCAGAAAAAACGAACACCTATATCTTACCGTGCGAGCTCTGATTTCCTTTATTTTATTATGATGATCGTATCTCCCTATGTAGGTCGGCGCCAACAAAATATTTTCACATTTCAAGCGGAAAGTTTGTGATTGAAATTTCAAAATTATGCTGCAATGAAAAACGCCTTTGTTTTAATGGTGTCCACCCCAAATCCTTTATCATGTCAGAGACACTCTTTCCCCTATCTCCCGATGATACAAAACGTGCTGCTCTTCTTTGAACTTTCTCAATGTACTCCGTTAAATCCTATCTGGTAAGGATCGCACACCGCGCATCAGTACTAAAAGAGGACGGAAAAGCATGGTGTAGGTAGTCTCTTTGGTAGATCTGTTGCATCTTCTAAGTGTTCTGCCAATAAATTGTAGTCTTTGGTTCCCCTCCCCACAAAATTTTCTGTGCGCTCTTTCCAATTTAAGTTGTTCGTAAATGTAATTCCTAGGCATTTAGTTGCATTTACTGCCTTTAGATTTGACCGATTTATCGTTTTGCCGAAGTTTAACGGATTCCCTTTAGCACTCATGTGAATGACCTAAAACTTATTAGTTAGGGTCAATTCCCAATTTTCGCACCGTACATATATCTTTTCTAATTCGCTTTCCAATTTGTTTTGAATCTGATGATGACTTTACTGGACGATAAATGACAGCATCATCTACAAACAACCTAAGACGGCTGCTCAGATCGTCTCCCAAATCATTTATATAGATGAGGAACAGCAGAGGGCCTGTAACAATACCTTGGGGAACGCCAGAAATCACTTCTGTTTTACCCGATGACTTTCCGTCAGTTACTACAAACTGTGGCCTCTCTGACGAAATCATGAATCCAGCCGAGTAACTGAGACAACATTCCATAAGCACGCAATTTGATAGCTTGTGAGGCACAATGTCAAAAGACTTTTGGAAATCAAGAAATACGGAATCCATTTGAAATCCCTTGTCAATAGCACTCAATATTTCGTGTGAGTAAAGAAGTAGTTAGGTTTTCTAAATCCGTGTTGACTGCGTGTGTAAATAGACCTTTCTCTTCGAGGTAATTCATAATGTTCGAACACAATATGTATTGCAGAATCTTGCTGCATATCGACGTTAATTATATGGCCCTGTGGTTTAGTAGAATACTGATACTACAATAAATTTGCAGAATTTTGAAGACGGCAGTCTCCGTTTAATGGGATAAACACCATGAAAGATACAATGGCTAGCCGAAACATTATGATCCCGGCCAAAAAGAGACTAAATGTACCTGATGACATTACGGGCACGTGATGCGGTGAGCAAAGTACATATGCGGAGCAGAGATGAAGTGATCATCATTCGCGCGATGATACGGGCAGCAAAATGGGGAAATCCACCGACATAAATTAGACCTAGTGAGAATTAGTTACGTTCGATGGCAGCAGAAACAGGACTTCTAGCCAGGAGAATACAGGATTATAAATGTAAAATCAAATTAGGGGTAATGCAGGAGCGGTTTAATAATGAAAAAGAAAATAGGAATGCAAGTAAGCTACTATGAACAGCACTGTGAACGCATTATTGTAGCCAAAATAGGCACGAAGCCGACGCCTACCACAGTAGTACAAGTTTATATGTCAACTATCTCCGTAAATGATGAAGAAATTGAAGAAATGTATGACGACATAAAAGAAATTATTCAAATAGTTAAGGGACACGAAAATTTAATAGTGATGGGAGACTGGAATTCGATAGTAAGATCAGGAAGAGAAGGAAAAATAGTAAGTGAATATGGACTGGGGAAAAGGAATGAAAGAGGAAGCCGCCCGGTATCGATGTCGGTCGGAGAGGCCTGGCACGAAGTCAGCGTTCCAAAACATCCCAAAGGTGTTCCATAGGATTCAGGTCAGGACTCTGTGCAGGTCAGTCCATTACAGGGATGTTATTGTCGTGTTACCACACCGTCACAGGATGCGAATAGCGAACAGGTGCTCGATCGTGTTGAAAGATGCAATCGCCATCCTTAAGTTGCTCCAAGAGTGGGAAGCAAGGAGGTGCTTAAAACATCAATGTAGGCCTGTGCTGTGATAGTGCCAAGCAAAACAACAAGGGGTGCAAGCCTCCTCCATGAAAAACACGACCATACCGTAACACCACCCTGCCATCGGATCGCCACATTGTGTACCACTCCACACAACGTTTTTCCACTGTTCAATCGTCCAATGTTTACGCTCCTTACACCAATGTCATAGTAGTTGCAGTGGATCCTCATACAGTTTGGAATTCCTGTGTGATGGTCTGCATAGATATCTGCCTATTACACATTATGACCCTCTTCAAACGTCGTCGGTCTCTGTCAGTCAACAGACGAGGTCGGTCTGTACGCTTTTGTGCTGTACGTGTCCCTTCACGTTTCCACTTCACTATCACATCGTAAACAGTGGAGCTAGGGATGTTAAAGGAAGTTGGAAATCTCACGTACTGACGTATGACACAAGTGACACCGTATCACCTGACCATGTTCGAAGTCCGTGAGTTTCGCGGAGCGCCCCATTAGCTCTCTCATGATGTCTAATGACTACTGAGGTCATTTATATGGAGTACCTGGCAGTAGGCGGCAGCACAATGCACCTAATATGAAAAACTTATGGTTTTGGGGGTATCCGTATACTTTTGATCATATAGTGTATTTGGGCAGTAAAATAACAGACGATGGCCGAAGCAGAGAGGATATAAAATGTGGCTGGCAAAGCCACAGAAAGCATTTCAGAAGAGAAATTTGTTAAAATGGAATACAGATTTAGGTGTTAGGAAATCTTTTCTGAAAGTATTTGTCTGGAGGTCAGCTATATATGGAAGTGAAACATGGAACATCAACAGTTTGAACAAAAAGAGAATAGAAATTTTCAAAACGTGGCTACAGAAGGATGCTGGAGACTGGATGGCTAGACCCCATAACTAATAAGGAGGTACTGAATAGAACTGGGGGAGACAAGAAGTCTGTGGCAAAACTTGACCAAAAGAAGGGATAGGGTTGACGGATCACAGTCTGAGACATCTAGGGATCGCCAATTTAGTATGGTGGGAAGTGTGAGTGTGTGTGGGGAGGGAGGGTGGGGGTGGGGGGCGTGAAAATCGTAGAGGAAGACCAAGAGATGAACACAGTAAACAGAGTCAGAAGGATGCAGGTTGCAACACTTGTTCGGGGATGAAGAGGATCGCAGAGGATAGGGTAGCACGGAGAGCTGGATCAAACCAGTGTTAGGACTGGAAACCAAAAGAAAGTGATTTTCATAGAGGGCGCCTCGGAGCGAGAGCATCCCGGAAACGGAGAAAATTATCAGCTGTTCGCGTCCTACTGTCATTAGCATCTGTGGGAAGTGGTTGAAGGAGTGAAACCACGAGGAGTTGATGACTGAGTACGATGCTGGTGCAGACACAAGTGTTGCGGAGCATATTCAGCACATATTTTCTGAACAAAGGACTTCCTTGCAAACGACCCCTACGCGTTCCCATGTTGACGCAACAACATCTTCAGTTACTGTTGTAAGGGTCACCGTATCATCGAGATTGGATCGTGGATCAATGGAGACATATCGCCTGGTCTGATGAATCATGTTTCTTTTTACATCCGGTCGATGGTCATGTCTGGCTACGCCGTTACACACAATAACTGTCAATCCCGATCGTTACGTGGAGGAGTTACGAACTATTGTTACACCTGCATTAAACAACTTTCCAAACGATCAAGAAGCCTGGTTTCAACAGGACGGAGCGACATCACACACTGCACGGCAACCAATGGCATATGTGGGAGAATTGTTTGGCAAACGTGTGATCTCACGATTCGGTAACATTCCCTGGACTCCTAGATCGCCAGATTTATCCGTTTGCGATTTTTTTTTTCTTGTGGGACTATCTCAAGAGCAAAGTCTACACGACTCGACTAAGAACCCTGGGTGAGTTAGAGAATTCGGGATGCAATTCACAGTATCCCAGCTGAGATGTTGCAACGGTCAATGAAGAATCTCAACAGCAGATTTCACGAATGTACTCATACAGGAGGACGCCATCTAAAGGACGTAATTTTTCAAAAAAATGCCATCAATGGCAAAGTTGTAAGGTTTCAATTACTATGAATGCAATTTCTTTTCTTCATCAATTCTAGTTTTATTGGATTGTGGAAATGTTCCCGTTTTTCTGGTGACCATGTATTTGTTTTATGTGGCCATCCCACATAGAGTCGCTCTGGATAGTTACTCCTAAATATTTTACTATGGATACTGTTTCCAGCAATTTGTTATGAATAGCTTATTTTGATAGTACTAGATTTCTTTTCCTATGTATGCACAATATGTTACGTTTATTGACGTTCAGAGTCAACTGCCAGAGCATCCACTATTTAGTCCTCTGCAGGTCATTCTGCAAATCAATGCTTTCTTAAGGAGTTGCTACGCTGCTGCGAACAGTCTTAAAATAGCTTCCGATGCTTTCTACCAAATGATTTATATATATTGTTAACAGTAACAGTCCTACCACACTTCCTTGGGATACTCCGGAAATACCTTTACGAACATTTGTCAATGTTGTTCAGTTAAGAGCGACGTTTGAGTTCTGTCTTCAAGGAATTCTGTAAATGACAGTGCGGGACGGTGTCAAATGCGTTTCCGAAGTCAAGAAACACGACATCAACCTGAGTGCCGTTGTCTACAGCGCTGTGGATCTAATGGAGGAACAGAGCGAGCCGCGTTTCGCAAGATGTCTGTCTGCGGAATTCATGCAGTTTTTTATACAGGAGATTTTCTTTCTACAAAAGTCATTTTTCTTGAGCATAAAACATGTTCCATAATTCTACAACAGATTGACGTCACTGATGTATGTCTGTACGTGAACATGTGGAACAACATACACGGTGTACTGGTGTAATATGGAGCAGAAATTTCACGTCCTTGTATCTCGCCAACTCAACCACAGGAGACGTTATTGTAGACTGGTGTAACATCGTCCAGAAAAATTTGACAGTTGCAATGTCATTACTTCTGAAAGGGAATGGTGCATCTCTGCGGTTAGCCAGCGTGCTTTGCAATATGCAGTGGATTTCTACTGATTCCGTGTAGCCCAGCGCTAGACATGTTACACTAGACGCGTTTTCGGCATCAGTAAGAAAGCGGAGTGAAAGGCGACAAGAGCTAACCCGCGCGCATTGGGCAGCGAGCGAGCGAAACACTCTTTGAGAGGGCGGAGCGGGCAGGTCCGAGCCCCTGCGCTACATTTCGCGCACCAATTAAAATTTCTTTGCTCTGGCGGCGGCGCGTTTTCTTTGTGAGGGGCCAACGGAGTTAATTAAGCCAGAGCGGAGCGGAGCGAGAGGAGCCGTGTTTACCGGTGACTGCTGGCGGGGTGCCCGCCAGACGGAAGGGAAGGGACGGGAAGGGCGCCTGCAGCCTGCGACGGCGAGCCGGCGTTTCCTGCTTCCCACCGGTGCTACATCTCGCGCCGTCTGGCCCTTGTTAATCTGCGCTTCAAAGGCCGCCACAGGAGGGGACGCTCCTCCGAGAAGGCCGCCACTATAGTGGCCGGACGGGTCATCAGTCACTGGCCGAGCCGAGACATCATACTCGTACGGCCCAATGAGCCACTTCGTACCAAGAGTGATTACTCCCGCCCGAGCTTTAATTTGGAACTGCGAGACCTTGGCAGTCTGAGTTGTACTTCTAGTACAGGCTGCTCAAGGAGTTACCCAAACCTGTGGGAAAATGTCTACACCAACAAAAATTTTGTTTGTTGGAGAATTGTAGTAACACGGTGTTCAGTTTCTTTCAGCAATTCGCCAACGTAGTAAGCCAGTGGCGTAACAGGAGTGTCAGAGCTGGCGCGAGTGACCTGGAGGCCGTTTCCGTGGGAGAGAGTAATTGTTACGGGCGACAAAAATGCGGAAAAAAAAGGAGAGAGAATAAGAGTGAGCGCGACGCGGGTATGGGAAGAAGAAGCAGGGCACCAACATTACAAGGGGGCAGAGATGTTGTTGTGGTCTTCACTCCTGAGACTGGTTTGATGCAGCTCTCCGTGCTACACTATCCTGTGCAAGCTTCTTCATCTCCCAGTACTTACTGCAACCTACATCCTTCTGAATCTGCTTAGTGTATTCATCTCTTGGTCTCCCTCTACGATTTTTACCCTCCACGCTACCCTCCAATACTAAATTGGTGATCCCTTGATGCCTCAGAACATGTCCTGCCAACCGATCCCTTCTTCTAGTCCAGTTGTGCCACAAACTCCTTTTCTCCCCAATCCTATACAGTACCTCCTCATTAGTTATATGATGTACCCATCTAATCTTCAGCATTCTTCTGTAGCACTACATTTCGAAAGCTTCTATTCTCTTCTTGTCCAAACTATTTACCGTCCATGTTTCACTTCCATACATGGCTACATTCCATACAAGTACATTCAGAAACAACTTCCTGACACTTAAATCTATACTCGATGTTAACAAATTTCTCTTCTTCAGAAGCCGGCCGGAGTGGCCGAGCGGTTAAAGGCGCTACAGTCTGGAACCGCACGACCGCAACGGTCGCAGGTTCGAATCCTGCCTCGGGCATGGATGTGTGTGATGTCCTTAGGTTAGTTAGGTTTAAGTAGTTCTAAGTTCTAGGGGACTGATGACCACAGCTGTTAAGTCCCATAGTGCTCAGAGCCATTTCAACCATTTGAATCTTCTTCAGAAACGCTTTCCTTGCCATTGCCAGTCTACATTTTATATCCTCTCTACTTCGGCCATCATGGGTTATGTTGCTCCACAAATTGCAAAACTCCTTTACTACTTTAAGCGTCTCATTTCCTAATCTAATACCCTCAACATCACCCGACTTAATTCGACTACATTCCATTATCCTCGTTTTGCTTTTGTTGATTTCATCTTATATCCTCCTTTCAAGACACTGTCCATTCCGTTCAACTGCTCTTCCAAGTCCTTTGCTGTCTCTGACAGAATGACAATGTCATCGGCAAACCTCAAAGTTTTTAATTCTTCTCGTGAATTTTAATACCTACTCAGAATTATCCTTTACTGCTTGCTCAATATACAGATTGAATAACATCGGGGAGAGGCTACAACCCTGTCTCACTCCCTTCCCAACCACTGCTTCCTTTTCATACCCCTCGACTCTTATAACTGTCATCTGGTTTCTGTACAAATTGTAAATAGCCTTTCGCCTCCCTGTATTTCACCCCTGCCACCTTTAGAATTTGAAAGAGAGTATTCCAGTCAACGCTGTCAAAAGTATACAAATGCTAGAAACGGAGGTTTGCCTTTCCTTAACCTTTCTTCTAAGATAAGTCGTAAGGTCAGTATTGCCTCACGTCTTCCAACATTTATACGGAATCCAAACTTATCTTCCCCGAGGTCAGCTTCTGCCAGTTTTTCCATTCGTCTGTAAAGAATTCGCGTTAGTATTTTGCAGCTGTGACTTATTAAACTGATTGTTCGGTAATTTTCACATCTGTCAACACCTGCTTTCTTTGGGATTGGAATTATTATATTCTTCTTGAAGGGGCAGAGATGTAGGAAAGGAAATGAGGAGGACGTACTGATTGGCCTGTGTTGAGCAACAGTTCCATTAGACATACATCTCCCAGGTATGGAGAACTCAGTTCCAAGCTAAAAGATGGTGTCACTCTCGTTATGCCATCTGACGCAACAGAACCGAAGTACACCATCTGATTAAAACTATCGGGACACCAACTAGCGTACAAGGCGCTTCTATTGAGTTATTTGAATGTCTGTGAGGTAAGGCAGCTCATTCCTCGAGCCAAACCAGAGAAGATACTAATGTAGGACCCTGGGGTCAGGAGCGAAATCTACGCTCTAACTTACCAAAAAGTTCCTTTACTGGGTTCACATCGGGACAATGGGAAAGCCAGTCCATGCCAGGAATTATATCGTCCACAAGCAATTTCCTCACAGATGCTGTTTTACAAGGCGCATTGTCACGCTGAGACTATCATCGTCTCTGAAATGTTCCTCCACTCTCCGCAATACACAGTGCCGTAAGATGTATTCATATCCTTCAGCATTTAGCTTTTTATTAAGCACAATAAGGGGACCACACCCCATCCACGAAAAACACACACGGAGCATTTTTAAACTCACACCGATGAAAATCGATATTTAACTTCTCAGAAATAAAAAAAAAATTGGTATTTGACTACTCAGAAATAAAAAAAATACCTTTTCGGAAATTGAACGCCCAAGGGAATGAACAGGGGAGAAAAGTTTTATGACAATATTTCATTACTCAAGTATTTTCAAAGCTAAAGAAATACAAAAATACGTGTTTCACTGTTTCTGGAAATTCGATTCCTATGGGAGTGAAATAGGGGATGAAAATTTTTAAGAAAATAATTTGTTATATTACAACATTTTTAAAGCTAAATCCATAAAAACTGTTGTTTGACTTCCCGGTTAGAAGACGGAAATACGTGTTAGGCGATGAAAGTTTCGGGCCGGCCGCGGTGGCCGTGCGGTTCTAGGCGCTCCAGTCCGGAGCCGCGCTGCTGCTACGGTCGCAGGTTCGAATCCTACCTCGGGCATGGGTGTGTGTGATGTCCTTAGGTTACTTAGGTTTAAGTAGTTCTAAGTTCTAGGGGACTAATGACCACAGCAGTTGAGTCCCATAGTGCTCAGATCCATTTGAACCATTTTTTTCGATGAAAGTTTGTATGGAGATATCACAACAAGAACTGGACAGACAGGATCGACATAAAGACATAAACCTCCGACTCCAGCAACCAGGATCGGTTTTTGGTCAGAAGTACATTCAGAAAAGACCACGATGTATAGCCCTTAATTAGCGTGAAAACTTTAGGTGTTGCACTTTGTAAACAACATAAAAATTCGATTAAACAAAAACCAATATGTGCAGACCTTGCAGTCTACGTGAGCGAAGGAGTGGGTGCTAAGATAGTCATGTATATACACAGCCAGACAAAAAAAAAAGTGAAGCAGCCAGTAGATCTTGTCGGATGTCAGTGGAACTTCGTACTTTTACGTACCTTCGGCGGGTAGGTAAATTATTTTCTGTGATTGGTGGAGCGGCCACTAGAGTGCATTAGGAGACAGCGTTATCAGGCTTTGAATGGGGCCCTCATTGTAGCCGACGGGACGTATCATCCAACATCCAGATTAGTGGGCCATTCAGATGTGACACTGACCCGCTGTTGGACCGTATGAGAACGTGAGCCAGTCGACGACCACTAGGCAGCAGCGCCGTAATGTGCACCAAGCACATCGTAACCTCTTCATAGCAACGCCTGTCATTCGAGAACAACTGCAACGTCATATGTCATCCCACAGTACTGGTCAGAGCGTAGCAGGATCGTGACTAGCTAATTACCGTGCCATCTATAGGGTTCCGTTAAAACCACAACACCAACGGGTGCGTTTGGAGTGATGAAATAACCAGGAAACATGGATTGCTGATGAATGGTGTCGCACATTGTGTTCAGCGATGAATCGCGGTTCTGTACTACTCCGGTTGATCTTCGTCGAGTATGACGGCGACCTGGGGAGAGGTTCCATTCTTCCAATGTTTTGGAGAGGCATACCCGTGTTGCTCCTGGCCTTATCGTATGGAGATCCGTCGCATAAGCTCGTAGTTGTTGAGGGAACTCTAACGGCACGACATTTATACATCACGGAAACTGTGCCTCTCATGTGTTACGGCTCATGCAAAAGTATGTAGGTGCTTTTTTCAACAGGACAATGCTCGTACATCAATGGTACGTATCTCTATGAACTGCGTGATGCTGATGTACTATGTCCAGCAAGATTCTCAGGTCAGTCCCCCACTGAACGTGCCTGGAGAAGGAGGGGGAGATTCGATTTTGGCGTCCCATCGACAGCTAGGTCATTCGAGACGGAACAGAAGCTCGGATTACGGAAGAATGGTGAAGGAAACCGCCCGTGCCCTTTTCAAAGGAAGCATCCCAACATTTTCCTGGAGCTATTTAGGGAAATCATAGAAGACCTAAATCAGGATGGCTGGACGGTGATATGAACCGTCGCCCTCCCGAATGCGACGGCAGTGTGCTAACCGTTGCGACACCTGGCTCGGTGAACGTGTGTGGGGCCAGCTCGGCTCCAACTGTGTCCCAGTGCCAGTACCTACGAAATTAAGGACCAGTTGCAACAGCTTGCTTAAGGAGACGATACATACTTAATGACACACTTCTCAACACCAACATAAGTGTTGATAATATGAAGGCGATACATCTTCTGCCTAAATTTTTACTTTTATATTTATTTCAAAATTTTCGGTAGATACGAGGGGCGTTTCAAAAGTCCGTGCAATGTCCGAGAGATGGCACCACCGGCGCGTATCGACGTCATGTTTCGTTAGTAGGCTCTTTGGAAAGAACGCACACCAAGTTTCCGCCATATTGGTCTATTTCATTGTGTTTGGCATTCGTGTGAATCAAGGAAGTCGAGTGGTTGTCAAAAATTGGAAGAAAAAGAATTTCGTGTGGTGATTAAACATTAATTTATGATAGGCAAAACGCCGCAGGAGACCAAAGAGAAGCTTGATAAACATTACGGTGACTTTGCACATTCGATTAGGACAGTTTATAAGTGGTTTCAAAATTTTCGGAGTCGCCGTATGGGCACAAGTGATGCCGAACGTTCTGGACGCCCTGTGGAAGTTACGACTGCAGAAATCTTTGATAAACTCCATGATATGGTGATGGATGACAGAGTAAAGGTGCGTGAATTGCTAGTGCTGTGGACATCTCGAATGAACCGGTACATAATATTATGCATAAACATTTGGACATGAGAAAGCTATCCGCAAGATGGCTTCCGCGATTGCTCACGCTTGACCAAAAATGGAATCGTGTGAAGTGTTGCAAGGATGGTTTGCAGCTCTTCAGGAAGAATCCACAGGACTTTAAGAGTCATTTGGTCACTGTGGATGAAACATGGATACATGACTATACTCCTGATACCAAACAACAATCTAAACAATGGGTTACCAAGGGAGAATCTGCACCAAAAAAGGCGAAGACCATTACTCCTGCCGCAAAGGTTATGGCGACTGTCTTTTGAGATTCGAAACGGATAATCCTCCTCGACTATCTACCAAAGGGTAAAACTATTACAGGTGCATATTATTCATCGTTACTGGACCGTTTGAAACCCGAGCCGCAAGAAAAACGCCGGCGATTGGACCGCAAAAAAGTCCTTCTACATCATGACAATGCACCAGCACACACCTCAGCAGTTGTGGTCGCAAAATTAATGAAAATAGGATCCCAATTCGTTTCACATCCCCCCTATTCTCCAGACTTGGCTCCCTCGGACTACTATTTGTTTCCCAATTTGAAGAAATGGCTGGCGGGATAAATATTTTATTCAAACGAGAAGATGATTGCAGCAACTTATAACTATTTTGCAGACTTGGACAATTCCTATTATTCGGAAGGGATCAACAAATTAGAACAGCGTTGGACGAAGTGTATAAGTCTAAAAAGTCGAAAAACAAAAAAGGTTTACCCCGAACCCGTAAGTAGTTTCCATTTTTGCACGGACTTTTCAAACGCCCCTCGTATTTGAAGTTGTTGTTTTGAAATCGGAGTAGAACTTAATTTTACTTTCGCTCTGTGAAGGAGTCTTATTACTTTTTGAGGCTTCATCTTGTCCAGTCTCTCTCTTTGTTTGTGTGAAGCGGGTATAGGCGGCACAAAAGAAGTAGTCCGATCGCACTGGGGGCTGTCGGTGTGAACAGAATAAGAAGACTTTCGACAAGAAGAAGAAGTACACCTGTTGTGTTAAACAGTTTTTAACGTAACTAGTGTGCTATTTCTTCACATCGGCGTTCTTCAAAAACAGTTGCTGAAAGCGATGAACAAAAATCTAAATGACAAGATTGGGCTTTCCAGTGGACGGAAACGTGTGAGGGGAAATGCTGACGTAATCGGCTCTGTGGGCACCAACAGAAACTGCAACGTTTAGCTTCACCACGCAATTTTGACGCTACAATTTCTATGTCCCTGGCGTTGAGAAAAAAAGAAGAAATGGGGAAGTCGACATCAAATGTTCCGGATAAATCCGGAATGTAACGAAACAAACGACCGACCCATCGGACACCTATTATTTTGTCACTTACATACATGTACCATTGTTAGCAAAGTGATTATCGCCAAGCATGAACATAAATAGTTTTCCTTTCAATTCTTGCTCTAAATGGGATAAACAGGCTCCCAGCTTGTTGAAGTTCAGAATATCTAATAATAAATCAAGACTTACATATACAGCTCTAAAACGGGCAGTATACTCGTCCTTACAATGTGAAGCCGATATTTTTATAGGCCAGTAGTTCGGTATTTTTTCTGTCAATATATCGATACTCCTTTATATTATTATATTTGAACCTTTTTATACATTGAGAGTAGATCACAATTTTTTTAAACATCGGTAATACGATTTATCGATATACCGTATTACCTATATTTTTAAAAATATCAACAGTCCTATATCCAAGCCAGCGGGGGTGATATGTCGTACTGGAAAGTAGGCTTATAGAGCAAAGTTATCTGTAACTTCGAGTCGATTTTTTAATCGCTGACGTTTCATTTCGTTTGCTCCTCTCCTGCTGGGTGCTTCACTTTTTTGTCAGTCACGATACCTCCTTTAAACTGACTCGTTCCACATTTAAAGATAAGAAATAGTTCAAATTACCTTTGGAATATGTCACTAAAGTGTCTTCTGTGTAACAGGACGACTTATTACAAATGTTGGGTATTGTAGACTATGAAATATTGAATGTTTTGATATAAGACACCTAAAGCGCCGGCCGCGGTGGCCGTGCGGTTCTGGCGCTGCAGTCCGGAACCGTGGGACTGCTACAGTCGCAGGTTCGAATCCTGCCTCGGGTATGGATGTGTGTGATGTCCTTAGGTTAGTTAGGTTTAAGTAGTTCCAAGTTCTAGGGGACTTATGACCTAAGATGTTGAGTCCCACAGTGCTCAGAGCCATTTGAACCATTTTGAACACCTAAAGCCCAAAATGTAAAATAAAGTCTCTACAGCCATCTATACGGGAAGTTACCAGATGAGATTCTCAGTGAACATGTGGACTGGAATTCTTGGAGATCACCTTATTGGACCACTCGTCTTACGAAATTCTTTGAATGGTGCATAGTATTTGAACTTTCTGGGCAATAAATTTCTGGAGGACGTTCCCTTGCAACTGCGCACTAGTCTGTGGTTTCAGAACGATAGTTCTCCAGGGCCCTTCGATTGTCTTGCGGGGTCATATCTCGCTGACAACTTCAGGGGGAGTGTAATTGGAAGGGGACGTTCAGTCCCTTGGCCTGCGCATTCCACTGACCTCCCAGCTCTTGACATTTTCTTTCTAGTATTATGTAAAATCCCTTGCGTATCCAACATCAGCAGGAAAGTACCTGAGGTAAAACAGCACATCTTTACACGATGTGATACGATCAGAGGAGAACCTCGAATCTTGCATGAAATCAGGCAAAGCATGGTTCGTAGTTACACATTACGAAACGAAGTTGGTGGCTGTCACACTGAAGATTTATTCTAAAGCAGCGAAGTCGCTGATTCGATTTACAATATTTGAGTGTACTCTACTATTTTGTCGATAGGACTGTTCCACTCTACAGTGTTCTGGTGTTTCATTTGGCCTGCGGAATGCATTGGAAGCGGGTAGTGTTGTAGATACTTGATTTTACATTTCTGGTTATACGCTCCTCATACCAAAACGTTCCGAAATTCATCTTCTATACAGTCCCCAACACTTTTTAACCGTCATTACACTTTGTATAATTTACTTGATGGCAATCAATACTCTTTCCCGTTATGTGTAACCAAATTCTTCCTCAACTGAACAAGGATCGTAACTGACATAATACACAACATTCTTCCATAAGGTACTATCGCCCTCTAAACATCCTGTATGGCGTTTAGAGAAAGCTACAGTGAGTTGAATTGGATCCTCATCGACTCTGTGCACCAGGTTAATGACCGTTGATCTGGGAGATAATCCTAGTTGATTTTTACGAGGTTTCTCAAAGTGTTTAGCCAAATGCTAAGCTGGTTACCCATCCGATTTCTATATTTTCTTGGAGCCGTGAAGGAAGACATTCGTGGCAGCTGATTTGCTTTCGGCGATGAGGTGCAAGATTGGTTACAGTCATGGCTCTGCAGGCAACCACGAACATTTTCTGTGGAAGCATTACGTCGTCTTTTCTCTCAGTGGGATAAATATATAACTGTTATGGCTATTACTTTTGAAATAATAAACAGTTTACTTACTTTTTCCCCATCTGCCTCACTTTCATTTGAATGCCCCTTATATTTTGTTGTTTAATATGGCTGTACCGTTGTGGCAACACGCCACATGCAAAAACACTTGTTATGATGTTTACTTGAAGCGCAGATGCACTGCTCTCCTGTTTTCTGTGTTACATCATTTGCATTCATCCTTCATTGTGTTGTCATTTTCACAAACAATAGCGTAACCAAATACACACTGCTATCACAGCTGAGATATACACTGCCAAGCGACATTATTGTGACAGCATCCAGAGTAGCAGGTGTTTTCAGCAGACATGGCAGTAGATTTCTTCAGGTATTTGGGATCACATTGTACGGGCGTTTCCCTTCATTGCTTGATGAATGCATGCCGAAGAATTCATAGTGTCAGCATGACGAACGAGATGATCCGTAGACGTCCTAGTAATTTTTTCAATAATTGCAAGGGCAGGGATGTGTTTATCGCGCTCTTCCTGTCATTCTGTTCTCGGTGGACAATGAATTATTTTGTTGAGGAATCCCAATCTTCGTACATGGATTGTGATTCCCAAGAATGGGTTCGTAGTTAAATCTATACAAACAGTGCAAGTTAATGACTAGGTTTCGCAGACAAAAGGTCATGCCACATAACACATTTATGCTTAGCTCAGTAACTAAAAAAAAGTCAAAAGTGTAAAAGAGAAACTTACTTATTTACGAGTATATATTACACTAAATCATCTGATAAAGCTCTTCCAGAAATAAGGGTCATTTTGTGAAAAAGAGAGAGAGACAGAGCGACCTGCCATCACATCTGACTCAAGTAATTAACATTGTATACAGTAACTCATAGACAGCCATTTAAATTTTGTGAAGGAAACAGGTTCACTGGTAAGACAATTCAGTGCCTAATGTTCCTAATTAGTACACAGATGATGTTTTATTACAGCGAATACAAAAAAGAATAGCAGTTATACTCACTACTTGTTGTTGTTGTGGTGGTGGTGGTAGTCTTCAGTACGAAGTGTGGGAGTGGGAATGAAATATTTTCTTGTATTTTTAGAAATTTATCATGATTACTGTGTTATTATTCATGATTTAAAACTGAAGTAATCACTGGCTAAAAATCAGTTATTCTCATTTTTAAAATTTTGTTAGTTTTATTAACCCTGAAAATAAAGAAGTTGTTCCATCACAGTACCAGGACTCTCAAAGTGTTCCGTCAGTGGAGACGTTTGGGAACCCCTGCACTAGAAGAGAGAGGAAAATATACAGGAACAGGAATAATGGCGAGGCTACAAAAACAAATCCAGGACTGCAGAACTAAATGAACAAACCATTTGGGTAGAATGATCCATACTTCTAAAATGATTTGATGCACGTAGCAACGAAGAGGTCGAAGTCAAGGACCAAACAAAATACGTTCAAATGACTCTGAGCCCTATTGGACTTAACATGTGAGGTCATCAGTCCCATAGAACTTAGAACTATTTAAACCTAACTAACCTAAGGACATCACACACATCCATGCCCGAGGCAGGATTCGAACCTGAGACCGTAGCAGTCGCGCAGTTCCAGATTGAAGCGCCTAGAACCGCTCCGCCACTCCGGCCGGCTAAACAAAATATGTGAAGACTAGATTACATGCAAATTTTCACAACAGGCTGAACAGTCTAAAGCGTGAAGAAAGAAGCAGCAGAAGAAGAAAGGAAGAAGTCTTTCGCGAGGGCATTTCTTCAACAATAAATTTCAATTCCATCGATTCGTCAACAAATGTCATTCCTCTCGCTGTAACACTACATTAGGAGATCACGGTTTGCTCCCACGTCTGTAACAAACTAGAAGTGTATGCGGATTGGAGCTCGCCATCTCCTCTAAATTCGACGTAGAAAGAAATGCGTGCGTAGTAATTATTTCGCCAGCTCCTCATCACGTTACGTAATGAGTTACGCGCTGTATACGTCACAGCTAGGAACTGGTCACAATTCACAATATTGCATCTCGACAGCGGGAAATTATACCTACTGCCTGGACAGTGCATAAATTATTCATGTGCAAACCACCTGTTCCCGCCGACACGTTCCGTAGTGAAAGCGAATTCCCGTCCAACGAGTGCGTGAAGAAGTGGGCACGGGCGGGCAGTACTCGCCTGACGTCATAACCATTCGGCCGGGTGAAATGATGACAAACAATTTGGAGAATACACAAACCGTTCATTTTTCACGCAAGGAGTTTCAAAATTACACTCGCGTATTCGTAACAACCGTAAAAGATGAAATACGACACCATTGGCGGCGACGATTCACACGTGGCAGTAAGTGGAATGCTCGTTCTTCATCTCCTCGTACGCTCTCTCCCTCTCTCTCCCGGTGTAAATCGGCGCCAAATAAATTGTTCCGGGGCAAATAGCAGGTGGGCGAGTACGCTGCCATTACCGGTGGGCCGTTTTTATTATTCGGCCGGCCGACCGCTTACCGCCGTGAAATCCTCGGCGAGCCGAGGCGTGCGATTCCCGCGTAAGGCGGCCGCGCGCGGGGAAAATTATCGTTTTATCGGCGCTGCGCTCTTCCCGCGGCTAATGATAGGGAGCCGTCCCAGACGTGACGTGACGTGACGCCGGCGACGCTTATCGATCCGCAGCCGGGCGCCCTTCTCCTGCTTCTGCTCCTGCTCCTCTCTCCTCCTCCCACTCCTCCTCTTCTTTCCGCCTTTCATCCCGTTCTTCTCTTCCACGCTCATGCGAGCCGCGACGACAGTGCCTTGCCGATAGCGGCATGTCCAATGAGCGTAATTACATGTTTCTTCAGCAAGTTTTTCCTAGCCGGCCACAGGTCTACAAAGCGCAGCGACTGTACAAGTGTTTCGTATATCGACATCTGAACATACGAATCACAGTCCGCATGTAATTTTGTGGACAGCAGGGATGACAATTAGAAGGCGAGTTTTTACGTGTATGCGTCGTTCACGCAGGAGGATAATATAAACATACTGTCGTTTGACCGTCCTACAGACACCCAAATAGAATAGGCACCCCTGAGATTGAGAAGCAACTAAAAGAGCTGAAAACAAATAAGTCGTCAGTCCTAATTCTGTTTTACAAAGAGCGCTTGTAAGTGGGCTGTTTAGGTTTTTATGTTGGTAACACCACGTAGCGCTCTATATGAAAATCACTGACTGTGCTGTGTGAAGTCCGTGGCTGGTTGGTATTGTTATAATATTAGCTATTGTAGTGCTGGGCAGTTGGATGTAAACAGCGCGTAGTGTTGCACAGTTGGATGTGAGCCGCCAGCAGTGGTGGGTGTGGGGAGAGAGATGGCAGAAGCCGGCCGCAGTGGCCATGCGGTTCTAGGCGCTACAGTCTGGAACCGCGCGACCGCTACGGTCGCAGGTTCGAATCCTGCCCCGGGCATGGATGTGTGTGATGTCCTTGTATTGCAGTAGTTCGACTTACGAAGATTTTTGTGAGGTAAGTGATTCATGAAAGGTATAGGTTATTGTTAGTCAGGGCCATTCTTTTCTAGGGATTATTGAAAGTCAGATTGCGTTGCGCTAAAAATATTGTGTGTCAGTGATGATCAGAATAAGTAAAAAGAGAAATGTCTCAGTACGTTCAGTTTTGCTCAGCTGCTTGAAAATCAAATAACGTAAGAGGTTTATCAGCATAAATTTTTCTAAGTGGAGGTTTCACGCTCTACGACATTGCCCCTTACTTACACGGCAACGATGATTTCGCGACTGAGTCCTTGCATAACGAGTTCTCAGTTCATTTGCTGCGTCACATTCGGATAAAATTCCAAGCTTTCGATGATACCCCACATCACGGTCGTCAGGGACTAAAACCGACTGTCGTGAACTGGCAACGATTACGTTGTGAAGGTGTGTACAGAGGTGACGCCCTCTACGCAAAAAAAATCTATGGACATAAATGGCGTCATCTCCGTACGCGCCACCATGACGTAATCCAGCCTATCGGATGTCGTCCTGTGGGTAAAAAAGAGGGAACCCTGCCCGTTTTCGACAGTCAGTTTTAGCCCTCGACGATCATGATGGATGGTATCATCGAAAGTTTGGAACTGTATCCGAATTTGAGACGGTAAGTGAACCGAGAACTTTTTATGCAAGGCCACTTAGCTAGTTTGTTTTTATCGCAAACGATTTATGACGGGCAAGAGGCAGATTCCGTATTGCTAGATTTGCGGAAAGCATTTGATATAGTGTCTCATGGCAGACTGTTAACGTAGGTACGGGCATACAAAATAGGTTCCCAGGTAAGTGAGCGGCTCGAAGACATTGTTAAGTAACAGAACCGAGAACGTTGCCATCGACGGCGAGCGTTCATCACGGACAAGGGTATCATTAGGAGTGCTCCAGGGAAGTGTTATAGGACAGCTGTTCTTTTCTATGTATGTGATCTGGCGGACAGAGTGGTTGTTTTGCTGATGATGATATTTGGTTTGTGGGGAGCTCAACTGCGCGGTCAGCATCGACTGTACGAAGTCCCAATTTTTTCACAGTCTAATTTCTTTCAAAGTCCAATTCAGTCACTGTCACGCAATGATGAGATGATGATGAGGACAAAGCAAACACCCAATCCCCGGACAGAGAGAGAAAATGCCCAACCCGGCCGGGAATTGAACCCGGGACCCCGTGATCCAGAGGTAGCAACCCTAGCCACTAGACCACGAGCTGCGGACTGGTTGTTTGCTGATGATGTTGTGGTGTACGGGAAGGTGTCCAAGTTGAGTGACAGTAGGATACAAAATGACTTAGACAAAATTTCTAGTTGGTGGGATGAATGGCCGCTAGCTCTAAATGTAGAAAAATGTAAATCAGTGCGGATGAGTAGGAAAAACAAACCCGCATTAGTAGTGCACGAGTTTAACTACCCGGCCGTACCGTTGCAAAGCGGTATGAAATGGAACGAGCATGTAAGGACGCCAGTAAGGAAGACGAGTGGACCGACTTCCGTTTATTGAAAGAATTTTACGAAACTGTGGTTCTTCCGTAAAGGAGACCACTTATAGAACACTAGTGCGGCTGGCTGTTGAGTACTGCTGAAGTGCCTGGGATCCTCACCGGGTCGGATTACAGGAGGACATCGAAGCTGTTCAGAGTGGGCTGTTAGATTTGCTACGGGTGGGTTCCACGAATACGAAACAACTACGGAGATGTTTCGTTAACTCAAGTGAGAATCCTTTGAGGAAAGAAGACTTTCGCTTAAGGACCACGGAGATAAGATTAGAGAGATTAGGGCTTGCACGGAGACATATAGTCAGTTTTCCCTAGCTCTATCTGCTTCTGGAACAAGAAAGGAAATGACTAGTAGTGGGGCGAGGTACCCTCCGGCACTCGCCATATCGTGGCTTGCGGAGTATTGTATGTACATACAGATATCACACGAGGGTCGTTGTAAAATTGAAGAACGTTTGTTTTTCCAGACATTTTTATTAAAGACAGTGAAAGAAAATTTCTAACATCTTTCGATATCGTACTTATTTTCTTACGTAGTCGCATTTCAAATGTAAACATTGCCTTCTGCATACTCAGTTGTCGCCAGTCGCTAAACCAGTCGCTAACGTTCTCTCTCATTTCGTTTTCATTTCCGTAGTATCTTTAGTCAAAAAATTCCTTCAATTTGGGATAAAGATGATAATTTCTCGGGGCCACGTCCGAGCTACAAGGCGGATATTCAAAAATTTCCCGCTGTAACTGAATTCCCGCTGTAACTGCGTGAGGAAGCGCAATGCCTGTGGACACCAGTGCACACCGCCTGTTTTGAGCAGCGCAGCGTAGTCTGTGAAGGGCCCGAGTGCTGCATTTATGGTCTCTCTTCCAGGCAACAAGTGGATGAGCAGGACGCCATTTCGATCCCAGACGCTATGGTAAAAACCTTTTTGGTGCTCAGGATTTATTTGGACTTTTTTTCGTTGGGAGCCATTCCACAGATGCTTTGTTTCTGAAAAATCAAGGTTACGTCACCAGTTACGATGTGGATCAGAAACTCGTCATCACTGTCGTTCCGAGTGAGAAAAGTCAGTGTAGCTTCCATTCGATGGTTCTGTGTTGCCGGCCGCTATGGTCGAGCGGTTCTAGGCGCTTCAGTCCGGAACTGCGTTGCTGCTACGGTCGCAAGTTCGAATCCTGCCTTGGGCATGGATGTGTGTGATGTCCTTATGTTAGTTAGGTTTAAGTAGTTCTAAGTCTAGAGAACTGATTACCTCAGATGTCAAGTCCCATGGTGCTTAGAGCCATTTGAACCGTTTGGTTCTGTGTTCATCTGGCAAAAGTTGAAGAACCCACCAAGCAAACACTTTTCTACAGCTCAAATCACAACTCACAGTCCGATAAAGAGTAATTGTGAAATCTGAGGAAAGCATAAGCTCAGTCCAACAATACTGAAACGTCCATCCTGTTAAACTGTTTCCTCAACCTTCATTTGAGTTAGTCAGTCGCATCTGACGCATCTGAAAGTCGGCCTGCCTTTATAAATGATGTTCCATTTCCAAACTGAAGTTTCACTGAACACAGTTCCATAAACTTCTGTTGTTTGTGCGCCGAAATTTCGATAGCGCTCAGAAACCGTATTACGCTACGAACCATATACTCGGTGGGAACGTTAATTTTATCACAGATATTAAAATTGCCGAAAAAAAACAGCTAACGACTATACCTCCTCGCTGTTAGCAACATATTGGCGTCAATGATTAGGAATGTCTATGAAAGAGTGGCAGGGACGCGGTTTGGGGGGAGGAGAATGAGGAGGGATAACTGTGCGGTTCGTCGTATTTAACTGTTATTTATTTTTAGAGACGTTGTCGTACACTGTATTTTAAATGAATATACATTTACAAGTCCAGAAAACGCGTGGATGCTCGCAGTTTTGTAGCAGTTTGTGGGTTAATATTTAAAACGAGCTCTAGTGGCAGTTAGTGAAACTTTTGGTGTTTACAATTCTAATTTAGATTTTACATAGATTTTGATTGTACTGAACTCAGGGCCGCATTACAGCATCAAGGCTCTGAGCACTATGGGACCTAACGTCTGAGATCATCAGTCCCCTAGAACGTAGAACTACTTAAACCTAACTAACCTAAGGACATCACACACATCCATGCCCGAGGCAGGATTCGAACCTGCGACCGTAGCGGTCGCGCGGTTCCAGACTGTAGCACCTAGAACCGCTCGGCCACTCTGGCCGGCTACAGCATCAAAGTAGCCATTCAAGTATGTGAGTAAGCAGAACTTCTAAGCGGATTTGTATCCATCAAATCACAATTCACTAACCTAGAACCAGCAATCAAACTACTAGAGGGAACAGGACTTCCTTTGCCATATGCTCAAGAAATACCAACAAGTATCGCACTCACTCACTTGACACTCAATTTCTAATATGATGGGAAAGCTGGAGAAACAAAAACTGAATTACGTTTTATTCGGTATGTCAGTTCGATGCTACAGGGGATATAAGAATGTAATTGAATATTCTGCTACAGTGACATTGCCGCATCGAAGTCTGCCCTAATATTCATGCGAGAGGCGAGAACCTTTTAAACGTGAAAAGTGTATTCACAAAAAATTGCAACAGGCACGATAAATAATCGTTAGCAAGGTGAAGTTATACCGTACATATTATAAATTGCTAATAAAAACTCTAAGTCTGTAAGGAGTTCCTATTTTGTATCGATTGTTCCCTTTAAGTGCGTGAGTGTTTATTTTTGATGTGTATTTCCCACACTGTATATTTCCGGAAATTCAATGCATATCTCTGGAATTTTAGTATATATCAATCCGCTTTCAGTGTTACTACGCCTTGGACCCGCCATCACTTCAAGTCTCCCTTGGTCATTCAGTTCTCTCACATGTATTGGTGCCAATGATAGCTTGACGCACGAGTCTTGCACGGACAGAGCGATCGCATGGTCGAAAGACTCGTTGGACAATGAAGACTTTCACAACCAGCGTAAGCTCCGGTTACTTTTATAAGGTTTCGAAATGAACACCACAGACAAAAACAATGATTTCAGCACCAGGAACGACAGCCGCCACGGAGAAAGTCTCCCTTCTCTGCATAAAAAAAAAGACTGCTTGTCCCACTGAAGAAGTTTTGGCAAAGCATGAGGTGTTTAAACTATTTTGTAGCCAATCAGGAAAATAGAATTCTTTGTGTTAACACTTCGCGGAATTGTGGTCGAGTGTACTTCGGAACAACGAAAAGAAGTGTCATATCCTTTTAGCTTAACACAAGGGAAAACACAGAACAAAATCTCATGGGATTGGCGCTCTAGAATGAAAGTTTCCATAGAGTAGCAGCAGAAATTTATGAACACGATAATAATATCTTAACAGAAGGGAAGAGTAACTTACACAATTACTTGCAGTCGAGCATGATGTCACCTGCGAGACACAATCATATGCATTTTGTACCACATGACAAATTGTAGTGCCTCTATACAGCTCGTAACGCCACTTCTGAGTCCCACGAATTTTCTACACAGTTACCAGTGTTCCCTCTCTGAAGACAGTTCCTTCACATTGGGACGAAACGACAGTGAATAGCACTGTGTTAAGCATGACCTCTCTCAACCCGGAAGTTTTAACATAATTTTAACACAAGACTTATAGGACAGCAAACTATGTCGACCGTGCGTTTTTCAGAAAAAATGATAAGTTTTTTTTTTTTTTGCGATCAAAAAGTTCCTGTTTGAGGGCGCTAAGCAACGTAGCGCGATTCCGATTCATGTATATAAGCACCGACATGTAGGCAAAGGATTAGTGTAGCATTCGTGTCTTTCCGATGTGTGTGCGATAAATGCGGAAACGTGAATTATGGTGACGGTACCAAAAGCCTTCAAAGAGAACCAACGTGTTGTTATTCTTTTGATCGCTGCCGAAGGACAAACCCTGGTAGACATCTATCGGAGAATGAAGAATGTGCATGGTGCAGCATGTCTGTCGAAAGCCACCGTTGTGGAATGGTGTGCCGATCTGAAAACGCACCCCAATCGCAAATATCGTAAAACAGAAGCCAATTCACGTGGGAGACGGTCGAGCCTACAGTCCTCATCTCTCCCCATGCAGGTATCACGCCTTTGGTCCCTTAAAATGGCCTGGATGTGTCTGAACTTCCCGTCGGGCGACAATGTATAGCAGGCAGTTACACTTCTTCACGCAGCAGTGCACTGTGTTTTACCAAACAGGTATCTTCAATTTTGTGCATTCTTGGGATGATTACCTCCATTTAATTTTATCCATATTTTGCAGCTGTAATCGTAATTGTATTCACTACACTGGAAGTATGAATTGAAAAACGCTCTCTGTTACAAATGTTCGTGTTTTATGGAATGCATGATGCACTTTGGACCCTGTGGGTCCATCATCAGTGGTAAATAGTCATAATACCTGATTTATTTTTGCTCTTGAATGAGGTGAAATGCATGTTCTTGTCATGAAAAGGTTTAATGTTAGGTTATGAATTTCGTTAAGTCAAATGCGAAAAATATTATTCCCTCCATATGTGAATCGTTTAATAATTAGATCTCTGGTACTACGAATAAATTCATCTTTGATCATACCACTTTGAAGAACATCTGTGAGGTGCTTACAGAAAACACCTCATGCGTTGGCAAAGCTTGTTCAATGCGATCAGCAGTCGTTTTTATGCAGAGAAGGGAAACTTTCTCCATAGGCGGCTGTCGTTCCTGGTGCTGAAATCACTGTTTTTGTCTGTAGTGCCGGCCGCTGTGACCGAGAGGTTCTAGGCGCTTCAGTCCGGAACTGCGCTGCTGCTACGGTCGCAGGTTCGAATCCTGCCGCGGGCATGGATGTGTCTGATGTCCTTAGGTTAGTTAGGTTTAAATAGTTCTAAGTCTTAGGGGACTGATGACCTCAGATGTTAAGTCCCATAGTACATGGAGCCATTTGTCTGTAGTGTTCATTTCGAAACCTTATAAAAGTAACCGGAGCTTACACTGCTTGTGAAAGTCGTGCCTCTTGGGTGAAGTGATATGCATGGACTGGATGGAGGAACCAATGTATGATGGTGTCAAAAAGTTAAAAACGCTTTTCTCGGATAGCGTGTTTATTTTTCCTGTTTCGCACATATTTTCTGCATTTGGCTTACGAAATTCATAACCTAATATCAAATCTCTTCATGACCTCATTCAAGATTTACACCGATGATGGACCCGCAGAGTCCGAAACGCATCGTGTATTCAACAAAACACGAAAATTTGTGACTGAGGGCGTTTTTTAATTCATACTTCCATATTACCTCAAAGTTCACACCGGACTCGCATTCGGGAGGACGACGGTTCAATCCCGTGTCCGGCCATCCTGATTTAGGTTTTCCGTGATTTCCCTAACGCGCTCCAGGCAAATGCCGGGATGATTCCTTCGAAAGGGCACGGCCGACTTCCTTCCCCGTCCTTCCCTAATCCGATGAGACCAAATGGCTCTGAGCACTATGGGACTCAACTGCTGAGGTCATTAGTCCCCTAGAACTTAGAACTAGTTAAACCTAACTAACCTAAGGACATCACAAACATCCATGCCCCAGGCAGGATTCGAACCTGCGACCGTAGCGGTCTTGCGGTTCCAGACTGCAGCGCCTTTAACCGCACGGCCACTTCGGCCGGCCCGATGAGACCGATGACCTCGCTGTCTGGTATCATCCCCCAAAACAACCCAACCCAACCTCAAAGTTCATGGTGATTTTGCCTTACCGACATACCGATTCTGGAATGTATGGCCTTCGAACAGAAACTTTTTGATAGTCTCTGATATTCTTGGTGGTGCCACTCAAAATGATTTCGAAGTAAAATGCTTAGAATTCCAAAGTTTTCGCGCAAACCATGCTAGATCTTCGTTCGTCAAGAGTATGACTTTTCTATTTCTTGACCTACAGCGGACAGCTCTGTGCTGACTGCGACTGAAGAAACGATACACAAATTCATGCAGTGCCCGTAAGGTATTTGGTGCAGAATTATAACAGGCACACGTCCGTCTTCTTCCTTCGCTCGTTTACGTATTTAGTGGAACTATGTACAACAGCAACCATATTGACGACAGACGCTTGCTCTTACATTCAAAGACTTCGAAGCCACTAATGGAAACTGCTGCTAATCGTCTTGTGCAACACTTAGTCTTTCTCCTTTGAGCGCCATTCCTCACAGAAGATAGACGATAACCATAGTAAGTTCTCTTTTCTTAAATGTGGCAATATTTGGGCTGTAGAACCACTCTCTGAGATTCTGCGACAGTGACACTTCTCCGACCAGTTCCACATTTTTCTTCGATGATGTTTTGCATACAGCTGTACTATTAGTTTCGACAAATCTGCCAAAATGCATTGCTTTTTGCATATGATGGTTGTGATGACTTGAAAATTTTTATCCGCACGGTAAAGTGTCAGAATACAGATTGTTGAAGGTCCGAACATAGGGAATAGGTTCTCAGACATGTGACTGGCTCTGAGACGTTCAAGTAATAAAACACAGTGCAGTGTGCTGGACGGTGAGAGTTCATCGGAAACAATGGTATCCGCAGTGTTTCGAGTTCCCACGAAGTCGGATTAAGGGAAACCTTCGAAGAGAAATCAGAGCTCGTACGGAAGCATATGGCCTTTTTTCCTTCGCTTCATTTGCATCTGGAACAGGAAAGCAAATGACTGGCAGTGGTGCAAGGTACCGTCCACCGTTTACTGTTTAGTGGCTTGCGGAGTGTACCTGTAAATTTAAATGTAGGAAATATCTTGTACGCGGTCCACGATCCCTTATTCAGAGCTAACCATGTTTTTGCTCGCAGAGGTTGAGGGCTCGTAGCGTAAAGAATCGCTTGCCAAGCGCCCACTGGGCTCAGCGAGTGATATTGTCGTATGCAGTTAGTGAGTAGCGGCTGTTGTAATGGTGTAGCAGGAAGAGGCACATCGTACCGCCTATGTCCCCAATCGCCATGTGTGGACACTCAGCAAACCGTAAGAATTATACCGAACGGTGGCAAAGTGTTTTGACCAAAAAGTAAACATAAATACGGAGTGCTGATATTACACGTTCGCTTCTACCGCGCAGGCCAAGGGATTGCAGTGAGCGTAACACGTACAGATTACTATAACAGCTTGTGACGATATTTCGATGTATTTGACCTGTGTTGAGCTTATACGTGAATAGAGTTTACATCAAAGACACCGACGGTCTCCTATTGTGTCTAACGAGGATATATCCATTTACATAGTACAAACTTTCATGACCTCAATTATTGCAGAACCTCTTCCTCGAATATAACGCGACTGCTAAAGCCGATCAGCTATTATCCATTAGTCCACGGTCATTAAAATAAAAGATTAGGGTGCTATATTTTTCGATCACCAACGATCCCAAAATTTAAAAAAAAGTTCAAATGTGTGTGAAATCTTTTGGGACTTAACTGCTAAAGTCATCAGTCCCTAAGCTTACACACTACTTAACCTAAATTATCCTAAGGACAAACACACACACCCATGCCCGAGGGAGGACTCGAACCTCCGCCAGGACCAGCCGAACAGTCCATGACTGCAGCGCCAAAGACCGCTCGGCTAATCCCGCGCGGCGATCCCAAAATTAATCGGGAGCGTTTCAACCTCATATCTGGACATATGGAATCTTTAGCATGTGGCGGTACAACCCAATTTCAAACACATGCAGCCTGTCCATGGATTACACTTTAATTATCTAAGATTCCAATTCATACAGCAGTACCGATAACACACAGCATTTTACAATTCGCCAAATTCTGTTAATTAAATTACATCTACATGACTACTCTGCAATTCACATTTAAGTGCTTTGCAGAGGGTTCATCGAACCACAATCATGCTATCTCTCTACCATTCCACTCAGGAACAGCGCGCGGGAAAAACGAACACCTAAACCTTTCTGTTCGAGCTCTGATTTCTCTTATTTTATTTTGATGATCATTCCTACCTATGTAGGTTGGCTCAACAAAATATTTTCGCATTCGGAAGAGAAAGTTGGTGACTGAAATTTTGTAAATAGATCTCCCGACGAAAAACGTCTTTGCTTTAAAGACTTCCATCCCAACTCGCGTATCATATCTGCCACGCTCTCTCCCCTATTACGTGATAATACAAAACGAGCTGCACTTTTTCGCACCCTTTCGATGCCCTCCGTCAATCCCACCTGGTAAGGATCCCACACCGCGCAGCAATATTCTAACAGAGGGCGAACGAGTGTAGTGTAAGCTGTCTCTTTAGTGGACTTGTTGCATCTTCTAAGTGTCCTGCCAATGAAACGCAACCTTTCGCTCGCCTTCCGCACAATATTATCTATGTGGTCTTTCCAACTGAAGTTGTTCGTGATTACAAAATTACATGTTAGATGCTTGAGTTTTTTTTTAACTATGAGGAGAAAAAATGGTTTTCGGCTCTTGAAACGCGTAGTACCGTGTTACTAACGCAGAGTGATTTATTTATTTATAATTTTTTGCTGTTATATCTTTGTTTGGCGCCTAAAAACAGAAGCAAACCCTACAACGGACGTTGCAGTCATATATATGAGAATAAGAGAACAAAAAGATTATACTAATTACATAACGAAATAAACTATAGCAGTAGATTAAATTCTAGTAAGGGAGGTCCGGTGTTTTTTGATGTTAACTCATACGCCCTCGGGAAGATGAAAGTCGTAATGCAGAATAATGTTTTACGCCATCACTTTTGCAAAAAAACGTCTCTGTAATCACTCGCCTGACTCAGTTTAAACTCCTACCAGGATACAGTACCATAAACCAACGCCTTAGTGCCTGCGACGTACTGAGGACAGGATTTCAAAAGCATTATAGATGTATTTACTACAAATATTGATGAGAATCGCTAACTCACTTTCGGTGGTAATATTCTGACACTGTCAGATACAGATGAACAGCAAAAAGTCGAGGATCGCTTCTATCGCGACATTATCCTCGCCTCGGGATAAAGAGATTGTGTTAATCTCGCTAAGCGTCAGTCGTTTTAGCTCGCCCGCAACCTGGCAAGCACCTTCCTGATGGAGCCTAAATGGTTATTACCGAGAGCGGCAATAAAACAGCCACGGCCTCAGATATTGAGTACCCACTTCAGTGGCGATCGTCGAGAGAGCGACCCAAAAGGGGGGCTGATACCAAAGAGTGCACCAGTAAATTAACGTCTACGCTACTCGGGAAAGGTCAGGCGTGTGGTAACTACACCGCGCTGTGCAATCAGTACACGACGTAACTGCTCCCAGACCGTGCAATTACACTAGCTCCAGGTTTCCAAGTTGCGATCGATCGACTGGCGAGATACTAGTTCATGCGAATAGACTCGGCATTCTCCAATCACTGACAGCAATAGCTCTTTCACTCCCAAAGAGTACTTCGTAAGAGATTCCTTCAGCCGATACGATGAAAAGCAAAGACTGCACTTCAAATTAGTATTTAATACACGCTTTCAGTAAGACACAGAAACACTGCATGTAAATTTTACAGAAACCAATTAAAAAGCACTTAAAAGAAATCCTCTACCTATCCAGGTTTTCCCTGCACATCGAGATGAGCTTCACATATGTCTACGATTTACTGAAATTAAGCTCCCAATTATAGGCAACCCTAATCACTACCTAAATCGTTAATTATTCTAATTATTTACCTTTTTAATGCTCCTACAATCCCGTGTTCCAGCACACCACATTCTATCCGATTCTTTTTCCTACGAGAACCTACCACTTGAGTCTGTTCATCGTAGATTGAAAACTGCACTTTCTTGATGACGTTTCAGCCGGAGTATCTGTAATAAATATTGTGGTATATGGTAAATAAAGAGATGGGACACCTAAGGCCGTGTTAGTCGCTAAGAATCAAAGCAACTGGAGAGGGGTGGCCAACACTGAAGGGAATACTCGTACAGAAGTACAACAATATTGCAGCGCAAGTCACTCAACACCGAAAAAAACCTGTTTTCATAAAGTATTCCGAGGGCAGTGTGAACTGATTGGCTCGTTTCACGGTTCCTAATTCGTGATCCGTCGCTGTGATAAGAACGTGTGAACGTGTCAAAATTACGAGTTCAGTAATTCCGTACTTGTTCCTAGGTCTTCCTTTATGAAATTCAATTAGCCACCTTTTGTACAGCTTCATTTATGTTAAGAGACGTTTCAGCCTTTCATCAGTTTTCAATTGATTCATATGTTTGTATCCTCTACTGACGGAGATATAATTATGTCAACTGAAATAGCACTTTAAAGTGACTGTTGTCCTTCCTCGAGTCTGTAATATTTTGTCCGTCAAGCTCGTCAGTTTTTTGGGAATAAATTAGTCTAGATTGCTTAACATATTACTTTATTTATAACATCGTTTCGGCTTCTGTTATATTAGGTTGGGCAGAAGTGACTACCCATCGTAACCCATTGAAAACATTGAAGTAATCTTGTTTGTCTGTGATAATAAAAGATAAATTTTGCGTGTTTTGTATTCTATGCATACTGGAAATAAAAGTGGTGGTTTTTGACCTGTACGTATTGGTATACAAAGAACCATAGAACTGTTTATGAGAGGCAGTTAAATACACTTGGTGTTGCCATTTGGGATAATATCTCGCCGGTTGGAGTGGCCGAGCGGTTCTAGGCGCTACAGTCTGGAACAGCGCGACCGCTACGGTCGCAGGTTCGAATCCTGCCTCGGGCATGGATGTGTGTGATGTACTTAGTTTGCTCAGAGCCATTTGAACCAATATCTTACGTCGTGGAATGACTGGTCCTTGGCTATTTGATGAGACGGTAATTGCAGGGAGCCGGCCGGGGTGGCCGAGCGGTTCTAGGCGCTACAGTCTGGAACCGCGCGACCGCTACGGTCGCAGGTTCGAATCCTGCCTCGGGCATGGATGTGTGTGATGTCCTTAGGTTAGTTGGGTTTAAGTAGTTCTAAGTTCTAGGGGACTGATGACCACAGCAGTTAAGTGCCATAGTGCTCAGAGCCATTTGAACCATTTAATTGCAGGGAACTACCCAGAAATGTTCACACCCTATGCCCTTCTGGGACTATGAATAACCTACGACGACTTCAACTCGCTTTACTTTCAACATCATAGATCCTTGCCACACTATAGAACAGCTGTGGAACTACTTTGATGAGGTATTTGGTGACAAAATTACTGGACGGGTAGGGTCAGTAGAAATGCTACGCTGATCTCCTGACCTTACATCAAAGGATTTCTTCTTGTGGGTTTATATTAAAGATAAAGTGTATGCTACAAAACCACAACAATTGAGGAGTTGAAAGCGGCTATTTACAACACTTTTGAAGACATTCATTCTAATAAATGACTGAGTAAACAAGTACACTTAAAGTGTGCCAGGTCGTCCGAAGAAATGTATCTACGAAGATAGGAGATAATTCGAGAAATAATGTTATAATTAAACCTGTTGCTGCAATAAAGTGTTCTGTTATTTCAGAATTTCAACTGTTTGTTTTGTATTCAGTTAGGTTACGGTGGGAAGTGTCTTGTGGTCCATCCTATAAATTAGATTAAAAATTACAAGGTTAAGCGATTTTAAGACGTGCACTCCCAAAAAAAAAAAAACGGGACTTGTAAAACGTCGTCTAATATCGCAAAAATAAAGCCTAAGCAAAACCGTCAATTCTGCTTTAAAATAATAATAATAATAATAATAATAATTAATGCTGTGTCGTGGGCTTGCACCTACTCTGCCAGCAACCCACGTTACATTCAAATTACGCAGGCAGCCAACTTCCTACCAGACAACACCCGAAAGCTGCCACACGACACACGGCCACCAGATGACGACCGTAACACCAGCAGAGATCGCTGGTCCCATTGACATCTTTCCTACGTGGGCCACTTGACAGGACGCTACACTGGCTGTATTCTGGTGCATAGAGTCGTGCTCAGGCTGGCGCGAGGGCCCTGTGAGGCCGGGCTTCCTGGGTCAGGTGGCGAATGCTTAAGCATTTCTTCAATCAGGAGCTCACTCCAGAGTCAGCGGATCGTAGTTACTGCCGTCTGAGCCAGCATTCGCGTCCCAGAGCCTGCCACGTGGTCTTCCAATAGAGATAACGCTCTAAAGTGACGACCAACCAGCGGACTTATTATATTTAAGGGTCGGTCTTTAATTCGCCTTCACTAGACTTCGAAAATTCCTCATCGCGAACTGTGATTCAATTAGTCCCTTCACAATTTTGTGTGTGTGTGAAATCTTATAGGACTTCACTGTTAAGGTCATCAGTCCTTAAGCTTACACACTACTTAACCCAAATTATCCTAAGGACAAACACACACACACACACACACACCCATGCCCGCGGGAGGGTCGAACCTCCGCCGGGACCAGCCTGCAGCGCCATAGACCGCTCGGCTAATCCCGCGCGGCTTTCACAATTTTGTCTCTGCACAAAGTGTGCCAAGAGCTTCAGTTCAGAACTCTGTTTCCTCCATTAACATGTCTTCCTGCTGAAGTGCTGTTTTGTGTTCTAGCCAATACAATTTGTTTGTGACTGTTTAAAGACTTGTTTGCAAGGAGAAAAGTTATGATCTCAATTCAAATAAAAGTGGTGTTCATTGTATGTCTCAGTCTTTCTTGTTGAACGCTTATGGTGGATACTTTAATTACAAAGACAGAAGGGGTAGCCAAGACGTGGCATTAGTGTGAGAGACGGTACCTTAGTTTCTCATTTTTTACAACTCAGATCATACCTCTAAAATGACAGACAGTATTTCTGTGGTGTCACCGCCAGACACCACACTTGCTAGGTGGTAGCTTTTAAACCGGCCGAGGTCCGTTAGTATACGACGGACCCGCGTGTCGCCACTGTCAGTGATGGCAGACGGGGGGCCGCCACACGGCAGGTCTAGAGAGACGCACTAGCACTCGCCCCAGTTGTACAGCCGACTTAGCCAGAGATGGATCACTGACAAATACGCTCTCATTTGCCGATACGATAGTTGGCATAGCCTTCAGCTACGTCATTTGCTACGACCTAGCAAGGCGCCATTTATCCTTTGCTATGTATCTGATGAAGCATGAACCATCTGACCGATGTGCACAAATTGTGGATTAAAGTTAAGTATTATATCAACTACGTACTTTATTTGCTACTATTAATTCCGTTAACTGTTCCAGACCTCACGCCAGTCAGCGTGTAATTAAACGCGTGCATTTCGGCCTCCTATAGCAACACAGTGTTGGCTCTTCTGCCAACACTTCAATTTCAAACTACAAATATTCAAAAAAACTCTGTCCGAACAGGTCTCCGAAGGTCCCACTGTACCCGACCGACCGCCGTGTCGTCCTCAGACGATGGGCGTCACTGGATGCGCATGACAAGGGGCATAGGGCCAGCACACGGCTCTCCTGGCTGTTGTCAGCTATCATGACAGGAGTCACTACTTCTCAACCAAGTAGCTCCTCACTTGGCCTCACAGGAGCTGAGTGCACCCCAGTTAGCAACAGCGCTCGACACACCCGAACGGTTATCCATCCAAGTCCTAAACAAGCCCAAGAGCACTTAACTTCGCTTACCTGACGGTAATCAGTGTTACCACAGTGGCAAGGCCATTTGCCACAAACATTGAAAGATAACTAACCATAAAACACCATTAAATAGGTACAGCTGTACATTCGTAAAATTACCTTACCAGATGCAAGCAGTAAGTTCGTATGGAGATCACATAAACTGGACAAATATTAACTTTTCATCTTTTGCAATCTGATAATGTATAAGAAACATCTCTCTTTCTTATGTTGCTTTAATATATACTCTGTGTATGTGTGTATGTGTGTGTGTGTGTGTGTGTGTGTGTGTGTGTGTGGAGATATTGTAAGTAGGCTGTTTAGATTTTTATATGGGTAATGCCACGTAGCGCTCTATATGAAAATCACTGGCTGTGCTGTGTGCAGTATGTGGCTAGTTTGCATTGTTGTCTGCCATTGTTGTCATGAACTGCTACAGCTGGATGTGAACAGCGCGTAGCGTTGGGCAGTTGGAGGTGAGCCGCCAGCAGTGGTGGACGTGGGGAGAGAGATGGCGGAGTTTTGATAATCTGTAAGACTGAATGTCAATTATGAATATTAAGGTAAATACATTGTTTGTTCTCTATTAATATCTTTCATTTGCTAACTATCCCTATCAGTAGTTAGTACCTTCAGTAGTTTGAATCTTTTATTTAGCTGGCAGTAGTGGCGCTCGCTGTTTTGGAGTAGCTTGAGTAGCGAAGATTTTTGTGAGGTAAGTGATTTGTAAAAGGTATAGGTTAAAGTTAGTCAGGGCCATTGTTTTGTAGGGGTTATTGAAAGTCAGATTGCGTTGCGCTAAATAATATTGTGTGTCAGGTTAAGCACAGGCTTGTATAATTGTTCTAAGTGGACGTTTCACATGTAAAATTGTTCAAAGGGGACGTTTCATATGTCGACCCTTAGCCTAGGATACCTCACTGGAATCTTCTGATTTTTTTCTTGTAGTTTGTGTATTTAGTGTAGCTTTTGTTTATTGCTAGCGCGTAATTGTAGAGGGAATCTCCTTTGTAGTTGCAGCCTTTCATTGTTGTACTGTAAAACAGTTGTGGCATGCATGTAGATTTGCACCAAGTATTTCGCAGCTGCAATTAACTAGATATTATTTTCAGTGCTATGTTAATGTGTTCTCCTATTTTTGCTCTTCAAATTGTGTTTTTCTGTGTTATCGTGTGAAATATTGTCACAATAATGGCGTGTGAAAAACGTAACACTCGGCTCCAAAGTAAACTGAGAAACGACAGTGAAGACGAAAGCAATGTGTTAGCGCCACTGTGTAATGAGTTAACTAATGTTCAAAGTAGTAATTTGGTAACTGTGCATAGGGAAATGGAGCGGACGTCAAACAATGGCGTAGACAGTCAAACAGGTAGTGAACAGGGAAGCATTATCGATCGGTCGGTCGGCAACAGCTCGCCTCAGGAATCCGAAATGATAGGACACAATATTGCAAATACTGTAGATTCAGGTTTTGCGTCCTCACCGTTTTCTCAAATAAGTCAAGATACATTTTCAGCTTGTCAAAATGTGAATGTTGCCGGCGCAAATGCACTGCCGAAAAGAGTAGAGGAACAGATTCCAGACACTAATGCATTGTTATTACAACTAATGCAACAAATGGAACAAAATCAGAGACAGATGGGACAAAATCTTCAAAAGTTAGACACAATGGAACAAAATCTTAAAAAGTTAGACACAGTGGAACAAAATCTTAAAAAGTTAGACACAGTGGAACAAAATCTTAAAAAGTTAGACACAGTGGAACAAAATCTTAAAAAGTTAGACACAGTGGAACAAAATCTTCAAAAGTTAGACACAATGGAACAAAATCTTCGGAAGTTAGACACCACACTTGAACAAACACGTGAAGATCTAACTACTGAGTTACATAACATTGAATCGAAATGCCAAAAAGTCTGTAATGACGTAAAAACACAAATTTGTGAGCATTTTCAGCCTATTTTTTCGCGGCATGAAAATGCATTACAGAATCACGAAGCAGCCATAAAAGAACTGCAAACTATTGTTCATGAAAATCATGAGACCTTGCAAGCTAAAATGGACTCAGTTGCATCTACCGATTCGGTTACGCAACTTGCAAAAACTCAGGAAAACTTAAAGGACACAGTAGAAAGACACATGGGGGAAATTAGTTCATTATCAGAGAAAGTAGCCGAACTTTCGGATCAGGTCACTAACTTATCTACAAAGGTAGATGATGATCTGAATGACACAAGACCCGTAGCCTTCACTGACACAGAAGAGTATGAACAAATTAGAAAATTCAAACAAAATCAAAATCAAATCAACACACAGTACAAAAGAGAAATGCGGGAATTACAAGATCAGCTGACACAGGTAATACAAGAATTACATATTTCAGAGGATACTCGCGCTCCAACACGGGAAGAGGAACTTAGAAATACGGAAAAGCCACAAAATAATAGCACAGGGCATTTCGGTAATTATGAAAGAAATTGGCAAGGTACACCGAATTTTGAGATGGAACCGCCGAAACGACGTGACAATGACCGACATGCTACTCGCCGACACGATGATTTTGACTATAAGCTGTTCATTACTACACGTAAATTCAAAACATTTAAGAATTCTGGCAACGACATTCATCCACAAGCATGGCTCCATCAATTCTCTCATTGTTTCCCTCCCAACTGGTCATTGGAGCACAGGTTAGAATTTATGTGTGGCTACTTAGAGAATGAACCAGCTGTAAGAATGCGATCGGTCATTCACGATTGCCACAGTGAAGGAGAATTTTACCATGCCTTCCTCTCAGCATATTGGTCACAAGCTACACAAGATCGCGTGAAACATAGCATCATGATGATGAAACACTTTGAACAATCTGAATTTTCCAGTCTTGTCAAATATTTTGAAGACATGTTGCACAAGAATCAGTACCTATCAAACCCATACAGCCCCTCAGAACTCATCCGCATTTGCTTAATCAAACTGCCTGAACATTTACGACATATTATTTTGGCAGGACGTTGCAAAGACGACATTGAAGCTTTTCAGGGACTGTTACAAGAACTGGAAATTGACACAGACAGTCGCGGGATGCGAAAACAGGAAAACAATCACTACAGGTCACATCCGTCACAATTCCGTGACGACAGAAACAATAAATGGCCACGACAAACCTATTCTTACAACGTAAATCGTGACCAAAACAGACACCACCCATATGATAACCACTGGCAGAGTAATAGTTACAGGGAAAGATCACCTTTCCGCGGTAATGACTATCACAGAGACAATCAGAGAAACAGACAATATGGGAACCAAAATAACTATTATCAAGGGAGACAGAATAACTTTAGACGCAACGGTCCAGCGCGTAGTTACGACTCAGGCAGAAATTCTCCACCACGTGACAGACAAGAAAGAAACTATGTAAACTACCGACAAAACGACAGACGTGAATTTCATCAGAACTGGCGGGTTTCTAACAGAACTGGGCCCTCTCGGCAAGGCGAATTTGTGGAAGTTCGGCCTCCTAATCCCAGTAACGGCGCGCGCCAACAAAGAAACAGACAATGACTCGCACCGCAGGCTGCCGCGTGCGCCGGCTGGCTCAGGGAAAAATAACATTGACGCTAACCTTGAGCAAAATTCCCGTATTCTTTACGGACGAATACCGCATGATAATTGCATTGAAGTTGAAACTCTGCGTACTAGGAAGAGTAAAGGTTTACACCACATTTCTCATGTCAAACCATTTATTGACAGATAATTTGCTTTTTAACTTAGTCTTTGCAATTTTCACTTCACGCTACTTGTACAATTTGTCAGAGTTAAGAAACTGTTAACATGCAACATTTTGGTTTGCTTACGAGTGGATTCTGGATTTGAGGTGCTTTCTGTGAAATGCCAGATGACACAGTGGTTGGTTTGTGTGACAGCTAGACGATTATATCACGACGTTACTAATGAGTGACAATTTACAATGTTGCTTTTGCGGTGTATCTGTTTGATATCTGCACAGTTTTTCTGAATTCTTCTATAAAGTAAAACATGTTTTAGTAGTAACTTTTGTGCTATTGCTACAAGGAGACAGCCTTTTCCGTAGGACAACAATACGTTACAGCACAGTACTTTCCTCATCACGGCAATAAGCGTAATAACTAAGTTATCTATACGCAAAGCATTTCACTTTTGTTTATCATGAGGTAAGTACATTGGCTTCTGCTGAACTTAGCTTTTGGAGGACGATAACTACGACACTTCCCAGAGATTATCTTACAGCAAGACGCACATTTAGCGCTACAGGACACGTATTTGAGTGATTAATTTTGTACTTAAAACATTTATTTTTAAAGATTTTTGAATTTCAAAGAAAGTTTTTCGTGATACATTTCATTCCATTGCTGTAATCTGTAACACCTGAGGGTATAATTACAACAAACCTCAGGGGGGTACACGCCTACTTTGTGTACCATGTGTTTGGCAAGCACAAGGAGCCCTAGCTAATATGGTATTTGCTTATACAACTTTACACATCGGTACCATATTTCTCTACCACATAAATTACACACCTATCTGATCATTTAACAGAGAAACAAACATCCTTTTACTACGTCAGTGACACATGTTTACGCAATTACAGAGTTGGATTACTTCACACTTAAGAAATTGTACTTTGTCTGTACTTTGTGCACTGTTCATACTTTTTTGGAACCATTGTGATACTATGAGAGCTTTGAATGATGTATTTGGTAAGGGAGTATGATTTTAAAGTACGTTTGAGGCAGATGACACCTTTGATATGAGCAGAGAATTTTGTTAGGTTTTGAAATCATTGGAGGAAGCTACGACGTTTTTGACATTTGACTGAGGTGTTATGATGTTATTTTTACGACGACGATGTGTATTATGCTGTTGCGGTAAGTTTATGATCCATAAGCTGATGCTATATGAGTTATTTGATTATGCTATGTATCTGTTATGATGAAATATGGAAAAAGTGTCGACGAATAAGGTAAGGAGTAATGAATAGTGGTTAGGGACTCTGGTTTGTGAAAAAGGTTGTTGGAAACCAAGAATCGTACTTTAAGAGTTATGAAATGTATGTAAATGCGTGAATGTATTACAATGCCGACGAAAATTTTTTGGACTCTGTTATGTCAATTGGATTTTGTCTCTACAGATTTGTAACGCAAATTCTTGACCTGTGAAATATTTTTATATGAGACTGTCACTGTAGCGGAAACTGCTGTCGTAAATATTTCCGTAAGAAAGTTAAGTGACCACCTGCACGTGCGTCGTCGGCACACAGCTGTGTCAAACACCTGGAGAACAAGCCATTAGGGTGTGCCTTTCATCGCTAATGCGACACACTCGTTACTTGAAAACATATGATTTTTGTAATGCGTTGTGGGCACACAGCTGTGTCAAACACCTGGAGAATAAGCCATTAGGATGTGCCTTTCATCGCTAATGCGACATCCTCGTTACTTAAAAATTTATGATATTTACTGAAATGCCTAACAAAATGACAAGAAATATTTTTACATCTGCACACCTGATTATGACAAGTGTCTTTCTACGAGAGTTGAGAGCCATTAACTTATGAAATGAAATGTCACATGACTACTGAATGACATTTTTATGCTTTGGTTTGTGTAATTGCTTATTTCATTTGATATCTGGTTTCCAGCTGTGTTGCAGCATTGCTTTTATAAAATGAAATGCATTTGCTAATGTGAACTCTTTCTGTCAACAGATTTATTAATTAATTATTTTATGATCCACATTCTTTAAAAAGGAGCACTTGGAAAGGAAAGAACAATACGAAGGAACTCGTAACAGTAAAACAAAATTTTCTTTTCAAGTACATGGTAATATTTTTTTTACAATAAGTTGTTATGGTGCACCACTTTAATTACATAGACATTAAGATGTGAATATGCTTTTCCCTTGTCTGCATTGTTGTTTTTACTGTAATATTTTTTCTGCTTGAGCTATGTCATGTTTAGGTATAAGTTGCTGCTGTTTGCCAGGCATAGTGTTACTGAATTTGACTTTGTGTTACTCTTCTAAGCTAGTTTTTCTTGTTTCCTGCATTGCCTTATATTAGTTGTAATATTGCACTTGCTTTGCTAATTTATGCTGCTTGCTTTGCCATTTCTATTTTTTGTCATTGATGTTTGTGTTAATTATTTTTTTTTTTGCTGCATTGCCTCGTCCCTTGGTATATATATCTGAGCTCAGTAGATTTAACTTAGCTTAAGAGGGGGTAGACTATATAAGAAACTGACTATGGAGAATAGGTAAAGAATGCATTGCGAAGAAAGATTGGGCCCAAATGAGTATGGTACAATCAGAAATGATTATTTTGAAAGAAATATGAATACAATACAGGAACGAGGTATAGGTAGGATTTTCTTGGAAATAAATGATGAGGTAAGCAATGTGTGAACATATAAATACAGAAAGCATGCTTAGATAGGATTTTTTGGTGGAAGCAAAGGTTGAAATAAGACGAACGATCTATGGAATGAAGGGAGATCTCCAAGCAAAATACTGCAGTAAAACAAACCCTGTCCTTTCCTCTTTGCTGCTTTTTCCCAATATGTAATTGTGTGTTGTCCTTTCTTTTTGGTGTTATCCCACTATGTGTTTGTGTACCCTTGTGTATTTGTGTTTTCCTGTCTTTATGTGTTTAGCTGATGAGAGCTATGTTGTAGAATTTTTCTAATACTCTGTTATTTTCTTTGTAATGATGCTTAGACATTATTTATTCTGTTTTGTTTTAATGCTCATGTGTGAAATTGATGTTTCGAAAGTGATTCTGATCTTTTATTTTTGTACTCATGTCATCATTCCTGTAACACTGATGTATATGTTTATTTCTATTCTTTTGTAAAGCCCCTATTACTACAAATGTTATCTGTATTGTTATGTTTTTAATGATGTATTTTGTACCTTTGTAATTGTATTCTTACGTCATAAAATTGTAATTGACACCAGTTCATCATATTATTAACTTGTAAGCATTCATTTCACTGCACACTTTTCTGTTGGTCATACTATATGGACACTATGTGAGAAGTAGGGACTGATAGTGTTTGCACGTGTGTTAATAATTCAGCAAGGGACTGGATAACAGCATTGCTGGTTCTAAGGACAATTCCAAAAACTTTGTGAGTGCACAAGTGGTGGTTATGGACTTGCTCTATTATCCACAAGACTCTTCAATGGTGATTGTGCACCTGCACAGTCGCAACAGATGGCTGCTGGCCATCTCTACAAGGACTACAGTGGGTCTACACCTCTGGTGGCCCACCAATACCACAATCTCTACCAGGACTACAGTGGGCCTGTCCACACTTTCTACAAGGACTACAGTGGGTCTACACCTCTGGTGGCCCACAAATACCACAATCTCTACCAGGACTACAGTGGGTCTACTCTGTGATGACCTACCTACCAATATTCTTCGAAACGTCGACTGACTCTGCTGTGGGTTTGCTCTGTTGTGGCCCATTACCTGTCAGCATGTCAAGAGTCAGCACTGTCTTACCGTTGGAAGGACAATACTACTTCTTCAAGACTGCATGGAAATCCACTACTTCCGTGTGCATTGTATTTTACTGCTCAGACTTTGAGCAAACAAACTGCAGGTTTACTCTTATGATGAATGATCAGGACTGTCTTTATTGACTGTGAAAAAAATTTTAGCTGTTGACCAACATTGTATCAATAAGTGTGTGCATTTGATATCTTTGTTATTGTAATTATGAAAAATTTTATCAAATCTTTATTGGCCACTGCCCAAAAATATTTTGTAAAATTTTTTGTGGGGAGCATGGGGGCTATGTAAGTAGGCTGTTTAGATTTTTATATGGGTAATGCCACGTAGCGCTCTATATGAAAATCACTGGCTGTGCTGTGTGCAGTATGTGGCTAGTTTGCATTGTTGTCTGCCATTGTTGTCATGAACTGCTACAGCTGGATGTGAACAGCGCGTAGCGTTGGGCAGTTGGAGGTGAGCCGCCAGCAGTGGTGGACGTGGGGAGAGAGATGGCGGAGTTTTGATAATCTGTAAGACTGAATGTCAATTATGAATATTAAGGTAAATACATTGTTTGTTCTCTATTAATATCTTTCATTTGCTAACTATCCCTATCAGTAGTTAGTACCTTCAGTAGTTTGAATCTTTTATTTAGCTGGCAGTAGTGGCGCTCGCTGTTTTGGAGTAGCTTGAGTAGCGAAGATTTTTGTGAGGTAAGTGATTTGTAAAAGGTATAGGTTAAAGTTAGTCAGGGCCATTGTTTTGTAGGGGTTATTGAAAGTCAGATTGCGTTGCGCTAAATAATATTGTGTGTCAGGTTAAGCACAGGCTTGTATAATTGTTCTAAGTGGACGTTTCACATGTAAAATTGTTCAAAGGGGACGTTTCAATATATATATGTGAGAAATTCTCTATCTATGGGGTGCCAGTTGGCTTTATCTATACTATTACATAAAGATGAATCGTTGTATAACGTTGTTGCCAAAAAAATCTCGCGTAGTTCTTGACTCATTTACTTCAAATGTTTATACGACACTCTAATAAACAATTAGGGGGACGCACAGATTTTCTGCTAAAACCTACTGTGAGAAAGAAAATGCTGCGCTATCTCTTGAAGTGACAAGTGCTGTTTCGTTTTCTTTCTCGCAGCCAGTTTAACTACGATAGTAACGTATACAAAACATTAGACAAGCAATTGTATCTCCCACAGTATACTGTTTCTCCTTATATCCACTGTTAAACCAAAAATATACGGACAACTCTAACAGAAAACAAACAGGAAAGTTGTATGTATGGCTTTTCGGCTTATGATTAGGATACTACTACGCAATCTAAATCGTCCGAAACTGTATAATACGATCCGCTTGCAGACTGAAACTATGGAAAATACAAAATACTGTCACTGAAACTACTATCCTCACAGATCGAGCAGCATGAGAGGTGTCTCATATCCTGTATACCAATGACCCTAATCGACTTACCCATCCATTTTAACCGACATCAATTCCAAATAAGGTCACGGAGACGGACGAAAAGGAAGAGAGAGAGAGAGAGAGAGAGAGAGAGAGAGAGAGAGAGAGAGACGGGGCGGAAAATTGTCATAGAAAGAGCAAAGGAGGTGATGGACAGAAAGAGACGGGAAGAGGAGGCGAGAGAGACAGTGGGGAGGAGGAGATGGTGAGATAAGGAAGCGGGAGGAGGAGATGAACAGAGAGAAGAGGCAAATGGAGGTAAGGACGTATAACCGATTCCCACACATATTCAACAGTTGCGAAGCATTGCCGCGGTCGCTAGTTCACTATACAGTTTTCCTTTGCTGCCACATTCCGAGATTGTGCTCCGTGTCTGATGACGTAGTAGTTGACTGGACGCTAAACAATACATATCTTAATTTCTTCTTTTGCAGCTGACAAATGTTACTAATTTCGTCGTGATAGAATCGCATTTGCGTTTGTGGAATAGTCGCGATGCTACAAGTACCTTCAGATACATGAACGTACATATAAAATGTGATCAGAAACATCTGAGAAGCTTGTAAGGGCGCTGCAGGGGAAATGATGCTGTGGAACAACTGTTAAGAAGAAAATTCGGTTAAGTTGCACCGTTACCGAGTTATTTAGTAGTGAAGTTAGACAATCAGATCGTTGCAGTTTAGGCAGCCTGCCAGAGGCGGTGTCGACAAACGTATTCTTCGTTTGGTGTCCTCAAACCGAACAAACGCAGCTTTTGCTCACCTAGTTGAAATTCATCACTTCCGAAAAAGGCACATTTTAACTGGTAATGAACACTGGAAGAAGTGGTAACTCAGCCATGCACAGATGTCTATGCATTACTGCATTTTGGCTTGTGCAAGTGCTTGAATTTGAGAGCGTAACTCCCTGACTGACTAAATTTAATGCTAAATAACTCGGAACGGCGCAACGTATCGAATTTTTTTTCTCAAAAATTACGGGGGTATCAAAAAGGACCATCCAATTTGGCATTCCTATATTTCTGAAAGTAATAAACATATACAATGAATTTTGTTTTTTGATGAACGAGAAACTCCAAAAGTTTTTTTTTTTTTTTTCATACGTTTTCATAGATGTTCAATATGCCTCCCTTGAGATGCACGGCGTATGTCAATGCGGTAGTGGAATTGTTCCCACACTGCAGCGAGTATGTATTGAGTAATAGCTCCCACAGCTGCTGTTATGCAATGTCTCACTTCATTCATTGTTGTTGGCAACAGAGGCACATAAACCAAGTCTTTTACAAATTCCCACAAGAAATAATCACATACAGTAAGGTCGGGTGACCTTCGAGGCCAGTAGTGTAAGACTGAATCATTTGGTCCATCGTTCAGTAATCGATTTAAAAATTCCCTAACTTCCAGATGTTAGTGTGGCGGTGACCCATCCTGTTGGTAAATGAGGTCGTTCGAAGCAGTCTCGAACTGTGGGAAAAGAAAGTTCTCAAGCATATCGAGATATGTGCTTCCTGTAACAGTGTTCTCGGCAAAGAATGGCAGCTAACTCTAAATATAGATAACTGTAAATTAATGCAGATGAATAGGAAAAAGAATCCCGTAATGTTTGAATACTCCATTAGTAGTGTAGTGCTTGACACAGTCACATCGATTAAATATTTGGGCGTAACATTGCAGAGCGATATGAATTAGGACAAGCATGTAATGGCAGCTGTGGGGAAGGCGGATAGTCGTTTTCGGTTCATTGGTAGAATTTTGGGAAGGTGTGGTTCATCTGTAAAGGAGACCGCTTATAAAACACTAATACGACCTATTCTTGAGTACTGCTCGAGCGTTTGGGGGATCCCTAGCATATCGGAGTGAGGGAGGACATAGAAGCAATTCAGAGGCGGGCTGCTATATTTGTTACTGGTAGGTTTGATCATGACGCGAGTGTTACGGAAATGCTTCATGAATTCGGAGTCTAGAGGAAAGGAGGCGTTCTTTTCGTGAATCGCTACTGAGGAAATTTAGAGAACCAGCATTTGAGGCTGACTGCAGTACAATTTTACAGCCGCCATCTTACATTTCGCGGAAAGACCACAAAGATAAGAGAGATTAGGGCTCGTACAGAGGCATATAGGCAGTCATTTTTCCCTCGTTCTGTTTGGGAGTGGAACAGGGAGAGAAGATACTAGTTGTGGTACGAGGTACCCTCCGCCAAGCACCGTATGGTGGATTGCGGAGTATGTATGTAGATGTAAAGAAAAATGGACCATATCCCATTTTTCGTGGAACTGCACAAAAAAAATTCTGGAAAACCTACCGGGAACCACGTAGAACTCGAGAGTTTGCTCTTTCCAACAGTACGTTTTTCATGCACATATTTCAAATAACATTAATGATTTTTTTTAAATGGGATGATTCATTTTGATACAACCTGTATTTCTGAGCACAACCTCCCCTGCAGCACCCTTACAAGCTTTTCACACTGTGTCTGGCCACTCTCTACATTCACAATGATCGGAGATATTGAGGATATTCTTCCTTTTTTTACTAACGAGTTTGTAAGTGTTTGCAGCGCTCTCTGTGTACTTTACTGCTCCATTGCCTTAATCTGCACCTCTTTTCCTGTACTTTTAATTCGTAATCTGACGTTCCCATCACGAATAAAAAGCGCCAAATTCTGTAGTGGTTCCCTCTACTGTTCTGCAACCTCCTCGTCTCGGGATTTGTGTCTCAGGCGAGCTGCCGCTCCTGGAGGTTTTGCAGAGCGGCCAGGTGCCCGCATTGTCGTTCCGTGTGTGGGGCTGCAGCATTTGAGCCGGCAGCGCGGGCTGGGCCGGGCTTCCCCCGCGTGCCGGAAGGCGCAATTCCTGATCGACCGGCCCGTTATTACGGCGGCGTGGCCGCTACTTTATCGACTGATCGGCTGCCGCCGCAGCCGCCGCCGCTTTGCTGCCCGAGGCACCGCACCTGCGGGACCGTACGCCGCGCCACCGATCCGCCCCCACCGGCCGAAACGCGTGCCATTCTCCGGGCCGCGGTGGGCCGCCTCCGGCGACTCGGGCGCCCGCTATACAACACGCGGTTTCTCACGCGAGTGCGTGTCTACGTCTCCCTCCACCTGATCTCTGTGAAGCGCACGGCAAAGGTTACTTCCTACTGTAACACACATTACAAGATCTTCGCCTTCCATTCGTGCATTTATCTTGGGAAGAATGGTTGCTTAAACGACTCCGTGTGCGTTGGAAGACGCCGAACGTTGCTGCAAACAATACCCTACACCAGGGGTTCCCAACAAAATTTTCTCGAGGACCCCCCTCATCGAGCATGATTGGTACCTTGTCATATCACAGTATCAAGTACCTAAAAAAGCCAAATTAAGAGTCTTTTTATACGTTTTCTATTTTTGGTACTTAGCAAAAACATTTATTTATTTATTTATTGTTCCGTGGGACCACATTAAGGAGACGTCTCCATGGTCATGGAACGAGTCAATACATGAAATTATAACACGATAGTGGCAACAGATAAAATGAAATATAATAAACATATTCAGGCGACAATTCGTAAGTTTAAATAAAGAAAATCAACAATGTAACACTGGAATTTGTTTAGCTCTTCCAGGAGCTCCTCGACAGAATAGAAGGAGTGAGCCATGAGGAAACTCTTCAGTTTAGACTTAAAAGCGTTTGGGCTACTGCTAAGATTTTTGAGTTCTTGTGGTAGCTTACTGAAAATGGATGCAGCGGAATACTGCACTCCTTTCTGCACAAGAGTCAAGGAAGTGCATTCCACATGCAGATTTGATTTCTGCCTAGTATTAACTGAGAGAAAGCTGCTAACTCTTGGGAATAAGCTAATATTGCTAACAACAAACGACATTAAAGAAAATATATACAGTGAGGTCAAAGTCAGAATTCCCAGACTATTGAATAGGCGTCGACAAGAGGTTCTCGTACTTACACCACACATAGCTCGAACAGCCTGTTTTTGAGCCAAAAATACCCTTTTTGAATCAGAAGAATTACCCCAAAAAATAATACCATATGACACAAGCGTATGAAAATATGCAAAGTAGACTACTTTTCCTGTTGAACTGTCACTTATTTCAGATACTGTTCTAATGGTAAATAAAGCAGCATTTAGTTTCTGATCAAGATCCTGAACATGGGCTTTCCACAACAGCTTACTATCTATCCGAACGCCTAGGAACTTGAACTGATCCGTCTCGCTTATAATATGCCCATTCTGTCTGATCAAAATATCGATTCTTGTTGAATTGTGAGTTAAAAACTGTAAAAACTGAGTCTTACTGTGATTCAGCATCAAATTATTTTCCACAAGCCACGAATTTATTTCATGACCTACATTATTTGATACTGTTTCAATATTACACACAAGATCCTTCAGTACCAAGCTGGTGTCATCAACAAACAGAAATATTTTTGAATCGCCTGTAATACTAGAAGGCATATCATTTATACACGCCGAATGACTCTGTAATGGCGTCTGGGCTTGCCAACAGAGTACGGCACACAGCGCGCATGCGCGAAATGCCGACCACGATGCTGCAGAGGCGAAATTACAAAACGCCTCTTGTAAGGGACGATCAAAAAGTTTCTGTTCTAATACAGTATAGTCCAACATCGGTATGCCATCAGGGAAAATCGCTGAGAGCATTGAGTCAGTCATCCCTCCAAGCGTTTTTCCCGTTTGTTGTGTGAAGAAATCCGTAACTGCCTGCTGCACATCATCGTCCAATGCCTTTTTTAAGACAACGAAGGCGTGATAATCGCATGGGGGAGAGGAACAGTATAGGGCGAGTGCTCGACTGACTCCACCACCACCTCTTGGCTGTATTTTTCGACAGAGCTGCCATAAATACAGTCTTCATTCTCAGATGGCTGTCTGTCGGTGTTTGTCCTTCGGCAGCCAAGGAAAGAACCGTAACTCGTTGCTCCTGTATGGCGACGTTATTACCAAATTCGCCCAAAGTTCATCTTTCCGCATTTATCGCATGTATGTCGGAGAGACAATTAGCCCTTGCCTTTATGTCGGTGCTTATATACCGCCGCACGGGATTAGCCGAGCGGTCTCAGGCGCTGCAGTCATGGACTGTGCGGCTGGTTCCGGCGGAGGGTCGAGTCTTCCCTCGGGCATGGATGTATGTGTTTGTCCTTAGGATAACTTAGGTAAGTAGTGTGTAAACTTAGGGACCGATGACCTTAGCAGTTAAGTCCCACAAGATTTCACACACATCTGAACATCTGCTTATATACCCGTGTCACAGTCGCGCTACGTTTCGTATAAATTGTAGCAACGACCTCAAACGGAAGTTACACTCCTGGAAATTGAAACAAGAACACCGTGAATTCATTGTCCCAGGAAGGGGAAACTTTATTGACACATTCCTGGGGTCAGATACATCACATGATCACACTGACAGAACCACAGGCACATAGACACAGGCAACAGAGCATGCACAATGTCGGCACTAGTACAGTGTATATCCACCTTTCGCAGCAATGCAGGCTGCTATTCTCCCATGGAGACGATCGTAGAGATGCTGGATGTAGTCCTGTGGAACGGCTTGCCATGCCATTTCCACCTGGCGCCTCAGTTGGACCAGCGTTCGTGCTGGACGTGCAGACCGCGTGAGACGACGCTTCATCCAGTCCCAAACATGCTCAATGGGGGACAGATCCGGAGATCTTGCTGGCCAGGGTAGTTGACTTACACCTTCTAGAGCACGTTGGGTGGCACGGGATACATGCGGACGTGCATTGTCCTGTTGGAACAGCAAGTTCCCTTGCCGGTCTAGGAATGGTAGAACGATGGGTAAGATGACGGTTTGGATGTACCGTGCACTATTCAGTGTCCCCTCGACGATCACCAGTGGTGTACGGCCAGTGTAGGAGATCGCTCCCCACACCATGATGCCGGCTGTTGGCCCTGTGTGCCTCGGTCGTATGCAGTCCTGATTGTGGCGCTCACCTGCACGGCGCCAAACACGCATACGACCATCATTGGCACCAAGGCAGAAGCGACTCTCATCGCTGAAGACGACACGTCTCCATTCGTCCCTCCATTCACGCCTGTCGCGACACCACTGGAGGCGGGATGCACGATGTTGGGGCGTGAGCGGAAGACGGCCTAACGGTGTGCGGGACCGTAGCCCAGCTTCATGGAGACGGTTGCGAATGGTCCTCGCCGATACCCCAGGAGCAACAGTGTCCCTAATTTACTGGGAAGTGGCGGTGCGGTCCCCTACGGCACTGCGTAGGATCCTACGGTCTTGGCGTGCATCCGTGCGTCGCTGTGGTCCGGTCCCAGGTCGACGGGCACGTGCACCTTCCGCCGACCACTGGCGACAACATCGATGTACTGTGGAGACCTCACGCCCCACGTGTTGAGCAATTCGGCGGTACGTCCACCCGGCCTCCCGCATTCCCACTATACGCCCTCGCTCAAAGCCCGTCAACTGCACATACGGTTCACGTCCACGCTGTCGCGGCATGCTACCAGTGTTAAAAACTGCGATGGAGTTCCGTATGCCACGGCAAACTGGCTGACACTGACGGCGGCGGTGCACAAATGCTGCGCAGCTAGCGCCATTCGACGGCCAACACCGCGGTTCCTGGTGTGTCCGCTGTGCCGTGCGTGTGATCATTGCTTGTACAGCCCTCTCGCAGTGTCCGGAGCAAGTATGGTGGGTCTGACACACCGGTGTCAATGTGTTCTTTTTTCCATTTCCAGGAGTGTATAAATAAGAAACAGCAGTGGCCCCAGCACCGACCCTTGGGGAACGCCCCACTTAACAGTGCCCCATTGGGACTGAACATCACTACCACTCTCAATAATGCGGAGAATTACCTTCTGCTTTCTATTCTTAAAGAGGCGAACCAATTGTAAGCTACTCCCCTTACTCCATAATGGTCCAACTTCTGTAGTAACATTGGCATATTCATTATTGAAAAAAATATTGAGCTTAAAACTTTTTCAATTTAGCCATCATTGTTGTTGTTAAATTTTTGATTATTGCTCAAAATCTTTGTCTTCAATTCTGGGTGTTTAGTATAACAAACTCCTTAAAAAAATAAAAATTGAGTATGAACTGAAAATGGCAGGAAATAATTAAAACTGAGTGTATTGGTTTTTCAAGAGATTGCATTTCCAAGTAATCAGAGTTATATTTTCTAATTTTTCCAGTAAGCTTAACACTGATCTTGAAAGGGTTAGGTTCAACGGACGTTGATGATTTAGGTTGAATGAACACTGACAACTTCGGTTCGAGAGTCACTGACTTACTTGCCTGAACATCAAAAGCATTACCTTCTTCTATAGGCCTTTCTCGTTTTAAAGAACCACTTTCTAACCAACGGTCCATTTTTAACTAAGCGAACTGTAGCTTCCGCGAAAAACAATGCTTTACAAACACTACTGTTTTAATATGGAATATTGAATATGTAAACAACACGGTCTGTGAAGGCACTGGCAATAAATTAACAATGGCCAATTGTCGTCTGAAATGCGAGTTTCTGTGTAAAGTGACTGTCAGTTGCAAAGAGGCAGCGAGCGCAGTCTAACGGCATACAGCAGAACTATTTGCCTCTATCTAATGCTAGTTTTGCGCTAGAGTGTGCTAGTGTCAGTTGGCTCTAGGAAGACGCTAGACGCAGAAGTTAGCGTTCGCCAAAGCTCTGCTCATGCAGGAAGCGGCCAAAACAAAAAATCTGTTACCATTCGAAATTTATTTAATATACTTTTTAGTCTAATAGCATCTTGCGGACCCCTCTGGCATAGCTCGCTGACCCCTGGGGGTCCGAGGACCACCTGTTGGGAACCACTGCCCTAGACCACGGATCGCTCCCACAATTGGTTTCAATCCACCCCGCGAAAGAAACCCGTATGACAGAGCGAGGCGCTGGGAACTGTACTCCGTCTGGAGGCATTTTCCGATTTTTCCGTCGACGTTCGGCTCGTCTCGAGTTTCTTAATCTGCACACGCGATGTTATGGTCTATGTGCTCAAGTACGTTCGAAGAGTGGGGGGAAATAGCTCACTGCCGTGAAGGGGTGTGGGGAAAAATTCTTTCGCTTCTGGATACTTGGTAACAACACATACGCGTTATTTCCTGCTTACTGTCTACGTCTGTGCTACACGCTGATAGATCGCAGCGTTGGGAGTAGATGACAATGGAACGACAATTACCGACTAGATTCGAAATTTCCCAATTGAAACCATACCTTGGTCAACAAACTAGTTATTATTTGGGGTCGGTTTGGACGAGAGCACTAATTTGTGAGACACAGCTCAGTTAATAACTTGTGATCGTGGCGTAGATGTGGAGTTCAACATAACGGCACAATTGTTAGCATTACAACCATTAAAACCAACATTGTTTCATTATCAATGGCACTGCAGAATTTTGCAGCTGAAGTATTTACGACAACTGAAGTAAAATTTCGTAAATAAATCTAAACATATGAAGATGGGACTAACATAACATACTCTTAAAAACTCGTGTTCAGAGGCGTAAATTTGTTCTCGTGGAGTGTGAGGAAACTGGTGCCGTTCATATTAGTGCGTTACCTCTAACATTTAACGTCACGCCACGTGGGGTGACGACGGACCATGCGATGTTTAAGTATGTAAATGAATCTGGCCCTCGGCTCACCTAAGTTGGCCATGCCTGGGGCCTAGACCGTACTTACACTATTTTCCGCAATGTGCTTTCTTCCGGGAGTGCTATTCTCCCGCAACGTATGCAGGAGAAATTCTGTGAATTTTGGAAGATAGGAGAACAGACAGTAGAAGAAATACAGGTGTGATGGTTCGTCCAGAGTCATGCTTGAATGGGTTAGTCGTTAGAGCACTTGTTCGCAAAAGGCGAAGGTCTCAGGTTCGAGTCCGGCAGGCACACGGATTTAATCTACCAAGAAGTTTCAAATCAATGCACACTCTACCGGAGACTGAAAATTCATTCTACAAGGTGATCAATCCTTAACCGCCTGGCGGGGATTTTGTCCCCACCGGTAGCCTGTCGGCGGCAGCGCTGGCGCGGCGTCTCACATTTCCCTTCCGCTGCGAGGCCTAGTTTGTGTAGATGTCTTGCGCAGGTAACACGCGTTTGTTGGGCGACGCAACACAAGTGGATTCAGTGAAAAGTGTTTTACGTGAAATGGGAAAATACAACTATCCTATTCGCCAAAGGATATACATGCACGAATTATACATGTTTACAGAATCAGCGCATGTAGGAAGAAGATTATTGTTAAGAGGAATTTCATGATGTTCCGTTTCCTAATCGGAGTATCATTCATCGATTTGTCAACAATATTCGTGGAACAGGAAGTGTTCTTGACAGGAAACAGACGACCGCGTATAGTACTCACCGAAGAAACACTGGATAACATTGTACATGCTCTGGAAAGGTCTCCTAGAAATTCATTCCCATGTCTTTCTCAGCAAATGTGATTTTCATATGTTCTGTTCAAAAGGGGTACGAAGTCACTTAAGTTACAACACTGCAAAATAACTGCAGTGCACGAACTTAAACAGGGTGACTCTGCAAAAAGATTGCGGTTTTCTGAATGGGGTCTGAATAGGGTGCCTGACGGAGAAAGTGATCCCTCACGTAACTTTCTCTTCGGACGCATCATGATTTCACGTAAGTGGACACATCAATTCACAAAATAACCGTTACTGGAGTTCTGAAAAGCACGAGGCACCCCTGCATGATCAAAAAGCAGTTGTGTGCTGAGGAATAAGCGGTGAGAGAATGGAATGTCCTTTTTTCTCAGGAAACAACTAATATGAAAGATATGTGGAACACATTTTGAGGCCTTTTTTAGGCCAATTAACTGAGAGAGAACGTGCTTTAACGACCTTTCAGCGGGACTATGCGACGGTACATGCAGCCAACTTCTCATTACAGGAAATTCGTGGCGTGTTTCAAGATACAGCTATCGCTAAGAACACACGGCCTCCTCGTTCCCCCCATTTAACCCCTGCGATTTTTATCTCTGGGGAGCATTAAAAGAGAAAGTGTATAACTCAAACCCACACACTTTAGATGAACTTAAAACTAACATTCGCCAAGAAATGGCTGCTAATTCTCAAAGGGAACTGCAGAGTGTAATGAGCAATTTCCTAAGCAGGTGTCAGACATGCTCGAACAACGATTGGAGGCAGTTCCAGCATCTCCTTGCTTTGGTTTCGTGCGTAATTTATTTTACTTTTGAAGTGTTTTTGTTGGAGTATGTTAGAGATAACTCACGCGAGAATCTGTACTTGACTTACTGTGGACCTGCGGTCACCCGCGCCGCGAGGAGAGCAGCCGGCCTCGGCGGCCGATCGCACGCTGCGAAAGCGGCTGCGTTGACGATTGGCCACCCAGTAGTTTAATCTTGTCTCGGTCAACGGAAGCGACACCTAGCAGGCTGAAGCACATTACTAGATTCCTCGGTTAATGCTGTTTTTTGAAACTTTGTTAAGTACGTTCCCGGGATAGTTGGTTTTATCTTCAAGCGGCTGGCAGTTCGAATTTTTCAGCACTTCCGAGACGCTCTCCCATGGATCAGACAAACCTGTGACCATACGTGCTGCCGTTCTTTGCATCTTGAAATAGCCTCTGTTGATCCTACCTGATATCGGTCCCACGCAGTTGACAAATACTGCATGGGTCGCACGAGTGTTTCGTAGACTGACTGCATTTTTCCAATACACATACACACATTCACACACCACTGAATAGATGTTCGCCACCTTCACCTATCTCACTAACGGAGCAACTGAGTCGTCTTGTTTAAAGCACACAATAGTACTATAACGCCCACGCACTATTAAATGGCACTGCATACTGCAGAAATTTGTTATAAAAACGTAACATGTAATATAGGAGCGTGGTAAAAAAAGTAAATTAAAACATTAAAGGAAGTTTGGGAACAATAGTAGCAGTACAAATAAAGAGTTCCTAAAGGACAGACATTTATAACTGGGTGCGTACACAAACTGCTGGAATAATTTTTTTTTATCATACCCTTGTCGAACTAGAACTGTAAATATGTAGATGCCTGTGTAAATGAATTATGTTATTGTCATTTTTTTAGCACAATGACATGTCAATATTCTTTTAAAGTGGTACACGGATGAATAAAATTACTATTACTACTACTACTACAACTACTACTACTACTACTACTACTACTATTGCTACTACTTCTAACAAAATTGCCTCTTAATGATAACTAAGACTCTCAATTCTGAGAGCCAGTTGAAAGGTCGTAGCAATAACGAAGCACGAAACGAGATGATAAACTGATCGCGCGTACATCGGATTTAATCGCGATAACTATCAAAATATACAAGATTGAAGATACCATTTTTTAAAAGTACCGCGGAAAACGCCTGGTCTTTGTAGCCGACTTTATAGACAAGGCATCCAACACACGCGAAAAAAAATCATTGCCTATCAAGCCTCCTTTTGTGTATTGTCAAAACACGACAGATGCTAGATGGAGATCGTCCAGACAGTCCTTTACTTGGATATCATCATTCGTCACACACACACACACACACACACACACACACACACACACAGTTACAAACTACCACATGTCAGTCAGTGATGACAGACTCAATGCCCTGTACACCCACAAAGTCACACTCGTGTAGAAAAACTGGATGTGTGTCCAAGGCTTTTGAACAAGAGCCAGAAAGTGTATAACTCTACTGCCCAGAAAGATGAAAGTTCTCCAAGCACTGTTTACAGGTTTCCGACGTCACACTTGTAAGCTGATGTTAACAACATCAATGTAGCGCAGTAATTTCTTCGTGAGCAAAGTGATGGTGCACACTGTACATTACGCACTTACAAAACTCTCTTGTACCTTCCAAGTTATGGCAAATAAATTAGGAAGGCAGTAAGACCAAGGTTTAACGTCGCATCTACGGCGAGATAACTAGAAACCAGAGGATGACCACTAGCTCGTAGGGAAGGAATTCAGCCGTGTCGTTTTGCAGGTAAGAACACGGCCATTTACAGTAAGCAATTAGAGGAAACGACCGAAAACGGATGGGGTTTGCAGTCACGAGTAGAGTTGTTAAATTCACATGGCTTAAACCGCTGTGCCACCTCTCTCCGCGGAAAATATGTAGCTAGAAAGCTTTTGCGCTCAACGAGAAGACCAGGTTCTACAGGTAAGGACTTTACACAATTTCTGTTTGACAGTCTGGTGTCCAGTCGTCTCTCTCTCTCGTGTGTGTGTGTGTGTTTTCTGTTTACGTGCTTTTGACTTCATTCGTGATTTGTAATGGCTAGGTTCGCACAACGTGTGTTCTTTCCACAGCAGTAGCACCAGAAAAGTGGCAAGACTTGTCAAGCGAATGGAAAATATGTTGCACCCATCAGAAGGCAGTTACATTGATCAATGTAACTACCGCTCTACTTCACGTAATTCCAGATGTAGCAAAATTCTACAACATATTCTATCAGTCAGCTCAACCTGGTGATATGCTTGTAAAAAATAGACCTCATCCAAGTTGAAGAACAAACCGAAAGAATAATTTTTTCGACGCTGAAAATCATTTCGGTCCGTACAACACAGAATCTTACTATAGAAAATACGTTCAGTTATCCACAAGCCAGTAGCGTCGCTCTTTACATCTCAAGCGTCGCTTAGCATTGACTGCAAAAGTGTGTGCGTTACGAGATATGCACGAGTATTGGATCCCATTCTTTTGAACTCTCTACTCACAGCCATTGTGCTAGATAGACTGATGGAGGCGTTTACGAACTCACTAGTGATTCCTTCCTCTTATTTCTTGTGATTTGTATGACCAACCTCCGCAGTGCTCAAGTGTCCCTGTCCGCCAGTACATAAGCGTATGATACATAAGACGTATGCCCTGCAACCCAAATGACACCACTGTGCAGATAACAGATTCAAAAAACCGTTCCTTACTGACTGAGCTATCAACAAGTTGGAGTAATCTTCTGTCACAGAGCATCTCGCAGGGCACCGGAAGCGAATGGTTTTAAAACCGGACAGGTGTTCCGATCACCGACAGCGAAGAGTCGGCCGATGCCGCACTGGGCCCACGCGGAGCGCGGTGTTCTGCTGGTGCTCCTACACAGCAATTTGTGGCGAGGGTCAAAGCGGCAGCGACGAGGCGGGACCGTTAGCCGTAGTTATGGGATCGGCGTTTAGCAGCCATTATGGACGTAGCAGGCTTCGTGAGAGATTGTCGGGAACGCTGCCACAGCCAGTGCAGGAGAATGACCTTAAATCAGCTGCTGATGTGAAAATTCCACAAAGTATCGCTTCCCCGTGTTACATCTTCTTCTTCTTCATCCAGACGGTTTTGTAAGCCGATTAGCCGTAGGTTATCCGCTGAATGCCAGTGAGAACAGAAGGGCAACTGGGAAGACCGTGCGACGACTATATTTGTTTCGCAATTCACGCCGGCTGCACAATTCCGCTACGTGCACCGTCCGAAAATCTCCGAGCTCAACGATGCTGCATTTGTGACTGTACGATAATGAAAAGAGACTTAGACACGGCAGTTGTTTTAGGAGGCGGTAGTACAGACTAATTCGAATAAAATATTCCATATTACATGCGTTCAGTTTTCATTCGTTTCAGAGGCACAGCTGTTACAATGTAACTGCAAATACCCACTGAATGTGTTAAGCAAAGCCGCGCGGGATTAGCCGAGCAGTCTAGGGCGCTGACCCCGGCGGAGGTTCGAGTCCTCCCTCGGACATGGGTGTGTGTGTTTGTCCTTAGGATAATTTAGGTTAAGTAGTGTGTAAGCTTAGGGACTGATGACCTTAGCAGTTAAGTCCCATAAGATTTCACACACATTTGAACATTTTTTTGTTAAGCAAAGAGAAATGAATACGTTCAAACTTGAGTTTCATAGATTCTACCTCCGACTTCAATGCACTTTCAGATTCTCACGACAACACCGCGGGTACCTTTTCTGAGGTCGTCCCTGCGTTCGTAATACGAGGTAACTTCAAAAAGTAAGTTACACATTATTATGACAGACACAGGAACTCTCACTGAATGCTGCACTACACTTCATAGTGACACAGATAAGGGAGACTTTTTTTCAACACAGTTGCCTAGTATCTGTAAACAACGATCGTAAATCTTACCAATCGTTCAATTCCTCGACGCTCTACATTCCTTCCTTGATCACGGAGTCATTCGAGAACCGCTGCGCAAACGTCCTCATCATTGGAAAATCTTTTTTCCCCAGATGTTCTTCCAGCTCACACAAAAGTTCCTCGGCTGCCTGGACATTGTCGACTGTGGTCGATGTCGACGAACCTTCTTCCCGATCAGCATCAGCAAGGTCTGTGCGGTTTAGCTGAAACTGCTGGCACCATTTCACTTGGGCTGGGCGCGACACTGCATTTGGCCCATATACCGGCAGAACTGCACGGTGAGTCTGCGTGCAATGTGCGACGGTGATCCCAGAAGTAATGTCTCCAACTTTTTAAAATAAATATAAAGGAACATTTATTTACAATAAACTGTACACAGTTTTGAAACTTGAACGTTTTTCTATTTTTCCACGCAATTACCTTTTCGATCGACGCATTTTTGTAACCGCTGTAGCACTTTTCGTAATAACATGTCATGTCAGCCCGCCGCCATGCTTTTGAAGAAGTATCAGACCTCGTCGTCGTCACTGACTCGCCTTCCAAAAAAATGTGTGTGAAATCTTATGGGACTTAACTGCTAAGGTCATCAGTCCCTAAGCTTACACATTACTTAACCTAAATGATCCTAAGGACAAACACACACACCCATGCCCGAGGGAGGACTCGAACCTCCGCCGGGACCAGCCGCACAGTCCATGACTGCAAATCCCGCGCGGCAGCGCCTTCCAGACAAGTGTTCTTTCAACTTTGGAAACAATGGTAGACACTGGGGCGCTAAGTCCAGACTACAGGGTGGATGGGTGAGAATGTCCCGTCCAAACTGTGACCGAAGATCCGCGGTTTCACGGGTGAGGTGGGAGAGTGAGCATTGTCGTAGAGAAGGCTTATGCCGTTGCTCAACATTCTTCTTGAATCGTCCTGAATCGCCCGTTCGAGTTTTTTTTAATATCCGACAATACCTGCCGGCATTTATTATTGTCGCAGGAACCATGAAGTCGACCAACAATACTACCGAAGAATGGAGAGACTGTATGGAAATCGGGGAGGAGCATCGGATCGCACAGGATATGTGGAGGGCTGGGTGGGGAAGCAGCGACGCACGCTCACAGGAAAGACTTGGTGAATGGAGCAGTTTTGCGCATGGTCGCGGGAGATACAAATGTTTCGTAGTACCGACGTGTGCACTTGTGAGATTTCCGTGGCTTCTGCAGTGAAGACGTAGTATGCGTTTAGAAGTGAGTATCTCGCGAGCTATGTTATTGTTCACAACTAATTACGAGAATTAGGAATCTATTGTTTCCCTATTATGCAACTTGTATTTTATTTAATTGCTGGACGATCGACACCAGTAAGTGTTTTGCGGTAATAAACAGCATTCTTAAAGGTACTTCTGCTATCGTACTCCTCATTTAAAGTCGTTAATTGCAATCTTTCATTTATAAATTTCTATGTTACATTCAAAATTCGCAATTGCCGGGTGATAGGAACCTCCGACCATTCGATTTATGTGTATATCCATATTGTATACTGTAGACTCAGCAGTATTTGCCTTGTAATGCGGCAACTACGTATCCCAGCCCCTAGACAACGAAACCAGCCAAATCTTTTATATTTCAACTCTGGGGTCTGAGGGTAAGTAGTTGAGGACCACCTCATTTTATTTTTATATTTGAAACCCTGTAAGGTAAGCTACGGCTTAGTAAACAGGAATACCGACCGCCAATTTCAAAGATTTTTGTATGGATGCAAATAGCACTAGGCGCAGTTATCACAATTACATCCGTATTGGAGGATAGCTGTTCCTAAACTCCAGCGTTAAACTCCAGCGCTACTCGAAGCACCAGTCGGGACCTGCGGTGTGACCGCTCACACTTATTTGTATCAAAACAACTATGCGTTTAGGAGAGGTATCAAGTTACCTGTTTGTAGTGAGTTTTGCGGTGCACGAAGTTCACTTTGCAGAGTTGCGTTTTGTTTGTAAGTAACATTTCATTTTTATATGGCGCCAGCATATATTTCGTGTAAGGACCGCCAAGGTAAGATCAATTACGGCTCGTACGGAGTACCAGGCTCTATTTGCGAGTGGAACAGGAAAGGAAATGACCAGTAGTGGTACAAGATACACTCTGCCTTGCGGAGCATGTGTGTAGATGTAGATATCTAACTTGTTTTTTATAACTTTTAATGATCAAATTAAAACTTTTTTGTAACAAAATTGATGTTTTTCCACGTTACAGTTTCATGTTCGATACATCCCTGTAGAGCCTTAAACGATCGAAATTTAAAGAGTGGAAAAAATATTAAAATAGCAATGAACGTATATTCTTAGGACAATGAGTTCTATATTTCTATTACGTGACGTATTATAGTGTTGTTTAATTTGAAAAATTTTCGAATACAGCCTCCAAAAAATTTATAATTTCGGAAAACCTTACGTCTCCGATACAATCAGTGACCTTCCTCTATCAGCAGCAGAAAACTTGGTAAACTTACCACACCATGATGCGGTAACAAACACGTTGGATGGGCTGTTGTCTCACCACCGTCAAAGATGGACAGTAAAACGAACGCGACGCCGCTACACAGGTCCGCCTGCGTTTCTGTCAGACCCTTTTTTTGATACAGTTAGGATTGTATTTTGTTACTGGGATGGAACAGGGTAGCTGGGAGGGGAGGGGGGATGGGGGGACAGAAGCCCGCTGTGGACAACGGACTGGTTGGCGCCTGTAAGACGGGCGGATGTTTCGTCTATCAGCTGGTACGCAACCCGCCCCGCCGAGAACAAAGTCAAACAAAAGCTCAGCGTTGCGCCGTTTCTTTTCCTCTCCTCCTCCTCCTCCTCCTACTTCTTTTTGCTCCTGCTGCCTCGCGGACATTGCATGCCAGCGCGCTCGGCCAAATAAGTTTACGCTGCTCCGCACAAGGCGGAATGAATGTCCTATTAAAAGTTTTATTAAGTACAAGGCTTTATGGCGGCTCGTCATTCTTAAACCCAATCTCGTAGCTTCCCGTCGCACACTAGGAGTCCGTCCAGAGGCGCTTGTGTCCTAAGTCCGCGTTAGCCCGCAGGAAATATGAGAAACACTGTCAGCAGAAAAAAAGGAAGAAACAAACAAAAAGGCACATTCTGTACAGCACGGAGCTCATTCCTTGAGCGCGGCATCTAGCTAGGTATGCCCAGCACAAGCAGCTTTTCTTACTAAATGTGTACGTGATGAAAGCAAAAGCAGCTAACAAGGTTTTCAGTAACTCATAATATGGCAACGAGCGAGTGTTTTGATGTTGACCAAGTCTCCATTGTATTTCGTGTCGCCGGTGCGGAACAGCTTTAATAAAGGTTAGGAACTGCGCCATATATACACAGCTGTAGTTATTTTTCAATCCATTTGTCACACTATGACCATTCTCAGGCCATAAAAGACACATTTAACTGCGCATTTCACAACCGTAAATAATTAAAATTTTGAAATTCTTTTGAAATTCTCCTGTCTTCCGACATAGACTATCAACACGCTTAGAACAACCATTGCGGCTTGTTTCAGATCTGTTAACAGTTTACACTGGAAGACAGAAGTACATGATTGCATGGAGCATTTTGAGATTCGATTAGCTCTTGGAATTGTGGAATGCACAGTTAAATATCTCGTTTACAGCTCGTAAATGATCAGAGCGTGCCCAAAATCGTACGAAAAATAAGTACAGCTGCCTCTGAGACTACGTTCTCACATACCTAGGTACTGAAGCAAATACTGGTTTTAAAACGAAATTTGCAGTATTTAATAACATTTGACAGACCTCGAAATAAAGGTCTACAGCGCTTTGGCATTTGTTGCGCCTGTAACTGAGTATTTCACAAAAATACACGCGAAACGTGTTAAACTTGCGAACAAAGACAACCACAATGGAGATGAAGAAAGTTTAGTGCTCAACTTCCCGTCGATGGCTTGCTCGTTGAAGATGAAACAACTGTCCATTGTCCAGTGCACTCATAAAGTTTGAGCTGTTTACTTGAGTGTTCCGTGCTGTCACATTCGGCTGTACAGTTCACGTGTTTTCCATCTGTTTTTCGCGAAATGTCTAACTGTAAATGTTGACAAGTTTTATATCACAGCCCCCTAACAAGAATTATCGAATTGCACCATAAGATACATAGCTCCTTGTGTAAAGACTTTCGGGCTAAGAGGTCGTGGTCAGTGCATCAAACTATTCCCCACCCTTTCGTCCTCGTGTGCGAAGGACATCTCCAAAGATAACAAACTAACAACATGTGTAAGTATCAACTACAGCCTCTCGTTCCGGAAATGTTAATAGCGTGAACACCCACCGTGGAAGACTTCACTTTCTTAGCACATTGACCTATTTAACAACCTAAAGTTACTTCTGTATAACGGCGCATACGCTCCACGAGTATTAACTATACAGTAAAATATTTGTTTAACATTATTTATTGAACAATGTGTTTGCGAAACATTAAAGAGTGTTAACATTAGGTGGAACACCCTGTATAATAATAACACAACAAAGTAGTGTTCTAAACCAGATACAGAACCGTATGAGCTATGAAACAACGGAATTTCGCATTCGAGCTATCGCAGTTTTACTGAAGACTATCACACTGTTTTTGTTGACAGGTACACAGTGTACCAGATTCGTTTTCCCCCCTTTCCTATTCCGCAACATCGCGGTTACAATATGTGATGCGTTCGTGTTGAAGTTAGTCCGGTTGGGAACGTAGGCACTCTGAAAATGTTAAGCCTCTTGCAGTGTATGACACTGCAGTTCGGTGACTTTCCTGATAACATATACACGCGCACGCGCGCGCACACACACACACACACACACACACACACACACACACACACACAGAGAGAGAACGTACCTGGTACCTTTGTTCTGTACCTATCTGCTTTGCTCTGGATCATTCGCTATTACAATTGGTAACCCACCAAAAGACTGGTCACCGCAATTTTCTGGACTACTTCATCCTGTGGAGCATACTTTTCCAAGGCGATTCACACTAGCGTTGGTGAGGTCAAATCAAGCGTTACGAGTACATCCAGCCCACACAAAGAAAGACCAATACAACTAAATTCAGATCAGACTGTGACAGCTGATTAAATTACGAATCGAATGACTATGATCACAGGGTCATTACATGTCTATTGAGAAAGTACATATACTTTTTTTCCCAATATATTGGCCTTCGGACAGTGTCCATTCAGCCATCTCAACAGTGGAATGTCAACTACGACGACAGAAAGTGAGAACACACCCAGTGCCCGAGCGGAGAAAAACTGTGCGATACCGACATATGGGTATGCATAAAACAGAAAAGGGTGCCTCTAAGACGACCCACCCTCAGTGTCACCCGCGCGTCTTTGTTTGGAACTCTAAAAATTCCCCGTAAAGATACAGTCATTCACGAATTCCTAGGCACCGGCTGACAGCCAGCCGCTCCAACACACGTCAGGTGAGAACCGCCACGTCGCCTAACTAGTGCCTGCTGGCCGCATGCGAAATCTCAGGGATTTCGAGAAGGATGCCTGACACTGCAGTGTCAAAGAATCAACGAATGGCTACCTCTGTACAGAAACATTTTGAAAGTGCTCAATGAATGTAAGAGTGCACCGTGGATCTTGTCCAACGGGGGGAGGAACTTACAGATTTCCTTTGCAGTTTAATTCACGCGGCGCATCCCCGGCGCCTCCTCCATGTGGGTGTTGGTAATATGGGAGTGGGTGCGTGACGTCCTTCCCAGCATGTGACACCTCCACGGCGACGTTGGGCACAACTGTGGTGACATTCGGTGCTAATGTTACATCATTAACCCGCCTTACACCTCACATGAACTTCAGAGCTGCAGCCTTTTTTCCGTAAGTGTCGACACATTGCTGTTTGCAGCGTCGCCGAGCCCGAGGATGACGTAGCATGGCACCACGTATCTGCATAATTGCTAAGGAAGCTTATTGACACCTTTAAGCCAAATTTCAAACTTATGCGTCGCAACGGAAGACAACTGCTGGGTTTTGAAAAAGCGATCCTTTAATTGTGGTGTGCAGTGTACCTTTCCTCACGTTTGCGCAACCCTAGAACCAAAAGCTATGATTTATCCATGCAGGTGGACGATTCATGTTATAAAACGACCGGAGACACTGCGCTCAACCTGATTCATCACATTGCTCCTCTCAGTTGTCTCTCATTCGTTTATCGTGGCTTATTCGTCCCTTGTTAACGTGAACACCCAAAACTGGCGAAGCAGTCTGCCGCTATGCTAGGTAACACCAAGCTCTGACATCCGTTACCTTGGAATCATATTCGCTGAGTCCAGCCTTGCTGTTACTTCTGTGGCGTCGCGAGAATAGAGTATCGACGCGAGAGAGTTGAGGCCACGCACGCCCGAGGTCGTCACTACGAGCTGCCTGCCACCTATACTGGGGTCCAAAATTAAACCAACAAAGGGGTTTATTTTGCCACGAAATATTATAAACAGGTGATACTAAAGCAGAAACAATGCACAACATAAATAACGGCTATAAGCATTACCGTAGACAAAAATGTTCTTTTTTTTTCAACTTAACGGATTTCCACACACATTCCGACAACTGGTTAATGCGCTCAGTGTGGGGTGCGACCACCTCTGGCAGCAATACAGGCCCGACAACGGCAGGGCATGCGGTGAATGATGTGATAAGTCTCGTGTTGAGGCAACAAAGGCTATTCTTCCTGCAGAGCTGCTCGCAGTCTTGGAGAGTGGTTGGTGGATGCTGACGTGATGCCAGCCGTGGTGGATCCCAGACAAGCATGGGATTCAAATCGGGAGAACGAGTACGCCACGCCATGGATGCAGTATCTTCTGTTTCCGAGAGAACATCAACCACCCGTGCTCTATTAGGTCGAGCGTTATCGTCCATCAATACGAAGTCTGGGCCCGCAACACCTCCCAACAACCGCGAATGAGCTCCCAAGACCTCGTCACGATACCTGACAGCAGTTAAACCTTGCCGATTCACCCTTGCAGTTCCATGAAAAGCGGTTCGAGTGGTAAACGTAATCCCTGCCCACATTACTAGCGATCCTCCTCGATACAGGACTCTTTCCACAATGTTTGGGTGCCGAAATCGTGTTCCACGCTCCTTCCAGACGCGAATGCTTGGAGAATCACTCTCCAGACCAAGACGGGACTCATCAGTGAAAAGAACTAATCACAACAATTAGATGTTCCGCGGGAATGCATCGTTCTTGTATACCAGTCGTCGTCGCGTCCTTAGCCAATTGTCGCCTTTTTCGTTCCCCTAAATCCCAGCTTGGTGCTAGACCGACACAAATGAGATCCCCTTGAACATTCTGGAAAATAGTATTGCCTAGAGAACTAATAAAGCCCATCGTGAATTGTTTAGTTGGTAGGCTGTACGTAATATTAAATGTAATAAAAATGTTCTTACAGATATATATTGTTACAACGAATATCGTAATGGACTAATTTGGTGCAACTCACTTGAAAGAGCACTCAATTTTGCGCTTTAAAAGCTACAATTCCGATACGACAGCAGGTGAAACTTCCTGGAAGATTAAAACTGTGTGCTGGATCGACACTCGAACTCGGGACCTTTGCCTTTCGTGGGCAAGTGCTCTACCAACTGAGCTACCCAAGCACGACTCACGCCCCGTCCTCACAGCTTTACTTCTGCCAGTATCTCGTCTCCTACCTTCCAAACTTTACAGAAGCTCTCCTGCGAAACATGCAGAACTAGCACTCCTGAAAGAAAGGATATTGCGGAGACATGGCTTAGCCACAGCCTGGGGGATGTTTCCAGAATGAGATATTCACTCTGCAGCGGAGTGTGCGCTGATATGAAACTTCCTGGCAGATTAAAACTGTGTGCCCGACCAAGACTCGAACTCGGGACCTTTGCCTTTCGCAGGCAAGTGCTCTACCATGTGGGCTACCGAAGCACGACTCACGCCCGGTCCTCACAGCTTTACTTCTGCCGGTATCTCGTCTCCTACCTTCCAAACTTTACTCTCCTGCGAACCATGCAGAACTAGCACTCCTGAAAGACGAGATACTGGCAGAAGTAAAGCTGTGAGGACCGGGCGTCAGTCGTGCTTGGGTAGCTCAATTGGTAGAGCACTTGCCCGCGAAAGGCAAAGGTCCCGAGTTCGAGTCTCGGTCCGGCACACAGTTTTAATCTGCCAGGAAGTTTCATATCAGCGCACACTCCGCTGCAGAGTGAAAATCTCATTCTGACGACAGCAGGTATTCGGTACGCCATAAAGTCTTGGTGACAGGTGAACTTCTCAGGAGGTAAGAAACTGCTTATCTTCGATTAGGGAAGGAAGCGACAGTTAGAGGGAGACTAATCCCAGAAGTTATGACCCACCTTGGGTGCTGGCCTTCGCCGCGCTGTCTGTCTATTATCGCCAACCAGCAGCGCTAGTTAGTCATTGCTAGAATACTGATCATTCTTCCCGCTTTGCTATCCCTGTTTAACTTGCCTGCTAATAAAGCCCATCTTGAATTGTTCAGTTGAGGGGGGCTGTGTGTAATACTAAATGTAATAAAAAAATGTTCTTACAAATACATATCGTTATAACGAATATCGTAATGGACTGACTTGGAGCAAATCACTTGGAAGTGCACTCAATTTTTCCGCTTTAAAACATTAATGTTCAGAGATGAAGCAAATCGACCTTTCCATCAAGGCTGTCGTTGCTTGAAATAGCTAATGAGCAATATTTGTTTGGGTTAATACCATATACACAAATCAAAAACGATTCTGGAAACACGTAACGACCCATCAGAGAAGGTACACCTGAAGACTATTAGGACAGGCGCCTGGTATATAGTGGCGAAGAGCACTCATGTCTTTGCTTATAATTTGTTATATACTTACAAAATTTCAGAAAAATAAATTTATGCATGCTTTAGACTTAGATATAACGACGGGTGTCTCTCCTAAGACTCGTCACGCCCATTTTCTCTGGTGTTTCGGTAGATCACTGTATTTGTATTGTGTAGCCGGAGTTAACCAAAGAAACTGCTACTTGTCACGTCTTCCATGCGTCGTCCATTGTAAACATAAAGCGTCGGTTTGTTTCCTATTACAAAGAAAATTATTTTGAAATCGGAATATTATGTTCCCATTCGATAGTGCGCTCCCAGATCACTCTAGTTTCACATTTGTTTGATCGATATGTATTAACAGGGACAGTAAAACATGACCAATGACCAATAGGGCTGCATGTCTAGCGGTAGCAATTAGCGCGGGCCAGCGCAATGCTGTCGCTGATTGAGCACTGGCTATTTTTCGAGTTTTGCTGTCACTGTTAAAACATATCGATCAAACAAATAACGCACTAGACCAAGGGTGGGCAATCGTTTTAGCTCGGAGGCCACTTTGTGGAAACAGAGGTTAGCAAAGGGCCGCACATTTTAAAGTGACAGCATGGATTTTAACTTCGCATTTCAGCAAACTGTTACATTAAAAATTCCGACTGTCTCACCTGCAGTGGACTAATCTGGGACCGTTCTATCGAATGGGCTAGTATAATCCGCTTTAAAAATCATTTTGTTTGTAAAGGGAAGCAAACCAACGCTTTCTGTTTACACTGGGCGTCGTATGAACGACGTGACGAGCAGTATTTGTTTCGTCTGGCTACAGTTACACAGTGCAAAAACGAAATTGCAAATATCTGCTGAAACACCAGAGAAAATGCGCCTGACGATTCTTGGGAGGGACACCGTATATAAGTAGTTTCTCTCCCACACGCTGACATATTTGCTGACATATTGATCGACGATGAATTAACACTACACAAAAAAGAAGTATATTTGCATTCGCATGATGAGACTTAAACAAAAAACAAAAACCTGTATTCAGGATAACGAGGTAGAGTTCCTCTGCTATTCTTCACATTACTAGACTGATATGTTAATCATTGCGTCACCCTGCTCGGTGGAGCAACTAAAATGTCAAAATCTTATGCTTAAAAATTGCCTAACAGCGAAATTACAAACGCAAAATAAAATTCTAACAGTTGAAAGCAAGATGTAATTCTTTAAAATAAACATGCATGCATTGCGTGTAAATCGAAGCCGCAATGAACATTGTCATTAAGGCACACAGGAATGAAAGTCCTAACAAAGAAAGTACACTATGTATCCGAACGCCCCCACAAACATGCGTTTTTCATATTAGGTGCATTGTGCTGCCACCTACTGCCAGATACGGCATATCAGCGACCTCAGAAGTCATTAGACATCGTGAGAGAGCTGATGGGGCGCTCCGCGGAACTCGTGGACTTCGAACGTGGTCAGGTGACGGGGTGTCGCTTGTGTCATACGTCTATACGCGAGATTTCCACTCTCCTAAACATCCCTAGGTCCACTGTTTCCGATGTGATACTGAAGGGGAAACGTGAAGGGACAGGTACAGCAGAAACGCGTACAAGCCAAGCTTGTCTGTTGACTGAGACCGCCGACAGTTGAAGAGGGTCGTAATGTGTAATAGGCAGACATCTATCCCGACCATAACACAGGAATTCCAAATGCATCAGGAACCACTGCAAGTACCAAGACAGTTAGGCGGGAGGTGAGGAAACTTGAATTTCATGGTCGAGCGGCTGCTCATAAGCAACACATCACGCCGGTAAATGCCAAACAACGCCACGCTTGGTGTAAGGAGCGTAAACATTGGGCGATTGAACAATGGAAAAACGTTGTGTGGCGTGACGAATCACGGTACACAATGTGGCGATCCGTTGGCAGGGTGTGGGTATGGCGAATGACCGGTGAACGTCATCTGCCAGCGTGTGTAGTGCCAACAGTAAAATTTGGAGGCGGTGGTGTAATGGTGTGGTCGTGTTTTTCATGGAGGGGCCTTGTACCCGTTGTTTTTCGTCGCACTATCACAGCACAGGCCTACATTAATGTTTTAAGCAGCTGCTTATTTCCCACTGTTGAAGAGCAATTCGGGGACGGCGATTGCATCTTTCAATATGATCGAGCACCTTTTCATAATGCACGGCCTGTGGCGGAGTGGGTACATGACAATAACATCCCTGTAATGGACTGGCCTGCACAGAGTCCTTACCTGAATCCTATAGAACACCTTTGGGATGTTTTGGAACGCCGACTTCGTGCCAGGCCTCACCGATCGACATCGATACCTCTCCTCAGTGCAGGACTCCGTGAAGAATGGGCTGCCGTTTCCCAAGTAACCTTCCAGAACTTGATTGAACGTATGCCTACGACTGTCGAAGCAGTCATCAAGACTAAGGGTGGGCAAACACCATACTGAATTCCAGCATTACCGATAGAGGGCGGCACGAACTTTTAAGTCGTTTGCAGCTTTTGATCACATAGTGTGTTTTTCAAGAACAGCATCCAGTTTCGTAGTTTCACAGTAATGTCAGTTTTACACTTCACTTGTAACTGGATATCTGAGCGATATTTAAAACACTGAAATCGCGGCGGATTTTAGAACACTGTTGCATAGAACCAGAATTTTTCCGCTTCCAGTCCCGGTATTTCACAGAATTATGAGGACCAATATTTATTTGGCATATTTATGTCAACATGCGGTTCCACAGAAATAAGTCAACTGTTTCATTTATGTTAAGTATAACAATAAAATGTTCGAATAAAATAAACAATGAAAATTGCGACGTTATTTGCCGTGTCACTAACGTCAACTAAAGTTCACCTTGCGGGATCATCGAAAACATAACCGAAAGCATTTATCATTGTAGTAGTGTAAGGCGTTAACTTGATACTGCTGTAAAAGTCTGTGCTGATATGCAAATGAGGCTGATGTTATCCAATTATACGTCTTCCGATGCTGTTAATGAGCGACATCACATCACGCGCCCTGACCTCAGTGATTAGCCGACAGCAAATTGTTGGCACCACTCACAAATGTTCATCGTCGTGGAAAATAATCGACAAGCTTCTTATTTTGTAGTTCAACGAGAACTGTTGTAACAAATTCAGCTCTATAGCACGTATTTTAATACGCCGCGGCTGACGACTTCACTCACAAAAAGACTGCATAACGAAAACAACACTCAGACAGAAACGTCTTTCATAACATGGAAGATTGTCGGGATATGCACTCACTCTCGTGCGCTTCATTAGCTGGACTTCGCGATGAAGCACGCAGTTATACTGAAATGAAGCAGTTTTTAAAACAGGTCGCATAGTGAAGCCACGGAAAGAAATCTGAAGATTGTGCAAGCAACACGGCGGATGGTTCGTGGTGTACCACTCTCTCTTCCTCCATTTTGTGTTCCAGTTGCCGATGGCGCGGGGGTAAAACGATAGTTCATGAGCCTCCCTGTGAGCTCGTCTTGCGTGGCTAATTTTACCTTCCTGGTTTTTTTCGCAAAATATACGAGGGTCATCTAGAAATGAAATTTACCTATTTTTAAGCCGGCCGGTGTGGCCGAGCGGTTCTAGGCACTACAGTCTGGAACCGCGAGACCGCTACGGTCGCAGGTTCGAATCCTGCCTCGGGCATGGATGTGTGTGATGTCCTTAGGTTGGTTAGGTTTAAGTAGTTCTAAGTTCTAGGGGACTGATGACCTCAGAAGTTAAGTCCCATAGTGCTCAGAGCCTATTTTTAAAGTAAATACATTTAGCCGGAAACACTGCGCATGCGTGACAAAGCTACTCCGTAATTCTATGTAGCGGCTGTTGTCAGCAGTGGATGAAAATGGCGGCTCTTATACGTCCTCCGCCGACTGCGAAGTTCGTTCTGAGATCAAGTTTCTTGATACAGAAAACATAGCGATGAGTGAAATACGTCGAAAATGTGTCGCGAGTACGGGCCGAGGGTCATGAGCAAATATACGGTGTATCGCTGGTATCGGCAATTTTCCAAAGATGTCTTAACTGAAAGGGGCCAAGGCAACCGCTCCTCATCGGTGACGGCCTTTTGGAGCTGCTGCGGCAGCGGCTCCACGATTATCGATCTCGGCAACCATTTTCCGCAGATATCACGATCCTTGCAATATGAAATAGTTACTAAGCGTCTGCTGTCCAGATAAATATGTGCAAGAAAGGTGGCGAACAGCCTGACATCCTAACACAAAATGAATCACTTAGGATCAGCGTGACGACGGCTGCGACCTCCCGCGACAGGTTCGTCACGGGCAATAAGACCAGGGCTGCTCAATTTGCCCCGGAAGTCAAGCAGTAACCCATGTATTGGCGTCACTTGATCTCCGGTAAAGGCAGAGAGCGAACGAGCTGTGACAGTGCGGAATGTAATGTGTACAATGTTATGGGACACGAAGGGCATTCTGCTCACTGACTTCCTGTCCAGAGGTGAACCAGTGAACGCTGACCGTTACTGTGAAACAGAGCGGAAATTGCGATGTGTCAATCGAAACAAGAGACAACGCTCTGTGCAGGTGCTCCATGACATTGCTCGCCCACTTACAGCTCGGCGTACAAGTAGTGTGAAGGAGGTCGGCTGAGAACTATTTTATCGTCCACCGTACGGTCCTGGTCTTGCTACCAGCGATTTCCATCTTTTCTTGCACCTATAGAAGTGAGTGTCCTACGGTCAGCATTTCTGCAATGGTTCCATTCCCAGGCAGCACATTTCTACTATGCGACGTGAAAACTGCGTCAGTTCTGATACTGATTATGGTGAATAACAGCTCGGAACGTACGCTCTCGAAGTTTTAATAGTAAACCACTCAGTTACACACAATGTCTCAATTATAGAATCTATCGCTAGACTTTTAAGACCACAAAAAATTTTACAATAACAGATACCAAAAATTAATTTGCTCCCAACAGTCAAAAGTGACAGAGAACTAGGCTGGATCAGTATTATTAAATGCAATCTACGTGTCGCCCTGACTGTCATAAATGTAACATGTGAATAAAAAGTTGTTCTCTATACCTTACTCCTTTTGGATTAAGTTTCTTTTCACAATTACTTACGTTAACAAATCTCAAAGCAAACGTTTATTTAAAGCACATCTTACATTTCATACTGTAAAATGGTCGCGCAGTAAAACACTGATTTTTCAGTATTTAACCCATTATATCATTAAATTGCCATCATCGACTTCCAAACCTCCAAAGACCCCTCATGTTGCTTACAATAAAAAAATCTGATTCATAAACGTTCTTTAAATCAATCTGGGTGACAGGTGACTGGCGATGTTGTCGTTACTGTATATCTCTTTCATGCTGTAAGTCTGTTTCATCTTGGCACTTACTCTACGCGAACAGTGCAGGAAAATAGCAGGGATTACCTCAGCCGCAGCCTAGGATAGGTGAGCCCTCTGTCCCCTCTCCGAACACATCTTGGCTGATGCAAAAATTCTAGCGTATAGCCGACAGTCTATCGTAGCATTGTCCGTAAGACGACAGCTCCTAGCGTTGCTGCTTCGCTGTAAACAAAGGACGATCGACATAGCAACGTCATCCGAGACAGAGTAACGTTACGACTCCATGAGTTGCCTCTGACGCTTTTCTTCGAGAAATCTGATCCTCAGTAGACAAAACCAAATTCGAAACCTGCTCCTTTCAATAACTACTACGAGTAACCGCTACTCTGTTGAATGTATGCACAACATCGCACTGTACCGGACATACGTATTTCTTCTCGCCAGATGTAGCTACATAGCGTTAACGTAGCTTACATGCATAGTGTTGAGGGGAAAGCACATGTGCAAGTTTGTTATACGTAGGTATTCGCTCTGTACCGAATTGAATCATTAAAAATGTGTGGTAGTATACAGTGAAGCTGTGTAACGTGTCAGCAAAGTCTGTAATTTGAGCAAAGAGGGTGTTGCTGTTGACACAGAAATTGTATAATCTCTGAAGCATAGACAAGAGGAACACCAAAGCAGAAATTGAATTATTCTAAGGAGCTAGCAGTTATGCACAATTTTCCAGTAATATTTCCAGTGAGTCATTATTTGCCAGTGAGCTCAAAAACATACGCAGCACTAAACAAACGCCAAACGATCTCTCTAAATGTAACAAATCTGTAAAGTAACATCCCCATTCATGATGCTTTAGCTGTTATTAAACAAAACCTAATAAAATATAAGAAGCTCTCCCCAGTACAAATCAGAGAAACCTAAACCTTCTGGAACTGGTATAGAAATACAATTACTTATCTTTCAATAGAAAAATCTACAAACAAACAAATGGGCTAGCTGTGGATGCCAGCATATCAGGAACTATAGCTGAAATATTCTTCAACCACCTAGAGCACAAACTTTTCACAAAGAAGTCAACATGCATTCAAAAAGTTCATCTCTACAGAAGATACGTCAACGATACATTTCCGATCATTTATGAAGAAAGTAAAGATGTCCAAGACATCCTCCAAACATTCAACAAAATGCACAAGAATACTAAATACACTCGTGAACAGGAAATAAATAACACTATTCACTTCCTCGACTTAACCATCTGCAATCAAGATAACAAATGTGTCTTGGAGATTTACAGGAGGCCAACCACTACAGACACAACACAAGTGCTTCCTCCTGACACCCCAACATGCACCAACTAGCAGCTTACCATTCAATGATTCACAGACCTCTAAAAATCCCACTGACTGAAGAGAGCCTCCAAAGTGAAATAAAAATCATAAAACAAATAGCTGTATCTAACGGGTACAAATCCACACTAATAGACAATTTAGTTAAAAAATAAAATGAACAAAATAACCACCAAAAACCAGGAAAGAACACTGACAACATGCATCCCCTTCCTCGGTAACATCTCCCAAAAAATTACAAATATCTTCGACTGACACAAAATAAGAATTGCATTCCAAACAAACAATAAGATATGCTAAAGACTTCCTCATAACTTAAAAAGCATTCAAGATAAATTTTCATCCTCTGACGTATATAAAATCATATGTTGCAAGTGCTCGGCTCAGTACATAACTTCCACACCAGATTCAAAGAACACATCAACACCTTCCTATACAATACGCCACACAAAACTGCAATAGCCCCCCATATAAAAGATAGAGAATATTCTTTTAACAATGTAGAAAGCAACCTTGGAAAACTACATACACTGAATAAAGGGCACAGAATGTCTCTGTATGAAGAATTAAAGAATTAAAAATCTATATATACAGAAAGAAACGTGGGGAACACCTACTCAATGACAATAGTGAAATAGGCTCAGCCAACATTTTCAAAAGCTTTGGCAAAACACTCCACGTATTTTCATAATTTACTGCTTCAATGCGCAGCAATTAATGTAATCACTCCAATTCATCCCTCAATAAGTTCAACCTACAATAGGTATGTATGATCTGTTGTGATCTTTTTATATATAAGAAAGTAATATAATAATTAAAGTGTGCACATATCTGTATTCAAGAGCAGCCCATTAATTTTTTATAAACGAAAGGAAAACATATTTACGTACATAACTATTTAATCATTATTTTTGTATCCAATGCTGCAGCACATTCACATAAAAAATAAAATGTGCAGCTACCTAATATAATAACTGACTTGTGAACATGTTAGCATTCTGGTGCAGCCACTCATATACTTAAAAAAAGGAAAACATATTTTTGTAGACACAATTTAATCTTTTATCCCTGTATTCAATGTAAAGAAACATATCTTTAACCTGTGCAACATCTTTGAAAGGACAGTGTAAATATAATGTGCAGTGGAGAGGAGAGGCAATAGTATGTACACCTCTTACAACTGTTCTGTTCCCGTAAGTACAATTCGATGTCAGAAATTAATGTTTTTTAACCTCTAAAGTGCCTTCTCTAAATGAATAATTTTTATCATTAGCGAAAGACGCAAAATAACGTACACTACCCTTGATCTGCGACTGTCAGAAGACGTCTGTACTCTTCACCAACACCAGCCTTGTAAATAAATAATTTTCCACATAAAGATGAAGGTGTGAACCATCGAAAGGCGTAGTAGCATAATAAACAAGTGACTGACGCAGAAACTTTTTTATTTGTATGTAATGTGTAGTAAATACGAGAGTTTTTTTCCCTCTCGAGGTCTGATCGATCGCGAAATTGAAACCCAGTCAATATCGGATGAATTTTTGCGCAGAAGTGTTGCACAGTGTCTCCAGTTGAGTGACGATCGCGTCACGCTGCACTTTTCAGTTCTGCCTGCACAGTGAGCACGTAAACATGTCTAGCACAATAGAATCTCTTGCCAAGTGTGAAGTGTACTTTCAATCGATTTCTTCATGCTGAGTGGTTCCGCCTGATTTCATGCGCCCCCACATAATGTAACTGACTTGCACGACAGCAGAGACTGGCAATGGTGCAGGAACTTTAAAGCAACACGTACAGACGTTCACGATGCAAGCAATCATCCGATGATCTTGCTCAGCGAATACATCAGGCGATTCAAGAAAAAAGGATAACTGACAACAAGCGGAAAGGAATGTTATCAGGCACGGGTTCAAATGGTTCAAATGGCTCTGAGCACTATGAGACTATCGTATGGCACAAAACCTGATCCTACCTCCGTGTGCCAGAAAGAGTTTCTAAACGAGTGTACACTGTGCAAATATGTGCGCCTCAAGGGAACTCGTGCACGCGCAGTGGCTATGTCAGACAGTGCATCGGAAATACAACGTCCAGTGTGCTCGCGGCAGACACACGCTTCACGCCGCAGGGTAGGTCAGGAAGCGCAGAGGGGGGGGGGGGGGGAGGGGTAGGGGAGGGGAGAGTGTAAGTGACAGCTCTGGGCAGCACGTCGGTTATTTAGAGGGGTGACGCCAGCAGCAACAGCAGCGGAGTTTATCTCTGTGGCGGCAGCTGTCGCTCTTGACCCTGCTTCTGCGGGAGTACCCAACTGTGTTCCGCCACTGCCGAGCCAATGTCTGTCTGTACCTACGAACGTTCATCTCGTATACTGTGACAATCTACAATTATCTCGTCTGTCCCAAGTGTATAACATGAGAGTCAACAGACCGAAAAACGTGGGTTACTTCTTAACGTCCTACAAGATGAAGTTTGGCTAGAACTATGCCTCAGCTTGCCATCGCACGGTGCATGGCGGACGGAGCATATTGTCGTAGAACACTTTCCTCATTTCTCTTATATTCACGGATTATGCGCGGCAAGAAATACTGTCAGCACTGCTCTGTATACGCATGAATTTTCCTAACTTTACGCTCATCGTCATTATACGAGCTACAACTAAGAGAAAATAATGAGTTTCTTTACTTTCATTTGTACCTGACGTCGCGAAAATCATGGCGCGCGTACAATCCATTGGACTTCGTTGAGCGTTTGCAAATATCACTTCCTACCCAGCCCTGTAAGTTCAAATGGTTCAAATGGCTCTGAGCACTATGGGACTTAACATCTGAGGTCATCAGTCCCCTAGACTTAGAACTACTTAAACCTTACTGACCTAAGGACATCACACACATTCATGGCCGAGGCAGGATTCGACCCTGCGCCGTAGCGGTCGCGCGGTTCCAGACTGAAGCGCCTAGAACCGCTAGGCCACACCGGCCGGCCCCTGTTAGTTCGTCCTGACTATTGTCTGCGGCATTCATCCGGGGAAAGGAAGTTAGCTTGGATGTCATGGGCCCTAGCGGGTTGTGGAGGAGACCAAAAAGTCTGTCTCAAGGGCGAGCGATTTTTCCCATTGTGACAGGTGTTATCCATCGCCTGCGGCGAAATATATATTTCAAAAGTCCTGGCAGCATGCGGTGTTGTGCAGTGGATCGAGTAGCGCGAGCGAGGATTAGCCAGTGACATCGCCTGCACGCAGATATTGAGTCTGATTGGCCGAAAGGTACAACTCGCGAAATCGCCTTCATGTGTCTTCTCTGGTGGAATCGAGGTTTCGTAGTGAATCTCATAAGCCGGAGAAGATGATCCTTCGTCATCAACCGAGTTATTTCTTGCAGTATGGAAAACATGACTTTCGAAAGTGCGTAGCTGTACGCGATAGCCCTCTTCGGGTTGAAGTACAGGGCGTTTCAAAATGAATTACGAATTTTAAGGCTTTATAGTATTTATTACATTCAACTTGCAATTGTAAACAATACATCAAACGCCAGCCGGAGTGGCCGAGCGGTTCTAGGCGCTACAATCTGGAACCGCGCGACCGCTACGGTCGCAGGTTCGAATCCTGCCTCGGGCATGGATGTGTGAGATGTCCTTAGGTTAGTTAGGTTTAAGTAGTTCTAAGTTCTACAGGACTGATGACCTCAGCTGTTAAGTCCCATAGTGCTCAGAGCCATTTGAATACATCAAACCGGCTGGTCCCTGCGGAGGTTCGAGTCGTCCCTCGGGCATGGGTGTGTGTGCTTGTTCTTAGGATAATAGGTTAAGTAGTGTGTAAGCTTAGGGACTGATGACCTTAGCAGTTAAGTCCCATAAGGTTACACACACACACACACACACACACACACACACACACACACACACACACACACACATCAAACGAGAGAGCAATTCAGTTTTCTTTGTATGCATGTGCGCAAAGGGAAGAGTATGGAACGACCAAGAGTGAATGTAGAATTTGCTGAACGAGGGAGAGTGTTTCAATCATAGCCGTTCGAAATTAGTCCGGAAGGCTAGCCTGCAGATTACGGTTTATGTGCAAACTTCGCCAACGAAATGTTGCAGCATCACGGCGAAGGTTTTCTGGACCGTGACATCGTCAGTGATGAATCGACATTTCATCTAACTGGAAATGTGAACACACAATGTGCGCATACGGGGGTGAGCAAATCCCCACCATACGGTACATTTACAACGAGACTTACGCCTCACTGGCATAATTCAGTGCGCGTTTGGTTGAACGATATTCCACTCGATCGCTGGATTGGCTGTAAGGAGCCAGATGACAGAGCTTGTTTTGCACGATTTCCACGTTCACCCTCGACCCGAAGCTATGGAATTTTTACCTTTAATGGTTCATATAGGATCATGTGTATGTGCCTCCGCTACCAGTTGATCTCTCCAACATTAGGAACAGCACCGTTGCAACATTTACTCCTGACACACTTACGAGGGTTTGGGAAGAAATCGCCTATCGACTCGATGTCTGACGAATGGTGTTCACATTGAACACATATAAGAAAAACTGCTTTATTATTATTTATTTATTTATTTATCGTATGATGATACAGAGCTTGGATCAAATACATAATTTTAAGAGTATACAGTATAAGAAATGACAAGCAAAATACGTGTACAGGATCAAATATTCAAAGTATTATGCTAAATTATCTACACATTACACAAGTTCTTAGATTCCAAAGTCCAATCTGTTGATCCAATTGAGACATTCAGGTGATGCATGGTGGATGTCATTTATTGATCCCCCAAAGGTTCGTTTCGGGCATTCACCAATACTATGATTAATTGTTTGCAGGGCAGCTCCAGAGTCACAATCTCGAGATGTTTCCCAGTCCCATTTGTGCTTTAGATATCCGCAGTTCCCTTGTCCTGTTCGGGTGCGGTTGATGGTTCTCCACTGGCATCTGGGGAGTGTGAAAGCTGGAACTCGCATGGAAGGCTTACCAACCAGATGACCGTTGAACACTGACGATTCTTCCCACTGACTTCTCCAGACTTCGTTGATGTTAAAGTCGGAGGCTTCAAGATGTCGTGCAGTTCGCCAAGGTTGTTTTCTTGACTTCAGACACTGATGTTCTGCTATTAATATATCGCTGTGTACGGGTAGCTGGGGGTTCATCTGAATGTTTCTCCCGGTCTTCAGGAGAGAATCTGATCTTCGTAGATCTGGAGGTTGGATGTTACTTAAAACTGGTAGCCATGCAGTTTGAGTGCTACGTATGCATCCTGTGATAAGTCGCATTGTCTGGCTGAGTTGAGCATCTATCTTGCTACAGTGAGCACTGTTCATCCAAGTTGGACAACAGTATTCAGCGACAGAGTATGACAGTGCCAAAGCAGTTCAAAAAAATGGCTCTGAGCACTATGGGACTCAAGATCTTAGGTCATAAGTCCCCTAGAACTTAGAACTACTTAAACCTAAGGACATCACACACACCCACGCCCGAGGCAGGATTCGAACCTGCGACCGTAGCAGTCCCGCAGTTCCGGACTGCAGCGCCAGAACCGCTAGACCACTGCGGCCGGCCCAAAGCAGTTCATCTTAGGGTTTGAGCGCTGCAACCCCAGGAGGTACCAGCAAGCTTCTGAAGGATATTATTACGGGTCTTCACTTTTGCAGCCACGTTGGAGACATGTTGTCGGAAACTTAGGGACCTATCGAGTGTTATTCCGAGGTACTTCGGAGTGCTGCAGTACTTCAAGGTTTGGCCTCGGAGTTTAACTTCTGGTTTATAGTCAGAGTGTCTGACAAAGAAAAACTGTTGAGTTGGTCTTACATTTGATGTATTATTTATAGTTGTAAGTTGAATTTAATAGATGTTACAAAGCTTTAAAATCCATATATTCAATTTAAAACACCATGTCTTCCGGTTTTCTAAGCGAGTGTTGCCGTGTGGCCAGCGTGCAGACGCTCAATAGGCAGACACGTCATATTGCGATGGCGTGGCATAAAGTAATACTTCCGAACTTTCATGTGAAAAAGTTTAAACCTTTTAAAATAGAACAGAAGTTATTAACATTCTACACGCTTATCCTACAAGTCCACATATTTGCAGCGCTCTGCCGCTGAGGGCTTCGAACTGTAGCGTGCAACATGGCGGTGAGTAACAAACTGTGTCGGTGCGTGAGGAACAGCGTGCTGTAATCGAGTTTCTAACTGCAGAAAACTTCGTCCACACACGGAGCACTCTCTCCTTCAGCATGACAACGTCAGACCACTTACGAGCGCTGCGACATCTGCAACAATCCGGCGCCTTGGCGTCACTAACAGCGAACATCCTCCATACAGTCCCGACTTGGCCCATCCCATTTTCATCTGTTTCCAAAAAGTAAAGAACACTTCCGATGACTTCACTTTCATAGTGGTGAATAGTGCAAGCAGTGGTGAGGTTGCAGCTCCGTCAGCAAATATACTACAGTGGCGGTATCAACAAACTGGGTTCTCGTTGAGAGATATGTGTTCGTCGCCAAGATGACTATGTTGAGAAATAAATATGTAGACATGAAGAATAGACATATATAATGTTAATAACGTTTGTTCTATTTACAAAGCCTTAAGAGTTTTCACATAAAAAATTCGGAGGCATTGCTTTTCATCCTGGCCTCGCACATTGTGGAGCTAACTACTTCCACGTTGATGTTTACTGGACGGGTCAGACTTGGGGATGTTACCGTTGAAGCAAAACAATTATATTCGTTTCCGGGGAAATGTGAATGTTGTGGTTTTGTGTCACTCTTTCACTTTTATCTTTGAATTACACTAGTGGCCATTAAAATTGCTACACCACGAGGATGACGTGCTACAGACGCGAAATTTAACCGACAGGAAGAAGATGCTGTGATATGCAAATGATTAGCTTTTCAGACCATTCACACAAGGTTGGCACCGGTGGCGACACCTACAACGTGCTGACATGAGGAAAGTTTCCAACCGATTTCTCATACACAAACAGCAGCTGACCGTTGTTGCCTGGAAAGGTCGGATTGTAGCCTGTCAATATTCCGGTTTATCGTATCGCGACATTGCTGCTCGGATTGGTCGAGATCCAGTGACTGTTAGCAGAGTACGGAATCGGTGGGTTCAGGACGGTAATACGGAACGCCGTGGTGGATCCCAACGGCCTCGTATCACTAGCAGTCGATATGACAGGCATCTTATCCGCATGGCTGTAGCGGGTCGTACAGCCACGTCTCGATCCCCGAGTCAACAGATGGGGACGTTTGCAAGACAACAACCACATGCACGAACAGTTCGACGACGTTTGCAGCAGCATGGACTATCAGCTCGGAGACCATGGCTGCGGTTACCCTTGACGCTGCATCACAGACAGGAGCGCATTACATTTCAAATGTGTTACGACCCGTGGCTCTACCCTTCATTCGATCCCTGCGAAACCCTACATTTCAGCAGGATAATGCACGACCGCATGTTGCGGGACTTTCTGGATACAGAATATGTTCGACTGCTGCCCTGGCCAGCACATTCTCCAGATCTCTCACCAATTGAAAACGTCTGGTCAATGGTGGCCGAGCAACTGGCTCGTCACAATACGCCAGTCACTACTCTCGATGAACTGTGGTATCGTGTTGAAGCTGCATGGGCAGCTGTACCCGTACACGTCATCCAAGCTCTGTTTGACTCAATGCCCAGGCGTATCAAGGCCGTTATTACGGCCAGAGGTGGTTGTTCTGGGTGCTGATTTCTCAGGATCTATGCACCCAAATTGCGTGAAAATGTAATCAAATCTCAGTTCTAGTATAATATATTTGTCCATTTATCATCTGCATTTCTTCTTGGTGTAGCAATTTTAATGGCCAGTAGTGTATATTCCTGTTTTGCTGTGGAGGTTATCGGTAGAAGTTGTTAACAGACAGCTGGATGCAGTATGCTGGCTTGTTGCGATGAACACATTCCAGTTCAGAAGTGGGAATCTCGAGATGAGAGTAGTTAGATAGCTGTAGGACAATAACCGAGAGAGGTGGAGAAATGGTTAGCACAATAGTCTCGCATTCGTGAGGACCACGGCTCATCCTGATTTATGTTATTTCTTGAGTTCCCTAAATTGCTCCAGGTAAATGACGGATGGTTTCTTTGAAAGAGCACGGCCCATTTCCTTCCCCATCTTTGAATCAATCCAAGCTGTGCTCCGTCTCTGGTGATTTCGTTTTCAACGAATCGCTAAACATTATTCTTGCTTTTTACAGGGCGATGGAGTAGTGAGAAGTTTTGACCTTTTCTCGCGGATGAGGATGACGACCCTCATTTAGAGTGACTTCAAAGGCGTAGTAGTGCACAGAATTAATCCGGTTACGTCAGTAAATGTTTCCGAGTAAATCTGTGGAACAGTACGTCGCGTATTCATCTCGCGCGTAACACATCGCATAGAGAGAGAGAGAGAGAGAGAGAGAGAGAGAGAGAAAGCATGTCTGTGTGTGTGCGCTCTCTGAGAGCGGCCAAGACTGGAAATTCGCGCAACGCCACGGAAGCTCCGAAATTCGGACGAAACTAGCGTCTCACACTTCTGTAGTGTTCTGATTCTGACTAAACAAACTCGTGACGAAACGCGAAGTCTGTCTTTCAGTGTTCTTTATCTCTCATGTCAGTCGTACTTAGTAAAGATCGCAGACCGACGAAAAATATTCACGAATTATTGTTTGCGGATGTGTCAACCAGCTGCAAATTCGTTTCGGTTTCGAACCATTAGGTTACACAAGCTTCATGACTCTGTCAGTATCGACAGGTCATGTGCTCCTAATTTCTTCTAGAGAACGATGTTTTTTTACCTCTGTTGTCTGTGTAAATATCTGCGAGGATGACACAGAAAGATTAAATGTAAACTAAATTCGCACAATATGCCGGTCATTGCTTGTTCTCGACGAAGGATCTATGTTGGTTTGCGATTTTGGACGACGAGTCGGCCGCGCCGTTTTCATATTTTAATATTTATTTAAGAAGTACTGTTTAGAAATAAAAATAAAATTAGTAGGATTATCTGAGCGATTCTATTTTTACATGGTATCTACATTTCTAAACGTTCTCGCCAATATTAAGACACTTGTCGTATCGCACAACTGATTTTTTTAATACCGCCCTCGTAAAAATCTGCCGCCTGATTTGACGATCACTGTAGCACGGTCGTTTGGACATCATCATCCTCGTCGTGGTGCTGACCACCCAGATGCTTCTTCAAATGCCGGATACATTGTAGTATCTGAGCTGTAAGGATGGTGATTAAGTTGTTCCATCCAAACGATCCGATCAGCTCTTGAATTCGATTAGCCACGTGTGGATGGACACTGCCAGGAATCAAAACGATCCCCTTACTCGTCGTGCCACGCCTTTGGTTTCTAGTTGCACGACGCAGTTTTTATACGGCCTCACAGTAAGTGTTACAATTTATGGTGTTCCCACGAGGCAAAAAGTCCAGAAGCAACACCTCTTCCCTGCCCCAAAAATTAGCACACATGATTTTCCGGGCTGAAATTGCTTTCTTGGGTGATTTTGAATGCCGCCATTCCACGGATTGCTGCTTTTATTCACGTGTATCGTTAGCCACCCATCCTCCGTCGCCCGTGACGGCTTAAAACCTTTCATCACTGTATCGTTCTAGGAAAGTCAAAGAACGGGCGAAAAGTTTTCTTTTGTGCACTTCAGTCAGTATTTTCGATACCGAGTGCGAGCATAACTTTCGATGATTTAAACGTTCTGTAATAGTTACATGCAGCACACTTCTTGACACCCGAGGAAAGTCATCACGTAACATCGCAGCCGTAACGCGTCTGTTCTCTCTCACTTTTTCATCAACTTTCTGCATCAAGTCATCAATAATGACGGAAGATCCATCATTTCGTTCCTCATCATGCACATTCTTACGGCCGTCTTTAAAAGCTCGCACCCATTTCCGTACCATGTCATCAAAATGGTTCAAATGACTCTGAGCACTATGGGACTTAACATCTGAGGTCATCAGTCCCCTAGAACTTAGAACTACTTAACCCTAATTAACCTAAGGACATCACACACATCCATGCCCGAGGCAGGATTCGAACCTGCGACCGTAGCGGTCGCGCGGTTCCAGACTGAAGCGCCTTTAACCGCGTGGCCGGCACCATGTCATCGCTCATAATATTTTCTCCATACACTTCACAGGTCAGACAAAGAATTTCAGTCACTTTCACGCCTTTAGCACTAAGCACAGCGGGTATTTCAGAGTCGGCGGCATTCTCTGTCTAAGGAGCATTAAAAAAAGTCATACGTAAACACGTCGAATGACTCTGTAATGGCGTCTGGGCTTGTCAACAGAGTACGGCACACAGCGCGCATGCGCGAAATGCCGACCACGATGCTGCAGAGGCGAAATTTCAAAACGCCTCGTGTAAGGGATGATCAAAAAGTTTCTGTTCTAATACAGTATAGTCCAAAATCGGTATGCCATCACGGAAAATCGCTGACAACATTGAGTCAGTCATCCCCCCAAGCGTTTTTCCCGTTTGTTGTGTGAAGAAATCCGTAACTGCCTGCTGCCCATCGTCGTCCAATGTCTTTTTTAAGACAACTAAGATGTGATAATCGCATGGGGAAAGAGGAGGAGTAAAGGGCGAGTGCTCGACTGACTCCACCACCACCTCTTGGCTGTATTTTTCGACAGAGCTGCCATAAATACACTCTTCATTCTCAGATGGCTGTCTGTCGGTGTTTGTCCTTCGGCAGCCAAGGAAAGAACCGTAGCTCGTTGCTCCTGTATGGCGACGTTATTACCAAATTCGCCCAAAGTTCATGTTTCCGCATTTATCGCATGTATGTCGGAGAGACAATTATCCCTTGCCTTTATGTCGGTGCTTATATACCGCCGCGCGGGATTAGCCGAGCGGTCTCAGGCGCTGCAGTCATGGACTGTGCGGCTGGTCCCGGCGGAGGTTCGAGTCTTCCCTCGGGCATGGATGTGTGTGTTTGTCCTTAGGATAATTTAGGTTAAGTAGTGTGTAAGCTTAGGGACTGATGACCTTAGCAGTTAAGTCCCACAAGATTTCACACACATCTGAACATCTGCTTATATACCCGTGTCACAGTCGCGCTACGTTTCGTGTAAATTGTAGCAACGACCTCAAACGGAAGTTATTTTCGCTCCATATAATTCAGTGTCGGACATAAGCGCAACCCGCCTTATTATCCTGCCGGTTGCTCCCGCCAGAAAGAGGAGATCCGGTTGCAAAAGTGAACAGTTGGGACCTTACCACTATGGATAACAATACTAGATATTCGGCTTCCAAAATTTATTGTATAGTGTGCGCTGCTGTTGCACTGAAACATAATTCCTCCCAAAAAGTAATATGAACAAAAGAGGAACAGAACATCGTAGTCACAACTAAGCAGTAATGTTGAAGGGATCCTGCAGGCAACTACACAAACATTCTTGGCCCCCCCTCCCTGGGGCAATGTTCCAGAGCGCCAACGCCCAAACTCACACGTGTCGTTCTCAGGGCCCGCTTGCAGCACATAGATGATACAGCAGTACCACCACGGTCTGAACGATTCTATTTCATCACCGAGAAAGTGTATTAAATTTCGGTACCCCGTACAAAACGATATCACTTTCTTTACCTCGATTGTGCTCACAATGGCTGCAACTCCAAGACAGTTTTAATAAACAAGGTACGTAAGACTGGAAAATATAATTTGTACGAGGCGTTGTTTTTGAAAAGTATGCTATGTTGGTCTTCAGAAGCCAGTCGTTTTCTTAACAAAACGAACTGTTTTGAAAATGTAATATCCTTATTTCCAAAAACTTTTCTTCAGTTTGCAGCTCCTACATCGTGCGGGTGAGCTAAAACCATTTATTTCGTGGATTAATGTTATGCAATATAGCTCAGACTTTTATGGCCGGCATTTGTGTCCTTGATAAATTTTGTTGCGCGGATACGTCTATCCAGTTCAGCTTGCTGAGCTTGCTTTTAAGTCTGAAACGGCTATCTGAGTCCCGTATTACAAGACGAAACGTCAGCCACAAAAATATGCATTGGACCAGATTCGCACTCCGGAGGATCTCTGTAGGGGGTATGCATTATCTTTTACCATTGGTGTGAGAGTGACTCGTTTCCTTACTATGTTCAGGAAGTGCCCAGTCGCGCTAATTAGGTGTTTGTATCCGGATGAGGCTTAATGGAGGGACGCGGTTCGCGCACGCGAATAGCTGTTGCCGCGACACTGCCAGTTCACGAACAGTATGCGGCGACTTATTTCATTTCATTTTACTGGCTGGACGAATGATGTGGAGGCCCAATCTGGGAATATACGGTTGCAAAGGAAGTGACCACAAATTTTGTCATCCCTTTCACAAAATTCATGTAGAGTAATTGTGATGATAATTATATTAGATGTACTCTTCGTTCCAATAGATCCAAAGTGAGGAGACCCTCCAGGCTGTAAACATGTGATAAAAACAAGAATACACAACACATATTTACAAAGAAAAATACGGTAATGTGCCCTCGACAGATCTCAAGTGAAACGGTCCTATCGATGTGGAATGATTAAACGAAATCTCTAACATACTTTTGTTTAAAAGGTAATAAATAAATTGTCACAAAACATGTAAATGTTCGATACACTGAGACGCGTGTGATGATCATTAGGCTATTGTAGCAATGCACAGCAAACAGAAAAATCATTTTACAACACTTATTAACAATGCTCGCACTACTAGACTGAATTTGTACAGAAGTCAGATTGAACGTAATACTTGCATTATTTGATACTGTTAGCACATGAAAATCAGTTGATTCTTCTAAGAAATTCGCCAGTGGAGTTGAAAGAGTTGGCCACCAATAAATGCTTTGGTCTTGTCTTAAAGTGAACTACATTAGTATTCAAACTTTTTGTGGCTGCTGGCAAGTTACTGAAAATGTGTGCTCCAGAATTACGGACACCATTCTGGACTCTTTTAAGTGTCTTAAATCTTTGTGAAGATTACTCCTATTTCTAGTACTGATTCCATGAAATGAGCCGTTGTATTGAGGAAGAGATATTCATAAAGACAAATTTCATTAGGAACAAACATATTGGGAACCAGTAGTAGTATCCCTGGTACCCTAAACAGGCCTCTGGAGGATGTTGTCGCGTTCACAGTAAAAGTAATTTTATTATACATTTTTGGACTCTGAAAACTTCAGCTTGGCTTTAAAAGAGGAAAAAATTGCGCGCGCGCGCACGCACGCACGCACGCACGCACGCACGCCACACACACACACACACGACGTTATGGAATGAAAGTAAGTCGAGTAACCTAGCTTTTTTATTTTTATATGACGTATGTCTGACGAGCCAGCGGCCTTGCCGCAATGATACGAGGCGTGTTTTTTTAAGTAAGTACCGTTTTGAAATTAAAAAAAGACGTGCTAAGATATCTCAATAATTTTATTTTTACATGAAAGCCTGTACCTTAATCTATTTTTCTACATAATTTCCGCCAATATTGAGGCACTTATAACGTTGTACCAGTTTTTGAATACCCTCCTCATAGAAGTCTGCCGCCTGACTTGTTAACCAGAGCATCGCCACTGTTCTGACTTCGTCATCGTCTTGAAGACGCTGACCGCCCAGGCGTTTCTTCAAGTGCAGGAACAGATGGTAGTCACTTGGCGCAAGATCGGGGCTGTACGGAGGATGATCTAGAGTTTTCCATCGAAAAGATGTGATGAGATATTTGGTTTGATTCGCCACATGCGGACTGGCATTGTCTCGCAGCGAAACGATGCCCTTGCTCAACTTGCCACGTCTTTTGTTCTGAATTGAACGGCGCAGATTGTGCAAAGTCTTACAGTAAGCTGCTGCATTGATTGTCTCATTATGAGGCAGAAATTCCACAAGCAATACTCCTTGTCTGTCCCAAAATACTGTGCACATGATTTTCCGGGCAGAAATTCTTTGCTTAAACTTCACTTTTCTGGGTGAATCTGAATGCCGCCATTCCATGGACTGTTGCTTTGATTCTGGTGTGACGTAGGCCACCCATGTTTCATCGCCCGTAACAATTTGGCTTAAGAAATCATCACCATCGTTGTGGTACCGCTCAAGGAAAGTCAATGCACTGTCTAAACGTTTGGTTTTGTGCACATCCGTCAACATTTTCGGTACCCAACGTGCGCACAATTTTCGGTAATTCAAGTGCTCGGCACAATGTCATACAAAACACTACGAGAAACATTAGGAAAGTCATCCCACAAGGAAGAAATTGTAAAGCATCTGTTTTCTCTCACCTTACTGTCCACTTCCAGCAACAAACTTTCATTAACGACCGAAGGACGCTCACTCCATTGTTCATGATGCTCATTTGTGCGGCCATCTTTAAATGCTCTCACCCACTTTCTTACCATCCCATCACTCATAATGTTTTCTCCGTAAACTGCACCGATCTCACGATGAATATCGATCGCTTTTAGACCTTTAGCACTAAGAAATCTTGTAACAGCCCTTACTTTACAGTCGGCGGGACTCACGATTATCGGAGGCATGGCTCAAATGGCTCTGAGCACTATGGGACTTAATATCTGAGTACATTAGTCCCCTAGAACTTAGAACTACTTAAACCTAACTAACCTAATGACATCACACACATCCATCCATGCCCGAGGCAGGATTCGAACCTGCGACTGTAGCAGTCGAACGGCTCCGGACTGAAGCGCCTAGAACCGCTCGGCCACCGCGGGCGGCATCGGAGGCATCTTAAACACTCAGTACACAACGTAAACAAGGAAGACTGTAATGGCGTCAGTGCGTAGATTAAGGTACAGGCTTTCATGTAAAAATAAAATTATTGAGATATCTTAGCACCTTTTTTTTAAATTTCAAAACGGTACTTACTTTAAAAACACGCCTCGTAACACTGGTCCCTGTCTGTCAGCGAAGTTAAACGCTGTCGAGCTTGGATGGAAGTTGGATGGGTTACCATTCGAATGTACCGAGTGCTGTTGGCAAGTGAGCTGCATTCAACGCGTGTGAGGTCAACTGAGGATCTACTCGATCACGAAGTAGCGGCTCCCGCCACGAAAAGTGACAACGGCCAGAGGAGCACTGTCGTCTCAGGATGACACGGCGGTCGGTCGGTACTGTTGTAACTTTCGAGGCCTGTTCGGACGTAGTATGTCTGACAACATTAGCATTGCAAATAAAAAGATTTGTTTAGGCGCTTCAGCAGTTGTGTAGTTGGTTTGGTGCTTCGAAACGCCTTAGTTAAACGCCGAACTTGCCTGTCGCGGACAGCGTGCAGGAAGCGGCCGCTACTCACCTGTGAGGGTGGGAGCAGAAGGACGCGTGGCGCCGGAGCGGGCGGCGCGGCGCCGATCATCGTCCCTCGGCGCCCGGGACCTGCCCCAAGTCTGCACACACAACACAGCGTTAGAGAGAACACTGCAGCTCTGCTCTTACTAACAGGTTAAATGAGTCATTTTGTAGCAACACACAATACATTAAATTTGCCGGCCAAAAAGTTTCTAGGCCAGCAAAACTAGATCCTAAAAAGGGGATATCTCCGAAAAATTGATGGAACTTGGGAAAATAGAGCGCATTAATTCTACGTCGATTACGTACTAACAGGTTTGAATTCGAGGAAGGTGTCTCGTAGAAACACTACGTCAAAGAAGATAATCTTTCCAACAGCTCCTGAAAACAAAATTTTCTCTCTACTATACGTACAAAATCTACATCTACATGGATACTCTGCAAATCACATTCAAGTGCCTGGGTTCATCGAACCACCTTCACAATTCTCAATTATTCCCATCTCGTAGAGCGCGCGGGAAGAATGAACACCTATATCTTTCCGTACGAGCTCTGATCTTCGTTATTTTATCAAAAATGTTCAAATGTGTCTGAAATCTTATGGGACTTAGCTGCTAAGGTTATCAGTCCCTAAGCTTACACACTAATTAACCTAAATTATCCTAAGGACAAACACACACCACCCATGCTCGAGGGAGGACTCGAACCTCCGCCGGGACCAGCCGCACAGTCCATGACTGCAGAGCCTTATTTTATCGTGATGATCGTTCCTCCCTATGTAGGTCGGTGTCAACAGAATATTTTCGAATTCGGAGGAGAAAACTGGTGATTGGAATTTCGTGAGAAGATTCCGTCGCACGAAAAACGCCTTTCTTTTAATGATTTCCAGCCCAAATCCTGTATCATTTCTGTGACACTCTCTCCCATATTTCGCGATGATACAAAACGTGCTGCCTTTCTTTGAACTTTTTCGACGTACTCCGTCAGTCCTATCTGGTAAGGATCCCACACCGCGCACCAGAATGCTAAAAGAGGACGGACAAGCGTAGTGTAGGCAGTTTCCTTAGTAGGTTTGTTACATTTTCAAACTCTCCTGCCAATAAAACGCAGTCTTTAGTTACCCTTCCCCACAACTTTTTCTGTGTGTGCCTTCCAATTTAAGTTGTTCGCAACTGTTATTTTTAGGTATTTAGTTGAATTTACGGCTTTTAGATTAGACTGATTTATCCTGTAACCGAAGTTTAACGAGTTCCTTTTACCACTCATGTGGATGACATCACACTTTTCGTTATTTAGGATCCACTGCCACTTTTCGCGCCCGCATCTCGTGGTCGTGTGGTAGCGTTCTCGCTTCCCACGCCCGGGTTCCCGGGTTCGATTCCCGGCGGGGTCAGGGATTTTCTCTGCCTCGTGATGGCTGGGTGTTGTGTGCTGTCCTTAGGTTAGTTAGGTTTAAGTAGTTCTAAGTTCTAGGGGACTGATGACCATAGATGTTAAGTCCCATAGTGCTCAGAGCCATTTGAACCATTTTTGAACCACTTTTCGCACCATTCAGATATCTTTTATAAATCGTTTTGCAGTTTGTTTTCATCTTCTCATGACTATTAGTCGATTAACGACAGCGTCATCTGCAAACAATCTAAGACGGCTACTCAAATTGTCTCCAAAATCGTTTATAGAGATAAGGAAAAGCGAAGGATCTATAACGCTACCTTGGGGGACACCAGAAATCACTTTTGTTTTACTCGATGACTTTCCGTCAGTTATTACGAACTGTGACCTCTCTCACAGGAAATCACAAATCCAGTCACATAACTGGGACGATATTCAGTAAGCACACAATTTCACTACGAGCCGCTTGTGTGGTACAGTATCAAAAGCCTTCCGGAAATCCAGAAATACGGAATCGATCTGAAATCCCTTATCAATAGCACTCAACGCGTCATGTGACTAAAGAGAGCTCGTTGTGTTTCACAGGAACGATGTTTTCTAAACCCAATCAATAAAACTACCCCATTTCAAGCAGAATGACGTGGTATCAAACTGCAAATAATCACATTTGGTTTGCAGAAAGACCAGGAGTATGCTACAAAAGAATAACCTAACTCGGTAAGAATACAAGTCGGAAGATCTAAGAGGGAGGGGATTGGGTTGTTTGAGGAAGGAGACCAGACAGTGAGGTCATTGGTCTCAACGGATTACGGAAGGATGGGGAATCAAATCGGCCATGTCCTTTCACAGGAACCATCCCGGCTGGCATTTGCCTGGAGCGACTTAGGGAAATTACGGAAAACCTAAATCAGGATGGCCGGACGCGGGATTGAACCGTCGCCCTCCCGAATGCGAGTCCAGGTTGCTAGCCACTGCGCCACCTCGCTCGGTATAGGTAGATCTAAGAAATAGTATCATTGAAATAAACATGAAGATATTATAAGAAAACAACAAAATTATATTAACAAAATATTATCACGTTTCTAAGTGATAACCTTCTTTTTCTCTTAGTTAGTAACCCTGACAGATAAACTTTAAGGGGGAATCAAAAACTTTCCGTTCGCGGGCCGTACAGTCTAGAATCGGTATGCAAATCAGGCAAAATCGCCGTGAGCATTCACGCAATCATACCGCCGACGCGCAAGGCTGAAGACGACAAGATACTCGTTTGGAGAAACTTTGTGTTCTGCTGCGTCAATAAGCCCGTAACTGCCTGCTGCACATCCCCGTCCGACAGGAATCGTCAGTCCCCGAAGGCCTTCTTTAAGGGACCGAAGAAGTGATAATCGCATCGTGCAGCTCAAGGCTACAGGGCGGATGCTCCAATGTCTCCCACTTGAATATGGCTGACCTAGAACGACCACAGTCACGTGTCGAATCGCGACAAGCACGAAACTTGGCGCACAATTCCAAGACGGTGGTTTTCGGCAGACATGCTGCCTCGTACACATTCTTCTTTCTCCGATGGATCTCTACCGGTGTCCTTTGGCACCCAAGAAAAAACGACAGTATCTCGGTCCTGTTGGGAGGCATTTGGTAATAACGTCGCAATAGTTCACGTTTCCGCATTTACCGCACGCACGTCGGAATGGCGCGAATGTCACTACATGTAGGCGGTCATATACCTGCAACGAAGTTCCGCTTTATTGCACATACGCTGCGGCAACGCCCTGAAACTGTGAAACTTTTGGTCACTCTTATACGTGTAATACAGCAGGTTGCACAATGCAATGAAAGCCCTTCTTCGTTTAAAGCCTAGTACTTTAATGTTTCCTTTAATTTACGTCTACTGTCACAAACTTTGTGTTAACACATCGGTACTGATTTGCTGCTTCAATTTACAGAGCATTTTGACTTGTCGTAAGCCAGACATGGCACTAGTTTCATAAGCTGCGACATTGTCGCGAATAAAACAGTGACCCGTATATACAGGAAGTTTCCTTTAATTTACGTCTATGGTCACAAACTTTTTGTTAACAATAAGTTCGTGAAACTGATACTTTAATTTGGAAATTTGTGATACGAGCCTATGGGACCGAACTGCTGAGGTCATCCGTCCCTAAGCTTACACACTACTTAATCTAACTTACGCTAACGACAACACACACACCCATGCCCGAGGGAGGACTCGAACTTCCGACGGGAGGAGCAACGCGGACCGTGACAAGGCGCCCTAGGACGCGCGGCTTTTAATTTGGCTACAGCGCTGCCTTATAAACTTCTTTATGCCATTACGAAGTGAGAACTATCCCTCACTACTGTCCATCATACAGCCCTCCACTCGCTCGGAATAAATACTACCGCAAAGAAGAGACGAGAAGTCCCCATCTAACAGATATTTTTTGTATTAAGAGAAATGTGTGAAGTTATTACGTACAAATGCATGGAGCTGGCATGCGTTCTATCAACTGTATTAAGCAATGTGTCAGGAAGTTTGTTGTAAGCAGTGCTACTAGTTAAGAGAATCGCAGCGTGGTAGGAAAGTACAGATTGCCGTCCACTTTGCACGCGCGCGTAAATCGTCGAATCTTAGAAACAAGACAATCCGTATATGGTATTGGCCAAGTTGCATCCGGAGACGAGACGCTGTGAAATAATCTGGGGCATCGGTACATTTACAAAGAAGATGTAGACAGACTTCAGACTAGAATTAATCAGAAGTTCTCATAACACTGCTACATCAAGCGTCAAGACACAAAGAACAACATTATACGGGGCAGTACACAGAATACTTCATTTATCTGCACAGGGTGTGAATGGCACCTGTTTACAACGTACCACAGTGGTGTACAGGAAGACGAAGCGAATAAATTGACACATGGCACGTGCGATGCACCAAGCAGGGAAACAGCCTCAAATTGGCCTACAAAAGCCACATTAGTTTTAGTGCATGCGCGCCGCGTGGGAATTTCAATATCCTATCGCTCTCTTACGCCACCGACTTAGTCGGCTATTTTGTTAACGTTATTCTTTTAAATTTTCGTGTGAGGGTAATCAAATAAAAACAAACTTTTGTAAACGTTATGCGAAAACTAATTACGTTTACAATCGATCTAAGCTTAACCTTTACAAGCACAGCAGACTCACAGTAAGAAGGCTACCCACCAGGTTAGCCGAGAGCGCTAATGCGCTGCTTCCTGGATTCGGGTAGGCGCGCCGGGCCCCGATCGAAACCGCCCGCCAGATTAACGACGAGGGCCGGTGTGCAGGCCAGCCTGGATGTGGTATTTAGGCGGTTTTCGACATCTCTCTAGGTGAATACCGGGCTGGTCCCCGCGTCCCGCCTCACTTACACGACTCACAGACATTTGACACACGTCCGCACTTTTCCATGATTTACACTAGACGCAGACAGATGGGGTACTCTGATTCCGTCCCGGAGGGTACGGGGGGGGGGGGCGGCAGGAAGGGCATCCGGCCACCCCTTCACATTAACAAGCCAAATCCGATTTAACCACGCCAACCCCGCGCACAATGCGGGACGAAGGCGCAAGCGATAGCGATAGAATAGACTCATAGTAAGAAGGCTAGAAAAACAAAAGATTTATTTGAAATTTCCTGGCGGATTAAAAATGTTTGCCGGACCGGAATTCGATTTTCACATTTTCTTTTTTTTTTTTTTCATTCCAGGACGATTTTAGACAATCTTGAGCGGTGTCCCAAGGACAGATACATACTTCTGTTGACCCATTGTGAATTCCAGAATGAAGAGATCATCCAGGGAATGCCACGTAAATATTCGCCAGGTCATAAGGCTCCCTCCTCCGGCCGGGACCCTTCCGACGATTGTTACAGGATGTTTCGCTTTCAGGCGCTTCACGCAGTATCCGCCAACGGCCATCTGTCCGAAGGAACATAAGACGTGATTCATTCGGGAAAGCCACTTGTCGCCACAAAGTGGACGTCCACTTAAACGGTATTGCCTATGAACAGCAGTCAGAATGGGTGCACGAACCAGGCGCCCGCTGCGGAGGCCCGTGCGCGTCGTTGAGGAGACACCTTGGTTCGTCTGGGCAGACAGTTGCTCAACAGTTGCACGTCAAGTCGCCCGTATATATCTTGACAGCCGTCGTCCACCCCTGTCATCTATGGTACGTGGTGCGCCACAGTTGCCTCGCCACCGGTTTTGGATAGCACCATTTTGCCATGCACTGCGGCAGTTTACAAACTTAAGAAACTTACCTCTTTCGGAAATGCTTCCACCCACGGTTGGAAAGCCAATGATCACCCTCTTTTGGACGTCAGATAAATCGCTGCACTGTTTCCGCTCTGCGTGCACGCTTTGTACAGGGTGGTCCATTGATCGTGACCGGGCCAAATATCTCACGTAATAAGCGTCAAACGAAAAAACGACAAAGAACGAAACTCGTCTAGCTTGAAGGGCGAAACCAGATGGCGCTACGGTTGACCCCCTAGAAGGCGCTGCCATAGGTCAAACGGATTTTTTTTAGATAGGAACCCCCATTTTTATTACATATTTGTGTAGTACGTAAAGAAATATGAATGTTTTAGTTGGACCACTTTTGACGCTTATTTCGTGAGATATTTGCCCCGGTCACGATCAATGGACCGCCCTGTATACCCTGCACTGCTGGTATTGCCAGCTGCCGACTGTGAGTGATTATTGCACGCTGATGTTGAACAGAGGCGGTGATCACATTAATGTGACTGGACAGTGTACGATCACTGATATGAAAATACTGTGGCACTGTTATTACACAATATTATAGGTTACCAAAAAGTCACACACAAATGCTTTGCAAATTGGAGTAAATTCTCTGATGATGGAGGCGGTCAACCGCCCGAAAGCGTAGTAGAAATAACAGACTGCGACCGGTTAGAGTATCTTTCAGTTCCTAAAAGGTCCACACTTAAAGATGTTTGCAATATTTTAATGTCCGCAGATAACCGGTGCGGATATGGGGCCATGCAGATGAAGCGAGGATGCGGAACGCATTTCCCGTATCCGCGCACACCTCTCGCGGTAGTCACTTTGAAGGAATCATTTCTGCACTGACTACCACGAAATCCCCAATGCAGACGAGCGAGTACGGTTCGGAAGCCCGGGCTCCCCAACACGAGTGCAGAGCGTCACACAGCGCGGAGCTGGGAGGAGCGGCTTGTGCAGACCCGACGTCCCTGACTGCGCCCAGCCGGGACCACCCACGGCGACCGCCGTAAACCCCGGCCCGAGGCGGCCCTCATCCATCCCCCCAGCGCTGCTGCCGCTGCCGCTGCCGCTGCCGCCAGGAAGACGCGTGTCCTTCCTCAATGGCAACTCATCACCCGGGAAACGAGTCATGCTTAACCGACGGTCCGTCACCGAGTCCAAAGTCGGACACGAAAGGAACAGCAGAGCTGCAGCTCACGCAGTGTTATCATTCGAGGCAAACTAAAGGAAATACTCCAGTGCAGCGTCGGCATGTCCCAACACCCCGGATACAAGTCTTGTGTTTAAGCGTAAACGGAAGAAAGCGTGAAAGGAATGTTTACTACAGAGTGCTGTCGAATTAAGTGCAAAAAAAAGTTAACCCTGTCAAAAACTGAGCACAGATCAAGCTTGAAACAGGAAGAAGGTGTACTGAACTGTGAAAAAAAGCAAAATAGCAACCATTAATGGTTCAAGGACAAGAAATGCAATACGGATCTACATTAAGATGGTGATGGCGTCGTGGTTGAGTAGTCACGGTGTTAAAATGCCAAAGTGGGCGAGCCGTGTTCGTAACTCACTCGCATCTTTTTTTTTTTTCCGCAACACTATTAACTGTTCGTCCGGTCATTGAAATGTTTGTTTTCTTTCTGTAGTCCTGGCAGTTGTCATACTACACTGGTTGTTTATAAAAGAATACCGGAGTTTTAACGCTTTATAATATTTATAATATGGAAGAGGACTGATAACCTTAGCATAGGATTTCACCCACATTTGAACATTTTTGAACATGTTGACTTACACCAGCGGTATCCTGTTGGAAAATATCCCTCAGAATGCCGTTCCTGAATGGCAGCACAACACGTCGAATCAGCAGATTGACGTACAAATTGCGGTCAGGCCGGGGTAACCACGAGAGTGCTCCTACTGCTATGTGAAATGGTACCCCAGACCGTAACTTCAGGTGTAGGTACTCAACTGGCCTCCTACTAACAACACACAGCCATCACAGGCACCAAGACAGAACCTGCTTTCATCAGAAACCACATCTCCACCTCCCCTCCAATGGGATCTCGATTGACACAACTGGAGTCGGTGGTTTGGGGCACTGGAACGCACGCTACAGGGCATCTGACTCGGAGCTGTCCTTGAAGTAACTGATTCGTAAGTTTTTTTCGCCAATGTGGTGCCAAGTGCTGCTCAAATTGCTGCTGCAGATGTAGTATTATGCGGCAGAGCCATACGTCGAACACTATGGACTTCCCTCTCTGAATTGCCATTTGGCCGTCCGCTTTCGCCGACCGTACATTCCAGTGCCATTGCTGTCAGCAATCGTGTACAGTGGTTACATTCCTGCCAAGCCGTTCTGCGATATCGCAAAAGAAACATCCGGATCCTCGTAGCTCTATTACACGAACTCGTTCAAACTCAGTGAGGTGTTGATAACGGCGTCTTTGTCACCTTAAAGGAATTCTTGACTACCGTCTATTCAACGTGTCCAATCTCAAAGGTAACTACCGCTCACGATCATTACAGAGGTATTTAAAGCACACATGATTACTGTCCTCACGGTAACGCTAATAGCGCCACCCTTACGCGGCCGGCGCTAAGACAGCATGTTTCAGATGTAGAAACACGCCTGTCAGGTTTCGTTTATGTCTTTCAACTCCTTAGTGCTACGATTCTTTTTCAGTCGGTGTATATTGACTCCATAACGATAACAAAGGTACCGCAGTTCAACTGCAATTATGATTACTAGTCTCGATGCGGGGTCAACTGCTTTGTAAATGAGCGCTTTAGATGGGCAATAAGCTTGTTGTTGTTTTTCTTCTGGTAAGGTGGCCAGGAACACAGAGAGGGGGAGACAGTTGACAAAGCTACGTGCGTGCTCTTCCGTTTCTGTAATTACTGTTTCTCTCATTAATTATATCAGAAATTGCAGCTTTAAAACTACCAATAATCCCTGCGGTAATTACCGCACAGTCTCTACACGTGCATTTATCGAGGAGTTAAATTCTAAAAATTCCAAGGACTCCCGCAGACCGCGCGTTGACACTGGTATAAACGAGTCATATACGGCTTCATATTATACGCCCCTTGTGAAAATAGTTTTAGACTACTGGTTGACACTGCAATGGCTCAAATTGGTTTATACGACTGTGGTAATTATGGTCTGTTGGCAACTAAAGTTAAGTATATGTGTGGTCTAATAACATATTCGATGTGTGGACAAATAGAAGGGAAGGAAGATTCTCGTTTTACGTCCCGTCGACAAGGAGATCCTTAAAGACGGGGTAGAAATTCGTCTTGTATAAGGACGGCGAAAGAAAGGTCACAACAAGTATTCCATCCAACATTTGTTATAAGCAAATTGCGGGAGCAACGGAAAACCTAAATATGAATGTCCGGGCAGAGGTTTTAACAGCCTTCCTCCAGAAAGAGAGTCCAGTTTTGTACCACTGCACCGCCCTGCTCGGTTCACGTGTACATACAATATAGGGAGTATAAAAGATGTGTGTGGCTGTGGATTGAGTTAGTATTGTGACTACAAATGCATTAAAAAGTCATACAATTTTGAGCGTGCGTGTCCACACTTGGATATCCTTTGTCAAAGATGGTAAGACGCAGTCACTGAAACAAAAGGTCTTGGTATGTAGTGTAGGCTTTCACGGTCGGTATTTGCGATACTGCTGATATTTGATTTGTGGGCATCAAGCCGCGGTCCAAGGCATAATTCCTTAACGTTTCGTCTTCCACTGCCTAAATCTTCATCAAAGGTTATAGCAACTCAGATAGACACAAAACAAGCTCAGCAAGCCGAACTATTCGTATGTGTCCAAGTAAGGGTCGGGAAACCACGAAATTCGTGTCTCTGACACTGTGGTTTTAACAAGATCTAATAATTACTACGATAGGATGAGCAGAGAGCCCGTAGAAATTCAAAAGCACAAAAATAAAATGTGTTCGAATGTGTGTGAATTCCTAGGGGTGCAACTGTTGAGGTCATCGGTCCCTAGTCTTACACACTACTTAAACTAACTTATGCTAAGAGCAACACACACACACACACACACACACACACACACACACACACACACACACATGCCCGAGGGAGGACTCGAACCTCCGGCGGGAGGGGCCGTGCACGCAAAATTTATTTCAACAGCAAAGAAGGAGGACTCTGCCTGGACACGTTGTAGGCCCTAGTACAAAATATAACAAACAGAACCAACTGTTCTCCTCTACAAGCTACATCACAAACGTCGGCAGCCGTCTGATGACGTTATGAACCGACCATTTGGTTGGATACATATAAACAGCTGGGCTTGTTGAGTTAGTTTTGAGTCTGTAACAGCTCTCTGAGCCGTTAAAACCTCTGATGACATACCCAACAGTGCAAGGCGAAACGTTAGACAAGGAATTATGAGTTTTACCACAGCCTTATGCTCATAAATCAAATATTATAAATATTGCTAAAAGTCTTGTACCCTTAACCGGAATTCAACTTTCGCAGAACACTCTAAATATGCACAAAGATACTAAGCAAAAGAATGTCTATTTATAGCCATCTATTACGAATTTCTGTATAGCACCTCTGCCTTTGCTACGACCAATGTCAAAAAAAAAAATGTCACACAGGTGTAGCTAAGTAACAGGCTGAGTTGGCTTTAGGAGCCGGCGTCTTAAGTGCGAGCCTGACGTGATTATGCAAGGAAAAATAAATTTTACAAGAAAAGTTGTCGCAGATTCAAGTATTAATTTTGCCGACACATTTCACGGTCTAGTACTCCATTGTCAGATACATCTCTTCTACATTATCAGCCTGGTGTTCGTAAGTACGCTGTTATTGAAGTGTTTCGAAGTGAGGGCTAAAAATGTGAAACATGAATAATTGATACGATTAATGTCAACATGTCAACCTATTTATTGATAGACAAGGGCAGACACACATGGATATTACAGCAAATTTTCATTCTCACAACACTTCTAACTAGTAATTTCGCTGTCTTGGAATCAGCGTGGTATGTCGCCGAAGTGACATGCAAAATGTTGGAAGGGTACGTATAAGAATATACAGGGAGAGCCAGAACTCCATTGACAGACTTTCAGAGGTTGTTTGTGGGGTGACTTCTGAGAATTTTGGTTCAAGGGAACCACGGACTCCAGTCGTTTATTACAGAGTAATAATGTAATTACGACGTATTTGGTTTGTTACCGCAATCACCCATGTTTCCGTGTAGAAGCGCCTGTAATATACAATAAACAAAATGTACAAGACACACACAACGAAGAGTAATGCAACAACCCTCAGGCAAAACACTGCATTGTGATGTGACTCCCATCGGTGCGAGAACAGCTCAGCATAGCGCCGTTGTGCTGCTCTTCTACCGCACTCAGTAAACCCACGCAGTCCGCAGCTCGTGGTCGTGCGGTAGCGTTCTCGCTTCCCACGCCCGGGTTCCCGGGTTCGATTCCCGGCGGGGACACGGATTTTCTCTGCCTCGTGATGACAGGGTGATGTGTGATGTCCTTAAGTTAGTTAGGTTTAAGTAGTTCTAGGGGACTGATGACCATAGATGTTAACTCCCATAGTGCTCAGAGCGATTTTTGAACTCACACACGAGGTGCAGATCGGCCAACTCTCGATCAGCAAACCTACCTATGGTACTGCTGTGTATCAATGTCAACGCGCAAGTAACACTGATGGAAAAACAAATCCGAGACACAATCGAGCAGTACAGAATGCGAGTTTGAGGGCGAAGAGGAAAATGGGTACTACCGTTGTTAACAGCAGGTACTATTAACCAGGACAGTATTGCACTTGCCTCCCGTGGTCGCTATCGAAAATATGCAGAGACGTTACAGTAAACAAGTTCAGTGGTGGCTAAGGAAGATGCGTCGCACTGTCAATGCTTTGCGGGCACATGTGCATATACTATCAAGTGGTTCAGCGTGTACTCGTCAAATATATATTTCAATTTGACGCCACTTCGGCGACCTGCAATCGATGAGGATGATAAGATGATGATGGGGACAACACAACACCCAGCCCCTGGGCGGAGAAAATTTCCCGACCAAGCCGGGAATCGAACCCGGGCCCAGAGGATTGACAATACCTTACGGTGACCATTCAGCTACTGGGGGCGGACAATATCACAATGAAAGCTCACGTTAAGCCGACCGAAGCGCCCTGAGTCTCAGATGCAACAATATTGTGGTCGACTAATACCGTGAGCGATTGGAGACAAGACACAGAGCACATGAGCACATATCGTCGACATTTCCGCTACTGTGCACTATTTTCTGTGCAATTAACAGCTGGCTGTGGTAAGAAATCAAACGAAATTCAATAATTCTTTATCGAACCGCCGGAGAGCGTGGAGCTCTTACACCAAGGTATCAGAAACTATCCATGACAAACCTCTGAAAGTTTGTCGGTCGAGTTCTGGTTCACTTTGTGTACGTATTTTCCATCGCAATTGAAAAGTGCAGTAACAAATGAAGTATCGCTACACCACACGACATTTATATTTGTTCGATAAAACATCGCAGTCTAAAGAAATTTATATTACTCCGTGAAAAGTTCCATTGTTTAATAGTGATTACTGCTTCACAGTACTTAGTGTTAGGTGAGCCCCGTATCAAAAGACGTCGTAGCTGTGCTGAGAGTGTAGAAAACTAAAGTTACGAAGGATATAACAAGCGAATGTTCGTAAAAAAAGTGACACTAAGTGAAATCCGATAAATAAAATGCTGTTGTGTGTTGGTGAAGACGAAAATTGCTACAGGTATCGGACAGTTGAATGGTCTAACGGTTCTTAGCCGTAATCAGTCGTACTGCACTTGCAGTCCAAGAAGGAAGGAAGATGGTGTAATATAATTTACAGCAACTTTGTGAAGGACCGCATACCAAAATTTATTTATTAGCTTTCTATTGAAGTGCTGATGATTTACAGTCGACTACATATATAATAGATAAAAGTAAGCTGCAGCTTAGGGCCTATCTGCCTTACATTGCATTTAATTATAAAACGTTTTATCTCTTTTCAATTTATTATGCATGTGCAATAAAACCGTAGTTAAAATTGTGGGTCCTTGGAAACGAGTTGCTTAACTAGGAGAAGGAAACGAAATAAAGAAACGTCCACCTAAGTACTTGGCGGAGGGGAATCCAGACTCCCTTCACAAATAGGGAGTTTCATTCTGCCTTGTGTAGTGAGCGTATGTATATTCTGAGATTTATCTACCGTCACTGTGTGATGTATGTAATGCTAATTTTAGATGGTGCCATGAAGGTCAGGCACTTTGAGTGCAGACTCAGTAGATAAGGCTTGGGAATGAAGGAGTCGGTTCGAAACTGGTCGCCAAAATATTTCTACTGCAAATTTTGACAGCTCTGCAATAAACTCTTCGATAGTTGTCTTTTTGTTTGATTTTCTTTTTATTGTTCCAAAGACACTCTGAAATGTTGTTGTTTTATTTTTTATATCTTTATGATGGTCAAATGAAACGTTGCAGCCCGATTACCTTTCCTTTAAAGTCGCTATTCTTAATGGAATTATTCGTTCCAAAAAACATGACAACTTCATCGCCTAAATGACAGAAACCATTAATAATATTACAAATACATTATACATGGCAAACAGGAATTTTTTTCACACAGAATGAAACAAAATTCACACGCTTGAACGCCACAGAACTATTCCTTACATTTTAGTAGTAGGAAAATGTCCTTAAAAAATTCGTACCCTTTTGTATTTTCGGTAGAAAGTGGACATTCATGAAAGGTAGCTTGGCTACACTGTTATCACTTGCATGACAAGTGGCTCCATTGAATTATGTGTGGCTGTGTTGTGGTTAGTTTTGTCTAGGAATATGGTACACCTACATCTACATGGATACTCTGCAAATCACATTTAAGTGCCTGGCAGAGGGTTCATCGAACCACCTTCACAATTCTCTATTGTTGCAATTTCGTATAGCATGCGGAAAGAATGACACCTATATCTTTCCGTACGAGCTCTGATTTCCCTTATTTTATCATGGTGATCGTTCCTTCCTATGTAGGTAGGTGTCAACAAAATATTTTCGCATTTGGTGGAGAAAATTGGTGATTGGAATTTCATGGGAATATTCCGTCGCAACGAAAAACGCCTTTCTTTTAAATGATTTCCAGCCCAAATCCTGTATCGTTTCTGTGACAGTCTCTCCGATGTTTCACGATAATACACAACGTGCTGCCTTTCTTTGAACTTTTTCGATGTACTCCGTCAGTCCTATCTGGTAAGGATCCCACACGCGCAGCAGTATTCTAAAAGAGGGCGGACAAGCGTAGCGTAGGCAGTCTCCTTAGTAGGTCTGTTACATTTTCTAAGTGTCCTGTCAATAAAACGCAGTCTTTGGTTAGCCTTCCCCACAACATTTCCTATGTGTTCCTTCCAACTTAAGTTGTTTGTAATTGTAATACCTAGGTATTTAGTTAAATTTACAGCTTTTAGATTAGACTGATTAATCATGTAACCGAAGTTTAACGGATTCCTTTTAGCACTCATGTGGATGACCTCACACTTTTTGTTGTTTAGGGTCAACTGCCATTTTTGCACCATCATTCGAGTTTGATTCTGGATCCACGTTTATTTTTATTTTCTGATTTTGATCTGCCACTAAGGTATCACATGTAGATATCATCCCACTGGTGTCCCACAGATGGTAATGGCAACCCAAGTTTCCGTCAGACGCCGTCAGCTGTCGTGCGGGATCCGAGGGCCCAATGGAGCACGCCCGCTGAGCCACGCCTCCAGCGGCTCCGTATCAAAGCGTCCTCTGCCGCCGCGGTATGGGATGGTCGGCGGCAGCCACAGAACCCATTCGCTACGAGGTGCAGCCAAGTCGCCACCGAGACACAGCCCAGTCGCGACCCTGACTATCGGTCGTGTATCACTTAAGAGAGCCTCACAGTACGATTGTCTTGTTGATACTGTATTAGCTGGACGTAACTGCTGAATATTCATTCATACAGATCGTATGCCAGGAGAAGCCTGCAAGTTTAGCTTCTTTTTACTGTGTTTACTTGTTCGCTATCATTCCTGCTCCTCTCTAGCTGTCCTCCGACGACATCTGCTACACCGCTCTGTGGTCCACCTCTCGTTACCGTTGTCTATGTAGTAGTACTCAATAGATAGACTTCAACGTTTTGAACACAAACCCTGCCCGACCAAACTGAGTCAGTTCCAGCGCGGTCTGCCGCCAGTTTTGCCACAAACGACGTCCACAGATATTTTACCAGCAGGTGGTCACGATGGTGTGACTGGATAGTAGCCGAGGCCTACGAGAAAGACAGGCCGCGGCGCGTACGTCACGAAGGTAGTCCTGCGCTCGCTCGCTCAAATCAGCAGACAAACTACGTTTCTACACCTGTTAACTCGTATCTAGGCGTGTCCGTACAAACGAGAATTGCATCGTCTACTGGAATCCGCTATTATGGAATCTTACTGTTATTAGTCCTATAATGATGCGAAGTCCATGGGCCTACTTATAATTTGTTACGGCAGTACTGGCGTACAATAAAATAAAATCATGCTAAAATGATCATCAGTTGCATAAGGCACCACTTCCACCATGTAATGAGTACTGTTAAGCAGAAAAGACTAAATGCTATAAACAAGCCGTTATACCACTTATATCGAGTACTGATCTTAAATTAAATTTTGCTGTAGTACTGTTAATCAGTAAGACTTCGTAATAGCAGATTCCATTGGAAGATGCATTTCTCGTTAGTACTTACACGCCCAGCGAGTTAACAGGTTTAGAAACGCATTTTGTCTGCTGAGCCGACACCCCCGGGATAACAAGGCGGTCCAGCAGTGTTAGTGACGTCACACTAAGCGGCCCATAGCCGACGCAGCAGTCCACAGACACCTCCGTACAGACGCGCCTGATGCTAACGATCTTCTGTCCGTCATACAGAAAGGAGCGAACTATAATTCGAACCAAAGACCAAATTATATACATTCTTGTAAACAGCATAAAGGTTCATAACGAAATACCGATTACATATACGGGCAGGAATAAGTTTAATCGATTGAGGAACTTTGCCACTATTTTATAATTGTCAGAACATTATTTAGCTTTAAAACTCGCAAACAGGTGGCGACAAATGCCAACTGACAGCAGGACTTAACATTTTCAAGCTATTACACTGAAAGTAAATTATCTTAAACACTGTCATACATAGCAAAACCCTCACAACTTTCGTTTACAATAAGGTAACAAGAGTTCGTTTTATCTCATAAAACACATGACTATTGTGAATTTACTAATATGTTCATGGTGACAGCTCTTTTCAAGAATTTTTACAAGTGTATCCCCAGTAATAAATAATGGAAACAAAAGATAGATATCAAATATTCTCCTTTTAACATAGACATCACTGAAGACAAGATTCTGTCTTGCACTGTGATACTAAGGGACTGCTCTTTCCTTTAAGAAAAGCCTGACAATTTGAAGTTCACTCTGCTATTGAAGATACACTTCTTGAAACAATATTAAAAATGTTACGAAAGGTAAGGAAATGAAAAACAACCAAGTGCATTACATGTAAGAATGTGAGCAAAAGGCTGAGGCTCTCTTTACTTACCATTTTCAATCCCTCTACAGCTTATTTCCTTTTCCACGTAGAAATCGCCAACTGCAAGTCTCATTATTGCTGTCTGTTACTAACAAAGTGCTTTTCTATTTAGAAAACCTGACAATTTGATGTTCATTCTGGTACTGAAGATAAACACTTTTGAGAGGAGTTCTAGACCCTATTCCTGCCCGTATATGTAATCGGTATTTCGTTATGAACCTTTATGCTGTTTACAAGAATATATATAATTTGGTCTTTGGTTCGAATTATAGTTCGCTCCTTTCTGTATGACGGACAGAAGATCGTTAGAATCAGGCGCGTCTGTACGGAGGTGTCCGTGGACTGCTGCGTCGGCTATGGGCCGCTTACTGTGACGTCACTAACACTGCTGGGCGGCCTTGTTATCCCGGGGGTGTCGGCTGAGCTGAGCGAGCGAGCTAGTTCAGGACTACCATCGTGACGTACGCGCCTCGATAGTAGCAGCAATGTGTACGTTGTGGCCTGCGCGTGCGTCTCTCGGCGCGGCAGACCGGCCGCCTTTGGCCGGCGCAGCCGTGGGGGCGCATCTGGCGGAGAGCCGCGAGCCGCGCGGCAATTTGGGCAGTCGTGACGGACGGCTGCGGCGGCGGCGGCGGCGGCCCGCTGATGACGCCTCGAATTAGGCTGCTCCATCAGCGGCCGGCCACGTGCTTTTGCCCTGCTCCATACGCAGCGCCGAGCGTATCATGCGAAAGCACGGCCAGCCACTTCAATTTTGAGTAATCAGTCTTTCCGCTAGTTTGATGCCGCCCTAAAGCTTCTCCTGTCTTATGTTTACACTTCCATCTCTACATCGCTAACTGACCCAGCATTGTCTATGTGGTGTCACCGCCAGACACCACACTTGCTAGGTGGTAGCCTTTAAATCGGCCGCGGTCTGTTAGTATACGTCGGACCCGCGTGTCGCCACTATCAGTGACTGCAGACCGAGCGCCGCCACACGGCAGGTCTAGAGAGACTTCCTAGCACTCGCCCCACTTGTACAACCGACTTTGCTAGCGATGGTTCACTGACAAAATACGCTCTCATTTGCCGAGACGATAGTTAGCATAGCCTTCAGCTACGTCATTTGCTACGACCTAGCCAGGCGCCATGTTCAGTTACTATTGATATTATGAATCATACCTCACGCCAGCCTGCGTGAGCTAAAACGCGTGCCTTTCGGCTTCCTCTAATAATACGGTGTTGGCTCTCCTGGCAACCCACAACAGCCTATAAACTATTTTCCTTATTCTTTTTCTAACACTCTATTGCAAGGTCATCACAGTTGCGTGTTATTAAACTGGCGAACTAGGAAGTTCATTTTCAAGTCCGGTTAGTTAACAGTTAAAAGAACACATACAGGGTGATTATAATTAAAGTTAAACTTTCAAATGGCTATACAAGAAACACCACTGATCAGAATAACGTCAAATTGCAACGGAATGTTATTGGAGGAGGGGAAAAACGTATGGCAGAATAAAAAATAGTGTGAAAATTGTTCATTAGTTGGCGCTGTTTGTGTCAGAATACGTAAATGAAAACACCTGTCATGCGCACGACCCATTGAAGTTGGTATAAACACGCCGGGTACAAGGCTTTTCCCCCTTTTGTAACTGTGACGTTCGCCGTGACTGTCTCAATACAGGATCGCGCTCTGCTTGTAAAGCTGTATTACAAGAATGATAACTGTGCACACGTTGCTCCGGAGAAATTCCGCACACTAAAGGGTTTGAAAAAAGGCAATGGCCCGATGACTGCCGTGGGTCTGGAGAAAATTATTCGGAAATTCGAAGAGACGGATTCTTTTGATGTGCAACCTCTTAGAGGGAGGAAACGAATTGATTCGACGTCAGTTGAAGCAGTGGCCACAGCAATGTAGGAAGAGACGAGTGGTGGTGTGCAAACGCGTGGTGCACGGAGAATTGCCCGAACATTGGACATACCCCTGAGCGCGGTGCATAAAATCCTACGAAACATCCTTCTTTCCTATGCATTCAAAATTACCGATGTGCACGAGTTGCTTCCTGTTGACCTGCCAGCAAGCGACACCTTTGCTTTAGAATTTCTTGCTTGCGTGGAAGAGGACAATGATTGGCCGTGGAAGATTTTGTGGACAGACAAAGCCCACTTCCATCTGACATGATAACTCAATACACAAAATTGTCAAATATGGGCAACAAAATTCACACGCAAATCAACCAGTACCAATTCATCTTGAAAAGATCACTGTGTGGTGCGGGTTTACGGCATCATTTATCATAAGGGCCACATTTTTTCGAAGAGACACGTGCTTCCGGTCTTGTTACCGGTACCGTCACTGGTAAGGGCTATGAGTGTCTTTTGCGCAACCACGTCATTCCAGCTCTCCAACAGCGTGGATGTGTGGATGGGATCATTTCTATGCAAAGTGGCGCACCTTTGCAAATCCAATTAAGCAGCTGCTGAAGCCCCATTTCGGAAATGCTAGAATTATCAGCAGCCTTTTCCCTACAGCCTGCCCGTCTTGATCACTTCATCTCAATCCGTCTGACTTCTGGCTATGGGGCTACCTGAAAGATGTTGTGTTCAGTGTTCCGGCTGCAAACTTAGCTGCATTGAAGACACGCATTGCGCGACGTATTCTGAACATGAACCCGGAAGCACTTCCATCAGTTGTGCAACATGCTGTTTCTCGATTTCAACTTATTGCAGAAAACGGTCGACAGCATACTAAACATAGCATACTAAACATGTTTAGCCTGCCCGGTTGGCCGTGCGGTCTAACGCACGACTTTCGGGGCGGGAAAGAGCGCCTGGTCCCCGGCACGAATCCGCTCGGCGGATTTGTGTCGAGATCTGGTGAACCGGCGAGGCTGAGGATGGATTTTAGGCGGTTTTCCATCTGCCTCGGCGAATGCGGGCTGGTTCCCCTTATTCCGCCTCAGTTACACTATTTCGGCGATTGCTGCGCAAACAAGTTCTCCACGTAAGCGTACACCACCATTACTCAACCACGCAAACATAGGGGTTACACTTGTCTGGTGTGAGATGTTCCCTTGGGGGGCCACCGGGGGCCGAATCGCACAATAACCCTGGGTTCGGTGTGGGGCGGCGGAGGGGTGAAGTGGACTGCGGTAGTCGTCGTGGGGTTGTGGACCACTGCGGCTGCGGCGGGGACGGAGCCTCTCCGTCGTTTCTAGGTCCCCGGATAACATACAATACAAGATCGATGACAGTGAATCCAAGGCGGTGGACTGTACAGATGCCGCAGCGCTCGTGTGTAGTCTAGCAGTGCCATGCTGACTGAGAGGGTGCTCCATGTTTGGAGGAACTCTTAGAATTAGTAATTTCAGTTTCCCGAGGGTCTCTCTCGCATCGACATAGTTCCATTACGCACCGAAACGCAACACGCTACAATTCGGTGCCCTCTAGTGGCAGAGGGTTGAAACTTGCGTCAGCAATTCGGGAAAGTTGACAGATTAATATGCATGACACATTAACACCTAAACCGATATTTAGAACAGAATAAAAAATTGGAAGGAGTTACTTTTCAGCGCTGTTGGGCGAGAAAAAGATATCTTATGATGTAGACAGGAATGTACGAGTCTTGTCGCAGTGGCCCGCGGTTTCTATTAGTATACTGCTGCATGCGGAACACAAAACCGAAGGATTCCACCTGGCACATAAGGAAGCAAGAAGAAGAGTGCCGTTACTCTTTGAAGAATGGGCCGACAGCTCGAGGATGAAGGAGCACCTCGGGAGAGAAAGCCGAAACGGAAAAGAAAAGAAAAAAAAAAGCGAGCCCGGATTCATAAATAAGTAATAACGCGGCACGGCCATTAGGATGCGCCGTCCGCTGGGGAATGCAAAAAACCGCATTCGGATGCAGGGCGCCGCCGCCGTAATGACCACTTTTCATTAACCGGTTAATTCGGCGCCGGGGGCCGAGGCCATCACGGCCGTAATTGCAGTCGCCGCGGTTTTGTGGCGAGGGTCCGGGCCGGATTACACGACGGGGTAGAGCCGAGGCGAGGCGAGGCAAGGCGTCGCGAGGCGGCGCCCAGAGCGCCGGTGCGCCCCGCTCGCTGTTCAGAATTATGCAAAGCGCGAGAGCCGATCCCCGCGCCAATAAACAAGGTCGTAATGAAAAGCCGACGCTGGCGGGTGCGTGTGAGCCGGCCGGCCGGGCGCCCGACCACGGCAGGAAGCACCGCGAGCAGGGCGAATCCCCTCGGAGAGCCGCCGCCAGTGCACTTGGCGGCGCACAGACAGTTATTATAACTGAGGACGGCGTCCGCGCTTTTATTGGCGAGGGCGCGGCAACAACGACTGGGCTTGGGGTGGAAGTCTTGTTCCCGCACAGGGTGTCAACGAAGTACTTGTAACACCTGGCTACGGCGCCAACGCGCTGGCCGTACCGAAACAATCACTGAGAGATCGCTAATACATAGGATTAGCAATACATAAAATAAGCAACATTATTTCTCTACTAATAACCATTTGTGTGTGTGTGTGTGTGTGTGTGTGTGTGTGTGACTGGTGGTCAACGGCTCGAAGAAACCATTCCGAGGTATTCACCGTCAGACACATTCGGTGATGGTACTAACAAATCTCTCTTCTATCCTATTTTCTTTTTATATTCTTCTTAAAAAACAACAAAATTTTATTTATATTTCAACCTTAAATTATCGTTATTTTGAAAAGTATCATTCTTTGTAAATGTTGTAGATGAAACAAAACAAAAGAAAACAGTAAAAAGTTGAAAAACGAAAATTGTAAGATGTACTACCTGTTTTAAACATCAGGTAACAGGACTATAATTTGGCAATAAATAAATAAAATATGCACCGTTAATAGTTACTTTGCCGATGAAAGTTTGCGCTAATGCAGATATCCGGCAAGCATATCTGTAGATATCCGCAAGAATAAGCTGCCACAGAGACACACAGAGGGGTTAAAAAAAAAAAAAATTATCCACTGTTTAAAAGTCCGGAACTAGCAAGCTAATTCACGGAGTTCTCTCATCTTTGGTAGTGTAATAGATTGTAGTTCCGGCAATCGCCACACAAGCGTTGTATTGCGTTGTTTTGTTTTGTCAGATGACAGTCGCCAGATAGTCAGTGTTTTGTTCTCAGTTGCACCTAGTTACTCGATTAATATGGCTGGCGCAAGGCTTACATTCGATTAAAGGAAGTCAGTTTTGAAATGGCATTTGAAGTACGAAAACATTAATGAGGTTCAACGACAATGGCGAAATGAGTATCAAACAGTCACCGACACGTTTAACGATTCGTCGCATTCGAGACAAATTTGAAGCCGAAGGATGTGTAACAAGTAACAAGTCCAGCTAACTCCCGTCGTGTGTTACAACAATTCACTCGCTCACCACATAAGTCTGTGAGACTGTGTGCCCGTGAAACTGGTTCAAAATGGTTCAAATGGCTCTGAGCACTACGCGACTTAAATTCTGAGGTCATCAGTCGCCTAGAAATTAGAACTAAGTAAACCTCACTAACCTAAGGACATCACACACATCCATGTCCAAGGCAGGATTCGAACCTGCGACCGTAGCGGTTCGCTCGGCTCCAGACTGTAGCGCCTAGAACCGCAAGGCCACTCCGGCCGGCCCGTGAAACTGGAGTGAGTCGCTCAAGTGGTCGGCGAATTTTGAAGGCAGCAAAGTGGAAGTGCTACATCCCACGATTGTTACACGCAATGAACGAGAACGACTCAGATCGTATAATGGAGTACTGCGAGTGGTTTACTAACATGATGCGCAACGATGAAGAGTTTGCAGAGATGATTGTGTGGTCTGATGAGGCACAGTTCAAACTCAATGGTACAGTAAATCGCCACAATTGCATCTACTGGGCCGCCGAAAATCCGAACGTCCATGTAGACAAAGCCGTGAATTTGCCAGGAGTAAATGTGTGGTGCGGGTTGTCTTACCAGGCTTGATTGGGCCACTCTTCTTTGGCGGCACACTTACCGGTGAGGTGTACCTTCAGACATCCATTTTACCTGCCATCCCAGACTTGTATGAAGACGAACGGAAGAGTTTACTTTCAACAAGATGGTGTCCCAGTCAACTACCAAAATCGTGTTAGGGCATATCTCGGCGAAGATCTACCAGGAAGATGGATAGGCCGTACAGGTGCTGTGGAGTATCCACCACGTTCCCCAGACCTAACTCCTCTGCACTTTTACCTGTGGGGAACACTAAAGGACGTCGTTTATCGACAAAAGCCACGCACATTGGATGAACTTCCAGAGTCCATCGTACATTCATGTGCAAATATCCAACTGAACATTTTGCAGTCAGTAGTTCGTGCTGCAGTTCGGCGGCATCGTTTGTGTGTGGATGTTAATGTTGACCATTTCGAACACCTACAGTGATATTTTTAAGTTAGACTTTAAGCTACACTTTCACCAAAAATGAGACAATTCCGTCAATTAGTTTGCAAGTTATGGACTTTTAAACAGTGGATACTTTTTTTGGAACCCTCTGTATGTAGCCTGTTCTAGACCAATCTGTTCTTCGAGATCTTGACCTCAAAGTTTGACTCCATACGTGTATCACACAGGACATAAATACTGTTCGGCATAAAATCAGCGAAAGTATCAACGTTTCTGTGTTAGTAAGGTTTTTTTTAATTTCGCGTGTCAGAGCCACGAATTTATTAATAGACAATTCTGTTACTCACCTTCACTGTATCACGCGGGTTTTTTTCCTCCCTTTTTTTTTCAGCTTAATATCGGTCGCAAAATGGAAACCACAGTGAATATCAAACATGTTTTATTTGCAACTTTAGCTATATCCTCTAGTTACTTCTCCATATAGTCACTGCTCCAATTTAGATATCTGTCTTAGCGTTGTACCAGCTTTCTAATACCCTCTTCATACGATGGAAGAGAGATATCGACGTCAGGTCAATGAGGGCGTTGAAATAATTCAGTGGCGACAAGTGAAAACTTGTACCGGACGGGGACTCGAACTCAGATTTCCTGCTTTACGCGACTGGTCACCATAACTACCCGAGCAAGCGTCACATCCAGTCCAAATGCTCAATTTGTCACGCGCTACTTTTGTACCGCCCTCTTGTCTACCATCTTCACTGCTCGCAGCATTTAGCATGATTCCCGGCAAAAGGTCGGACCTAGGATGCATCCACACCGAAAATAAATCTTGAAATGCGATCGAGGCGTATCGATATTACTACTATAAACGTGGCGTCCGTTCTTTCGAATATGTCCAAAAGAACGAACACCACACACTCATGATTCTGTGGCCGCATACATACATGATGAAAGAGAAATACCTACGTCAGACGCAGAAATAACTCAATGGCATCCGAAATGTCAGACACTACACACATAGTAGAAATATCTACATGCCTGAACGGCATTTCTTGATATATCTTCAGTGAAGACGCACCCTAGGCTCGACTTCTAGCGGGAATCAAGCTAAATGCTGCAAGCAATAAGGATGGTGGACAGGGGGGCGCTACGGAAATAGCGTGCGACAAGTCGAGAATATGAGTTGGACAGAAAGTGTGCTCGGATAGTAGGATCAATTAAGACGAACGCTCACATAAAGGTGGAAATCCAGGTTCAAGTCCGCACTTGTCGCCACTGAATTGTTTCAGTACCTCATGCAGCTGACGACCGTATATTATGTTCACCATATATGTATACAACTGCGGAATCATCAATGTATGCTGTCTGTTCTTTCGGGCATGTCCGAAAGAGCAGACAGGACACATATATTAGTAACCCTCGTAACGGAAAGCCGCCTGTGATTTCGGCCAATTCCCTACGCTGGTCTGCAGCTCGTTGTCTGTGGCATAATTCTGTCGTCATAGCTAGCGGTTCATCTAAGAGAAGAGATGAATATCAGAAGGAGCCAAGGCCGGGCTGTGTGTTGGGTGACCAAACACATGCATCGAATTCACTGAAAATGCTTCTTCGTTGCTCCTGCAATATGCGGCCGAGAATTGTCATGAAGTAGGAAACGCATGACCGTTATACAGGGTGGTCCACTGATAGTGACCGGGCCAAGTATCTCACGAAATAAACAAACGAAAAAACTACAAAGAACGAAACTCCTCTAGCTTGAAGGGGAAACCAGATGGCGCTATGGTTGGCCCTCTACATCTACATCTACATCCATACTCCGCAAGCCACCTGACGGTGTGTGGCGGAGGGTACCTTGAGTACCTCTATCGGTTCTCCCTTCTATTCCAGTCTCGTATTGTTCGTGGAAAGGATTGTCGGTATGCTTCTGTGTGGGCTCTAATCTCTCTGATTTTATCCTCATGGTCTCTTCGCGAGATATACGTAGGAGGGAGCAATATAATGCTTGACTCTTCGGTGGAGGTATGTTCTCGAAACTTTAAATCACTCCTAATGCGTACTCCCAGATAATTTATGGAATTAACTGCTTCCAGTTGCTGACCTGCTATTTTGTAGCTAAATGATAAGGGATCTATCTTTCTATGTATTCGCAGCACATTACACTTGTCTACATTGAGATTGAATTGCCATTCCCTGCACCATGCGTCAATTCGCTGCAGATCCTCCTGCATTTCAGTACAAATTTCCATTGTTACAACCTCTCGATACACCACAGCACCATCTGCAAAAAGCCTCAGTGAACTTCCGATGTCATGCACAAGGTCATTTATGTATATTGTGAATAGAAACGGTCCTATGACACTCCCTGCGGCACACCTGAAATCACTCTTACTTCGGAAAACTTCTCTCCATTGAGAATGACATGCTGCGTTCTGTTATCTAGGAACTCTTCAATCCAATCACACAATTGGTCTGATAGTCCATATGCTCTTACTTTATTCATTAAACGACTATGGGGAACTGTATCAAAGGCCTTGCGGAAGTCAAGCAACACGGCATCTACCTGTGAACCCGTGTCTATGGCCCTCTGAGTCTCGTGGACGAATAGCGCGAGCTGGGTTTCGCACGACCGTCTTTTTCGAAACCCATGCTGATTCCTACAGAGTAGATTTCTAGCCTCCAGAAAGTCATTATACTCGAACATAATACGTGTTCCAAAATTCTACAACTGATCGACGTTAGAGATATAGGTCTATAGTTCTGCACATCTGTTCGACGTCCCTTCTTGAAAACGGTGATGACCTGTGCCCTTTTCCAATCCTTTGGAACGCTACGCTGAGACCTACGGTACACTGCTGCAAGAAGGGCAAGTTCCTTCGCGTACTCTGTGTAAAATCGAACTGGTATCCCATCAGGTTCAGCGGCCTTTCCTCTTTTGAGCGATTTTAATTGTTTCTCTATCCCTCTGTCGTCTATTTCGATATCTACCATTTTGTCATCTGTGCGACAATCTAGAGAAGGAACTACAGTACAGTCTTCCTCTGTAAAACAGCTTTGGAAGAAGATATTTAGTATTTCAGCCTTTAGTCTGTCATCCTCTGTTTCAGTACCATTTGGTCACAGAGTGTCTGGACATTTTGTTTTGATCCACCTACCTCTTTGACATAATACCAAAATTTCTTAGGATTTTCTGCCAAGTCAGTACACAGAACTTTACTTTCAAATTCACTGAACGCCTCTCGCATAGCCCTCCCCACACTACATTTCGCTTCGCGTAATTTTTGTTTGTCTGCAAGGCTTTGGCTACGTTTATGTTTGCTGTGAAATTCCCATTGCTTCCGCAGCAGTTTTCTAACTCGGTTGTTGTACCACGGTGGCTCTTTTCCATCTTTTACGATCTTGCTTGCCACATACTCATCTAACGCACATTCTACGATGGTTTTCAACTTTGTCCACTGATCCTCAACACTATCTGTACTTGAGACAAAACTTTTGTGTTGAGCTCTCAGGTACTCTGTAATCTGCTTTTTGTCACTTTTGCTAAACAGAAAAATCTTCCTACCTTTTTTAATATTTCTATTTACGGCTGAAATCATCGATGCAGTAACCGCTTTATGATCGCTGATTCCCTGTTCTGCGTTAACTGTTTCAAATAGTTCGGGTCTGCTTGTCACCAGAAGGTCTAATATGTTATCGCCACGAGTCGGTTCTCTGTTTAACACCTCAAGGTAGTTTTCAGATAAAGCACTTTAAAAAATTTCACTGGATTCTTTGTTCCTGCCACCCGTTATGAACGTTTGAGTCTCCCAGTCTACATCAGGCAAATTAAAGTCTCCACACAGAACTATAACATGGTGGGGAAATCTACTCGAAATATTTTCCAAATTATCCTTCAGGTTCTCAGCCACAACAGCTGCTGAGCCAGGGGGCCTATAGAGACATCGAATTACCATGTCTGAGCCTGCTTTAACCGTGACCTTCACCCAAATTATTTCACATTTCGAATCTCCGTCAATTTCCTACGATACTATTGCACTTCTTATCGCTATAAACACGCCTCCCCCTTCACTGTCCAGCCTGTCTCTGCGGTATACATTCCAATCTGAGTTTAGGATTTCATTACTGTTTACGTCTGGTTTCAGCCAACTTTCTGTCCCTAGATGGCGCTGCCCTAGGTCAAACGGGTATCAACTGCGTTTCTTTTTTTAAATAGGAACCCCCATTTTTATTACATATTCGTGTAGAATATTTTAGTTGGACCGCGTTTTTCGCTTTGTGATAGATGGCGTTGTAATAGTCACAAACGTATAGGTACGTGGTATCACGTAACATTCCGCCAGTGTGGACGGTATTTTCTTCATGATACATTATCCGTGTTAAAATGGACCGTTTACCAATTGCGGAAAAGAAGGCCGAAATCATGATGATGTATGGCTATCAAAATGCCCAACGAGCGTGTGCTATGTATGCTGCTCGGTATCATCCAAGTGTCCGGACCGTTTGCCGGATAGTTACGTTATTTAAGGAAACTGGAAGTGTTCAGCCATGTGTGAAACGTCAACCACGACCTTCAACAAATGATGATGCCCAAGTAGGTGTTTTAGCTGCTGTCGCGGCTAACCTGTACATCAGTAGCAGACAAATTGCGCGAGAATTGGGTATCTCAAAAACGTCGGTGTTGAGAATGCTACAGCAACATCGACTGCACCCGTACCATATTTCTATGCACCAGGAACTGCATGGCGACGACTTTGAACGTCGTGTACAGTTCTGCCACTGGGCACAAGAGAAATTACGGGACGATGACAGATTTTTTGCACCCGTTCTATTTAGCGACGAAGCATCATTCACCAACAGCGGTAACGTAAACCGGCATAATATGCACTACTGGGCAACGGAAAATCCACAATGGCTGCGACAAGTGGAACATCAGTGACTTTGGCGAGTTAATGTATGGTGCGGCATTATGGGAGGAAAGATAATTGGCCCCCATTTTTTCGATGGCAATCTAAATGGTGCAATGTATGCTGATTTACTACGTAATGTTCTACCGATGTTACGACAACATGTTTCACTGCATAACAGAATGGCGATGTACTTCCAACATGATGGATGTCCGCCACATAGCTCGCGTGCGGTTGAAGCGGTACTGAATAGCATATTTCATGACAAGTGGACTGGTCGTCGAAGCATCATACCATGGCCCGCACGTTCACCGGATCTGACGGCCCCGGATTTCTTTCTGTGGTGAAAGTTGAAGGATATTTGCTATCGTGATCCACCGAAAACGCCTGACAACATGCGTCAGCGCATTGTCAATGCATGTGCGATCATTGCGGAAGGCGAACTACTCGCTGTTGAGAGGAATGTCGTTAAACGCATTGCCAAATGCATCGAGGTTGACGGACAGCATTTTGAGAATTTATTGCATTAATGTGGTATTTACAGGTAATCACGCTGTAACAGCATGTGTTCTCAGAAATGATAAGTTCACAAAGGTACATGTATCACATTGGAACAACCGAAATAAAATGTTCAAACGTACCTACGTTCTGTATTCTAATTTAAAAAACCTACCTGTTACCAAATGTTCGTCTAAAATTGTGAGCCATATGTTTGTGACTATTACAGCGCCATCTATCACAAAGCGAAAAAAGTGGTCCAACTAAAACATTCATAATTCTTCACGTAATACACGAATATGTAATAAAAAATAGGGGTTCCTATTTGAAAAAACTCAGTTGATATCCGTTTGACCTATGGCAGCGCCATCTAGTGGGCCAACCACAGCGCCATCTAGTTTCCCCCTTCAAGCTAGACAAGTTTCGTTCCTTGTAGTTTTTTCGCTTGATGCGTATTTCGTGAGATATTTGGCCCGGTCACGATCGATGGACCACCCTGTATTACGTGGGCTGCATGAAATCAGGCGGAACCCCTAAGCAAGTCTTCACACTTGGCGGGATACACTACTTTCTAGGCATTTTTAAGTACTGAGTGTGCGGTCATAACCGAAAAGTGCGCTGTGACGCGACAGACTGGCATATCAGAGACACAGCCCAATACATCTGCGCGAAGCTTTACTGGATTTTTTAAACTTCGCAATCGATAGAAATTTGAAGAAAAATAGTCGTCGTACAATCACAGGATCACAGTCATTTCATTCACACAACCATTTTCAAGTGCTTACTCATATCCCCGTAAATTTACGGTCACTCTTTGAGAATAAATATCATCTATGCCCGTCATTTAAACACATAACTGCTGATGTGATAGACTCTCCACGGGTTGATTTCACAGAGTCATATCAACGCATGGAGAGCAATGTTCTGAGTAATATAACGTAGGTTTTTATATTTACGTACATATGCTAATACAGCAGTAATATTGTACATTGCTGATGAGTATGGGACGCTGTTCTCGTACAAGTCGATTAGGCCAGCATTTGTATATTTAAATATCAGACATACACTACTGGCCATTAAAATTGTTACACCACGAAGATGACGAGCTACATACGCGAAACTTAACCGACAGGAAGAAAATGCTGTGATATGCAAATGATTAGCTTTTCACAGTACTCACACAAGGCTGGCGCCGGTGGCGACATCTACAATGTGCTGACATGAGGAAAGTTTCCAACTGATTTCTCATACACAAACAGCAGTGGACCGGCGTTGCCTGGTGAAACGTTGTTGTAATGCCTCGTGCAAGGAGGAGAAATGCGTACCATCACGTTTCCAACTTTGATAAAGGTCGGATTGTAGCCTATCGCGATTGCGGTTGCGGTTTATCGTATCGCGACATTGCTGCTCGCGTTGGTCGAGATCCAATGACTGTTAGCAGGATATGGAATCGGTGGGTTCAGGAGGGTAATACGGAACGCCGTGCTGGATCCCAACGGCATCGTATCACTAGCAGTCGATATGACAGGCATCTTATCCGCATGGCTTTAACGGGTCGTGCAGCCACGTCTCGATCCCTGAGTCAACAGATGGGGACGTTTGCAAGACAACAACCCATCTGCACGAATAGTTCGACGACGTTTGCAGCAGCATGGACTATCAGCTCGGAGACCATGGCTGCGGTTACCCTTGACGCTGCATCACAGACAGGAGCGCCCGCGATGGTGTACTCAACGACGAACCTGGGTGCACGAATGGCAAAACGTCGTTTTTTCGGATGAATCCACGTTCTGTTTACAGCATCATGATGGTCGCGTCCGTGTTTGGCGACATCGCAGTGAACGCACATTGGAAGCGCGTATTCGTCATCGCCATACTAGCGTGACCTTGTTCGCATTGACGGCACTTTGAACAGTGAACGTTACATTTCAGATGTGTTATGACCCGTGGTTCTAGCCTTCATTCGATCCCTGTGAAATCCTACATTTTAGCAGGATAATGCACGACTGCATGTTGCAGGTCCTGTACGGGCCTTTCTGGATACAGAAAATGTTCGGCTGCTGCCCTGGCCAGTACATTCTTCAGAACTCTCACCAATTGAAAACGTCTGGTCAATGGTGGCTGAGCAACTAGCTCTTCACAATACGCCAGTCACTACTCTTGAACTGTGGTATCGTGTTGAAGCTGCATGGGCAGCTGTACCTGTACACGCCACCCAAGCTCTGTTTGACTCAATGCCCAGGCGTATCAAGGCCATTACTACGGCCAGAGGTGGTTGTTCTGGGTACTGATATCTCAGGATCTATGCACCTATTTTAAGTGAAAATGTAAACACATGTCAGTTCTAGTATAATATATTTGTCCAATGAATACCCTTTATCATCTGCATTTCTTCTTGGTGTAGCAATTTTAATGGTGAGTAGTGTACAAATACACACCCTCACCGGTTGACTGTGTAAATCACGAGGTTATGAGAAAGCACTTAAAAATGGTACATAGCCAAAATCAACTGGTCGTTTGAAATAAATGACTGTGATCGTAATACAGGCGAGATGGAAATCCTTGATCAACTGGTTCGCCGCAATGTTTTCTAGGTTGCTATTCGTGGTTACTATCTGCACTTTTTTTAGGATGAGAGAGTTGGATCAATTCAACGACGTGAGGAGGTGCAAGAAGTTGTTTTGCAGAGACACTGGCTCGCAGCCAGGTTCAGCTCCAGCGGCTTACGTGCCACACGACGTTTGTTATTCGCCAGGCTATTTCACACAGCTGGTTCGGCCGAATGTTGCCACGGCACTGACTCATCTAACCGGTCTCCCGTGATTGCCAAAAGTTAATCACCGCGCCCTCCGGAGGCGCGAATCTGCGTTGCCAAACCTGTTCCGATTGGGCGTTGTTGACTGTCCGTCCTTCAATGAATTTCCATGAGTACTTCGGCAGGGTGTGTGTGTGTGTGTGTGTGTGTGTGTGTGTGTGTGTGTGGAGGGGGGGGAGAGAGAGAGAGAGAGAGAGAGAGAGAGAGAGAGAGAGAGGAGGGAGAAGAAGAAGAGCCAAACTACGAAGGCAATCAAGTCTGATGAATAGAAGAGCAATAGAAAAGAAGGGACAGGAAATGGGCTTAAGATTCGATTAACCATTTCAATCTTTTGTCAACTACGACCTCCCTAGCTGCTGTTAGTGTAGGTGGGAAATGGGAAATTCGCAAAAATCACAAACGAGACAAAAAATCGTTAAAGAATGGGGCTCTGTCAAGCGAGTCACGTAACTCTAACTTAATTCAGAGCCAAGCATTTTGACGAATACCAGTTTTCAGACAGAATACTTGAAGTTGATACGATCACAATTTCTCTCTCTCTCTCTCTCTCTCTCTCTCTCTCTCTATCTATCTATCTATCTGTATCTATCTATATCTAACCACGTATATAAGGAGGGAAATTCGTTAAAAAACGGACAGTCAGCAGAATAGAACAAACATGGCAACACAGATCCAGTTGCTTCAGAGTTTAGATAAAAATTGTGTGTGAATTCCTAAGGGACCAAACTGCTGAGGTCATCGGTCCCTAGACTTACACACTGCTTAAAGTAACTTACACTAACTTATGCTAAGAACAACACACATACCCATGCCCGAGGGAGGACTCGAACCTCCGGCGGGAAGTTTTAGATAGCAAGCACGAATGGCGACATAGAAACCTGCACGACGAACCAACTGACCACGAAGCCGATCTAGCTATATAATAAAGAATGACAACAATTTATAGTGATTGTAAACTTATTTATGGAATTTATATCCTTTATTAATAAGAATGAATTGGATTCCCTGCGCCAGCAAACCAATATAAAAGAAAACTAAGAAAGTACCTGAACTCGTCCAACATCAGAATCAAAACTAAGTATATCGCTTGACGTCCGACACTCAAGCGGACAGAGAGAAACTCGACAGCCCTATGTATTCGTATGTTTGTTAGTCTGTGGTGATAAGAGAAATGGAAGTCTGCAACTTTCCGGGCCTCCTCCTGACAGCTTCTTCACAATGCCACTGATGTCCCTGGATGGTTCTACATATCAACCACAGAAGAAATTTAAAGAGGAATTCCTAGCAATTCAAAAGAGTTTATCATCAAATAGAAATGCTATCCACATGCTTGTTAGAGGTGAAGACACTGCCTTTCCGATTGTCAGTCTGGCGTCTTTACCTGCAGTCAGAGACTAAGCCTACTCTTTGGATCAAACTCACGAATGCATTTTCAGTGTTTGAACAACTGACGGGAGCTAATTCACGTAAAGAGCGAGTTCTCTGAAAATAAATGTCCCGAACGAGAGAAAGGAATATGAACAATACCACGAACTTTGATAGACTTAATTAAATTTGCGGAACGGGGCAACAGTATTGAGCAGAGAGCTATAAAAGATCAGCCACCGACTAAACTGCAACGTTTGGTGTAAAATGTTATGTCATTAGATACGTATGGAAATTAATAAAGTTATGCGGCCACCTTCATTGTACAATTCTTTCGACTGATGCTGTTTCATCGAACTGTGAGTCAAAATCGATCATATTTAGTCAAGTAAACTTCTCGTTTGACCGCAGGAGGGTAACTTAGTCTACATAACATAGAAACATCGGATGCACTCACCGGAAATAGAACGCCGGTCCTCCACAGGTATTCATGTAACAATTGTGCAAAAGCAGTACTAAAGCCCGCATCTCGTGGTCGTGCGGTAGCGTTCTCGCTTCCCACGCCCGGGTTCCCGCGTTCGATTCCCGGCGGGGTCAGGTATTTTCTCTGCCTCGTGATGGCTGGGTGTTGTGTGCTGTCCTTAGGTTAGTTAGGTTTAAGTAGTTCTAAGTTCTAGGGGACTGATGACCATAGATGTTAAGTCCCATAGTGCTCAGAGCCATTTGAACCATTTTTTTTTTTTTTTTTTTTTTGCAGTACTAAAGTGATGAACCCAAATCTCGCCCATATCAACAAATCAGGATTCACTCAGTTTCATTCGTTCTAAAACAGTCCAAAAATTGGGAATCCATTTTCACATTTCCTTTTGCTCACTATTTAACGAATCAGCCACAACTTTTGCACTAAGCTTTCTACTGTTACTGTCCATACTATGTTTCCCCGATTTTGAAGTTTCTCGGTGCGTGTGAGAATCCCACATAAGCGTAACTCAAAGCACGATATTTGCTGGTACCATTCATAAAGAACTTATCACACCTAGTTCACTGCTCGCAAATACTGTGCACAGTAGTGCAACACTGATTTTAACGTCGTTTGATGTTACCTGTCTTTCGTTTCGAAAGTTCGGTTTCCTTGGGATACGAAAAAACTATCGCAGAATACATTTATACGTATTACTGTTGAATAAATGTTAGGGTCGCCTGCCAACGCATCCCGAAAGAAAAATGGTTCAAATGGCTCTGAGCACTATGGGACTTAACTGCTGTGGTCATCAGTCCCCTAGAACTTAGAACTACTTAAACCTAACTGACCTAAGGACGTCACATACGTCCATGCCCGAGGCAGGATTCGAACCTGCGACCGTAGCGGTCGCGCGGTTCCAGACTGTAGCGCCTAGAACCGCTCGGCCACTCCAGCCGGCTATCCCGAAAGTTAGTGACGTTGTCTCCTAGTACAGTTTGCGTATTTTGTGCGTAACAGATGAGGCCGTTACTCTTGTAGCATTAACAGCGAGAATATTTGACAACCTGTAATGAAACATTTTAAGGAAAAATACATTTTTTCAACCTAACAGTGCCTTTTAGACCGATGCATTTTGTCTACTTGTTCCATCCTTCAAGCTTAGTTATTGAAGGTCTTGAAAATACACACAGCAGTCAAAACAAAATATGGAAGGGATATAGGAATGCTACCTTAAATTACATGTGCAATTTTCAGTACTAAACGACATGAAAGTAGAATTAGGAATGATTTCCATAAGAAAAGACATTGCAAAGTTTAATATTAGTATAGTATGCTCTATAGCCTATAATAATATCCAAAGAAGTGACTGTAGAACAGGCAAGAACAATCTGAGACCTGAGTTTCTCCTGGTATATACAATGTTCAAATAACAGGAATGCAGCCATTTTCAACGCCAGGGTTTGCTCATGTCGAAATATCAGCGTTTGTCGACGTCGTCTTCCGGCTGCACCCCCGTAAGTTAATTGAACAGGCGAAGAATAGGTCAGGTGTATTTCAGAAAGAGCTGAAAACGCTGCTAATATCAAACAGTTGCGACAGCATTAAAGAATACATGAACTATTTACTTTGACACAGGTCTACCACATTGTCACGAACTTGTGTTATGTGTTTTCCTATATATTCAACATCAAGAATGGTTCTGTTGCTGCTGCTATGTTTTTATTGTTCCACACAGTTGGCCGTCCAGAAACCTATTTAAGTGAGCATGGCGATCAACAACAACTATTGTGTGAGGTCAGTGGGATTTACAAGGCGAACCATAACTCCACGGACAAAATTTCGGAGGTCGTTCAATTATATTATCTGAGTGTTTTGGTATAAGGAATTTGTGCTTCTGTGGTCTCAAGTGGCTAGTTACAGAATAATAACATAACTATGATTTATTCGGCTTTGTTACCAGAACAATCTCTCACAACAGTGAAGAAGCCTGTAATACGCAATCACCAAAACGCCGTAACACGAAAGGATCTGGTTTTCGTGGGCGACTGATGAGACTGCTATCGCTGCGGAAACAGCTGAGCATCGCATCGTCGTGTCGCCTTTCTACTGCATTCAGAGAATCCATTTATGAGACGCATATCGGCTGATTCTTCATCGGCAAACCTATCTGCACTGTTGTGTATCACGGTTAACCTGCAAGTAACTCGGTCAGAAAAATAAACCTGAGACCGGACAGTGAAGTACTGAGTGCAAGCTTTATAACCAAGAGTGTTGTTGTCAACAGTAAGGATCGTGAGTGAAAGTAACATGGCCGTTTCCAAACATGACACGCAACGTATATCGTCCACATTTGCACTGTTTTCTATGCAATACAGATACAAAGCTAATTGGAGCAAGAACTGAGATAGCTCTCTAATGAGTCGCCGTAGAGAATGGGTTCGTTATACCAAAATACTTTGAAAGTTTGTCGATGGAGTTCTGGTTCACCCTGCATATAAAACTGACGTCATATGAATTAGAACCGAAGATTTTTCAGTGTTTTTTTTCCCCTCTACGCAGTTATGAAGAAAGGTCGTTCCTACGTTATCTAAATCTGTATATAGGTGTAACTCTTTGAAATGACTCCTACATGTCAATGAATAACGTGATCAGAGGATGAACAGTAATGACAACAATAATAACAAGAGTAATAATATAATCTCCAGTATTCAATTTGTCATATACCCCATCCAAATTTGTTTTCTGTGATTGCCTTAAATCGCGAAAGGCCAAATGCCTGTGTGATTAGTTTGAAAATCATAAGAACTGTTTTCTCCCCCTTCCGAGCTGGTGCTCCATGTCCCTAATTACCTCGTCGCAAACTACTGTTTACCGTTTGCAACGTAATCAATGAGAATAATGCAAATGGCTCTGAGCGCTATGGGACTTAACATCTGAGGTCATCAGTCCCCTAGAACTTACAATTACTTAAACCTAACTAACCTAAGGACATCACACACACCCATTCCCGAGGCAGGATTCGAACCTGCGACCGTAGCAGCAACGCGGTTCCAGGCTGTAGCGCCTAAAACCGCTCGGCCACCGCGGCCGGCCGAGAATAATTCCTTTCCACAATACGAAAGGGACTTTGCCTGTTTTCGTGGAGGCCCGATGTCATTGCTGCGAAATTCATTTCACGATTGCCTTGGGTTGCATTTATAAAGTGCACAAAGCTTTCTCACGGTTTCGACTTCATACACCTCTAACAGTGCATTCCCCATTTGTCTTCTGTTGGAAATCTATATCCTCATATATATTCTGCAAGCCACCATACAGTGCATGCCGGAAGATACCTTATACCACTGCTAGTCATTATAAGGTTTGTGTGTGTGTGTGTGTGTGTGTGTGTGTGTGTGTGTGTGTTATCACCGAGTGGCTGGATACCAGACAGTTTCGTTACAAATCTGAGACGAAAATGTTATTTGTTCTAACTGTTGGCTGTACGCGACCACTAGAAGAAATATCTATGTTTTTGGGCTCTTTATATGTATCGGTACCATTATATTCATCCCCCTTCAGTATTTTAAACTGGTTTTTATTACTAGCTCCTACTTTCCGGGTTATATTTTATTGGAAATTTCTGCATTGTATGTTCTCTCATGTACGAGCAGTGCTGCAAGAGCGTTACATTCCGGGCTCTCGTGCCACTTAAACAACGAAGACGATTTAATTGGCTCATTGACAATATCGTGAAAAGGAAGAAGTGATTCACTTCGACCCTGTTGTTATGAATAACATGCTAGTGAATAGTATGGAGACTAAGAGAAACAGATAGTAGAACTCGATTCATTGGTAATATGGGAAAAGCCATCAGCGTACAAAGGAGACTGGTTACGACACACTCGACCGGCCCATCCTAGAATATTGCTCAGGCGAGTCAGATCGACATCAAATAGTACTAACAAGCGATATTGAACGTATACAAAGTAGGGCATAACCAGTGGTTCAAATGGCTCTGAGCACTATGCGACTTAACTTCTGAGGTCATCAGTCGCCTATAACTTAGAACTAATTAAACCTAACTAACCTAAGGATATCACTCAACACCCAGTCATCAGGAGGCAGAGAAAATCCCTGACCCTGCCGAGAATCGAACCCGGGAACCCAGGCGCGGGAAGCGAGAACGCTACAGCACGACCACGAGCTGCGGACTTCCTACCTTGTTCCACGCTCAAATGTCCATTAGCTTTCATAGGAGCCCTGATTACTCTTTATTTTATCTTCGTGATTCTTACGTGACCTGCACCGTGGTGGCAGCAGAATCGTTCTGCTGTCTGTCGCAAATGTCGGTCCTACAAACTTTTTCAATAGCGTTTCGCGAAAAGAACGTCTTCTTCTCTCCAGTGATTCCCATTTGCGTTTGCGGAACATTTTTGATCGAACCTATCGGTAACAAATCTAGCAGCACGCCTCTGAACTGCATCGATGTCTTCCTGTAATGCGATCTGTTGGTTGTCTCAAGCAGTCAATAGTGGGTCCGACATGAGTTCTGTACGCGGTCTCTTATCGACGAGCCACATTTTGCTAGAATTCTTCCAGTAAACTGAAGTCGACTATTCGCCTGCCCTACAACCGACCTTAGTCGCTCGTTCCATTTCATGTCGCTTAGAAACTTTACGTCTGGATATTTAATGGACGTGACTCTGTCAAGAAGCATACCACTAATACTGTATTCTGACAATACAGAATCATTTTTCCTCGTCATCTGCATTAACCTGCATTTTTCCACATACAGAGCAAGCTGTCATTCATTACATCACATAGAAATTTTGTCCGAGCGATCCTGTGTCCTGCTACAGTCATTCAACGATGACGTGCACTACAGCGTCATCAGCAAACAGTCCAGACTGCTGCTCATCCTACCCAGCTTTCCTTTATGTATATGAAAAAACCGAGCGATGTGGCGCAGTGGTTAGACACTGGACTCACATCCTGGAGGACGTCGGTTCAAATCCGCGTCCGGCAATCTAGATTTAGATATTATTTGAGTGCCCTAAATCACTATACGCAAATGCTGGGATGGTTCCCCTTCCTTGAAACGTTTCTAATGACCCTTCCTCCCTCCCTTATATAGAAAACAAGAGCGCGTAAATTCTTTACACACGTTCAGCACCTCTGGATGCGTTTCCCTTCACAGTGACTTTACGACACGGATTTATGTCAGTGTGACTTCATGGTTAAATACCAGAAAATATTTTCGGAAGTCTGGGATTCAATCATTAGACAGTCATAGAATTTTATCGCTTGTTTCATCTCTGTCAGCGATTTGTTAATGTGGGACATACGAAGATGCACTTTGGTTCAGAGTTCACGTTACACTGAAAGTCCCCTCATAATTGGCTGAGTACGTCAGCTCAGAGAGTGGAGAAAGGTAACCGCCTATACTAGGATTGTGTCCGGTACGGCACTGTAGTGTTCAAGCCACTCTTACGGCTGAGCACACCACTTTAAAATTTTTTAACAGCAGTCCAGATGACACACTTTGAAAGAAACGCACACAACCGAAAATACTTCAAATATCAGTACACACAAAACAGTTTACAGATCAACGTGAGGCTTCCGTCTACGCGCAACATGTACCAACGTGGGAAAAGACGCAATTCATTTATATCAGTGCTCTCCGCAGTTCTGCTATGTTATATTACAGCTTCTATAGTCTGGCATTATGTTCACCATATGAGTACTTATAAAGCCATAAAAAGTTTCCTAAAATGAAGAAACTGGCCACTGTTTTATGCGTCACAATTTACAGCTTCCCGAAGGCTGAGGATACGTCTTCGCCAAGTCAAACTGCATGCTAATTTCTACAGGAAACTGTTTAGTCAGAGTAAAAATTCCTAAACACGCAGATAACGTCGTTTAGACCTCTCGCAACTGTCATTTGTCTTAGCACACCAACTTCGGCAAACATGTTCCTGTAGAATGTTTGTAGGTGTGATAAGCTGCTTTGAATTCCTGTCGTCTCAACTAGAGCGTAATACATTCAGTAAAACATCTTCAAAAAATATGGGACGTGTGTAAATCTGAGATGTTTCCTTCCTGTATAAAAATTCAAGGATGTGCTCATATTTGCTTAATGGGGGTAATATGAGGCTTGTGCAGTATCGTGAGAGGCTCCTGTAGGTCTAAGCTACTGTTTAGCCTTACAACCAGCGGTTCGGCGTTGGATTCCTGTTTCAAGACAATAATGAACAACCAGACGGCGCCCGTTTCACGAACACTTTCCCCCAGGAGTTGGAAATCCGACTAATGGAGTGGTCTACAGCAGTAGTCATCAAACCTTTTTGCTCATGAACCGATACTGACACTGTGGACCGACACTTCGGGGCCGCTCGTATACCAATCTTATAATTAATTGATAAACTACACGAATTAGTATAAGACCCCAACAGACTACATATACCAAGGACGCGATACGTTGGAAGTTCCTCAAAGTACTGATCGTTAAATACGGCACCATTCGGAACACTTCGTGTCGACTGTTCTCTGTTTCGAATTGCTGCTACCCTCAGTGACTCCAAAGTTGTGAAAGTGTGACTGCCCGATGAAATGTTGTATTGTCTGTGTGTGTAGATGATAACTGATTAATAACAGTAATTGTACTTATATTGAAATGCATTATGCAACATGAGACACAATCACAAATAATACCTCAATATAATTTCGTACTTCTTGCTTCAAATATGTACCGCGTTTGAAGATGACTAAAGTGCATTCACGAACGCATGCTACTTCAGCTGATACTTCAGTTGAAATTTGTGTCATAGCATATGATCGGTACGACGCAGGCAAACCCGCGAGTTGTCAACTCTGGAAGACAAGCAAGAAAGCATCCGCACTATTACGTTCCCTCGCCCCACAACGACATATTTATATGCCTCATCGGCCAGCGTCACGCCTGACGTTGCTGCCCATCTATTCACTTGCCTACTGCAATTCCTCCATTACAGGTTTATTCGACGAAGTATTAGGTACAGCCAATAGTTTAAACAGGCGAGTGTTAATTCTTTATAGGTTTAAACGTAATCCTTCTTCGGAAGCTATTGAACATTAGCACTTGTTATAAATGGAAATGTATTCGATATCGGTAAAGCCGGCCGCGGTGGCGGAGCGGTTCTAGGCGCTGCAATCCGGAACCACGCGGCTGCTACGCTCGCAGCTTCGAATTCTGCCTCGGGCATGGATATGTGTGATGTCCTCAGGTTAGTTAGGTTTAAGTAGTTCTAAGTTTAGGGGACTGATGACCTCAGCTGTTATGTCCCTTAGTGCTTAGAGTCATTTGAACCATTTTTTTGACGTCGGTAAAGAACAAATACTTACCGGTCAGAACTGTTGGCTGTACCTGACTCCTTTGTTGAATATAATTACTGTGTAGTCGCTGACAATGATCAGCCATGTTCATGATATTAACACTTTTCTTTTCACTAGCTGCTTATATTTTATGACCCACCGGCTAATTTCATATGGTGGGTCGTATGTTGCCACTTAGCCGCTGTGACTGGCTCCGGGGTCCGGAGTGACTGAAAGTAACACCACCCCGGCTCTCGTCCCCACTCACACCGTTGCCAGTGTCCCGCCACGTGGAGGCGGGCTCTATTTGTTTAATCCATTTGATATCTTTTTTGTGTGCAGCATTAGAAAAACTTATAACTAATACAAAATCAAGTAAGATATTAATAAACAAAACGATTATATTAACATCGTCAATACGGGGAATAAGAGTGCCGGTTTGACAACTACTGGATTCCGATGGATGTACTCACATGAGTCGAATGTTGATGCGCGCCGTTTTGACAAGAAGCAGATTTTTAGTGATATGTAGATTATAATTTTTTCCGAAAGTAAATGTGAAAACAATATTACTGTCTCCGTAAGATCTTTTTTTTTCATGCTGAGCAGGAAAACTACGTTCTTAATTAGCTTCTAACGTTAGTTGATATTTCTGAATTCGGCGGTTAGTTGCAAGTTCATACTACGGTAAAATACGACCGGGAACCGCGGGCCGCAGGAATTCTTAGCTTGGGCACCATGCCTCCCGCGGGCTGCAGTTTGACGATCACTGGTCTACAGTATCCAGTCATATGAGCAGCGCTGAGCATGAGGGACCCAGTTAACCTTACTGTATGTCGTCTCAGAAAACCACAGACGGGATGACCCCAGAAAATGTGGTACAGGCTTGGCAGCAGCGTCTCGAACACCATTCACGAAAGGCTGTCGTAAAGTTTTAGCCACCACTTCAATATAAAGTTACGTAATTACCTTTTTGTTAATTCGCAGGAACATGTCTGCACTCATGGTATAAAGCGAAATCACTGCGACACAGTATCGCAGCACCCCGCTAGATGACCCTAAACATGCTGCGCCCCACTGATTAAGAAGAATACCTGTGTTAATGCTGAATTTGAAGTGGAACGACGCTGTAACAGTCCATGCTCCCTTGGTGTAAGTGTACGGCAGCAACTTGCCATCAGATGATAGCATTTTTAGATGGTGTAGACGTTGCCAGTGTGATGAACCAAGTGTAAATGACGAAGAAGTGGCAGACCATTTCTCTGTGAAGAACCGTTAACCACAAAAGGGGTGACACTGGTTGTTTTTGGCGACTACTCATATCCATTCAAAAAGCTTGCCAAAACGAGACAGCAGCGGAAATTTTACACATGTGACAGGTAAACCCACATGGTCTCCTCTCCCGCCTGCTCACCACGAAAGAGTGCTGGGTTTAACATTGTGAACCAGAGACTGTTTTTGGGGACTGCCCTGCGGTGATGGTAACGTTGTCCGTTCCGCCCCAGCTCACCCCGCGCAATACACTGTTACTCATGCTGCTTTATTCTACTATCAAACTGCACCTCAAACTACGTGTTCTGCTGACTTGGCACCCAAGGACTACCTCCTCTTTACTGAGAAGAAGAAGCAATCGCATGACAGTCATTCCCAAACGATGACGAGGTGATTTCCGAGTTGAAACGTTGTCTGGACAGATAAAATGCTTGGCTTTTGCAACCATGCTCTCCGCCAAGTAAGGCATCGTAGGACAACATGCTTCGCTTTGAAGGGTCAATAAATAGAGAATGACTAACAGTACCACCAAGTTGCGTGGTCGCAGCTTGATTTTTTCGAGGTGACGGTTAAATGTTTATGACTAACTCTTGCAGACAGTCTGCAAAGAGGGATCCCTGATAGTTATAGTACACGGGGTGAAGCATAACGGTATTAGACAATACCGCTGTGCCTCACCCCGCTCAGAACCTGCTGCTGGGGTATTGTCTAATTGTCTATTGTTCTGATCGGTTGTGCAAAGATACGAGAGGCGATCAATAACTAATGCAACAGATTTTTTTCTCGGAAAATTTCAGCATAACAAATGCGGAATTTGTTGTTAGACATCGTGAAATATTCCCGCTTCAGCCTCTATATTTCATGAAGTTCCAGTAGATGGCGACTCTATAAGTAGCCTCCGAAGTGCCGTCTGTAATGGAGGTGCGTTCCATGGACGAAGCAGACAGGCACTGAGTTTCTTCTGGCGGAAAACTAGAACATGGGAGATATTCACAGGAGCTTGCAGAATGTGTACGGAGACTTAGGAGTGAACAAAAGCACGACGAGTCGTTGGGCGATGCGTCTGTCATCAATGAAACAAGTTCGACCAAATTTGCCCGATCTCCAGAGTGCCGGCCGGCCGCATACAGTTGTGATTCCTCCAGTGTTAGAACGGGCGGACACACTCATTCGTGGTGATTAATGGAACACAATGAACACCTTGCTGCTCAACTTTACGTTTCTGTTGGTACAGTTGACACACTTGTCCACCAGTTGGGATACTCAAAGGTGTGTGCGCCGCCAAACAGAAGACCACAAAGAGCAACGAAGGAACACCTGTGCGACATTGCTTGGATGTTGACACTTTTTTTGTCGAACATCGTCAGAGCTGATGAAACGAGCGTTCATCACTTCGAACCGAAAACAAAACGGCAATCCATGGAGTCCCTCTCCTCCGAAGAAAAAATGTTCAAAGCGACACCTTCAGCCGTTGAAGTCATGACGATACTCCTCTGGTGTTATTGATGCAGCAAGACGTTGGTTCCGACGTCGACAAATAGCGTGGTACCATGCAGGCATACAGGCCCTCCCAGTAAGGAAGCGTCAGACAGTCGCATTGAACGGAAATTATGTTGAAAAAAAAACGGTTCGAATGGCTCTGAGCACTATGGGACTTAACATCTGAGGTCATCAGTCCCCTAGAACTACTTAAACCTAACTAACCTAAGGACATCACACACATCCATGCCAGAGGCAGGATTCGAACCTGCGACCGTAGCGGTCGCGCGGTTCCAGACTGTAGCGTCTAGAACCGCACGGCCACCCGGGCCGGCTGATTATGTTGAAAAATTGGATTTTTTAGCCAAAGAGTGGAGAATATGCTATATTGGAATCCTGAATGAAATCAATCTGCTTTACTTTTTAAACGCCCCTCGCATGTACTATCTCTTTTTTCCCACAACGCTTATCCTTTCTTTCCCTGCTTCTCGTGAATCGGAACCCTGATATTTTCGAAGATCGAAGATGGTGCGAACTTTTTTTGGGCATATTTATATACCTTATTATTAAAAATATATTACAATCGACAATCGCATCGAATATGTGGCAAGTTTTATTTATGATTACAGCTTAAGTTGTTTCTGTCCTCCTATTGGGCTAAACAGCTTTCATGAGCACCAGGCAATCGACAAATGTCATCTCACCTGCTCCACTGCATCCATGAATGTTTGCTGTTTTGTATTGTAGACTAAATTCCTTTGTAGTCATTTTTATGTTTTCTTTCTATCCTTAGTTGCTTATATATTATTATTATTATTACTACTACTACTACTATTATTATTATTATTATTAGGTTCTACTTCCATTTTGTTACCACATATGCGTCGTACTGGAATTGGGTCTCGTTGTTCTGTGTGCACATTTCACTTCACTTACACCGTTCACTTTCTGTGTGTGTGTGTGTGTGTGTGTGTGTGTGTGTGTGTGTGTGTCTTTGGGTTTTAAAAACGTGTGTTGGTTGTACTTGTCTACTACTGTTGCAGGCGAGTGTTATTCTGTGTGGAAGATACTCTTGCTGAGGAACATTTGTGACACACATGTGATAAAATCCCAAAAGATAGTAAGTAGGACCAAACAGGAATCTCAGCTCCCTAACCCTATGATACTTGCGCTGCAATAGGTGAATAACGAAAATACTGTAGTTCAGACTGTTTGACTGTTATAGGTGTAAACAAGAGGGCGAGGAAGGGACAACGGAACAAGCAAGTAACCCTAATAAATACAGGTCCGGAAACCAATTATTTCCACGATACGGCGTATGCAAAAGTGCCTCATGTCAATATTTCAACACTTTTAATGCCTAAGGCTACATTTGTTTCGAAACACCGCAAGTGAAGCATAAATTTCAAATGTTAAACTGCTCTCGTTTGAATTTATCACTGTTGTACTGATAAATAGCATTGCAACAACAAGTATTTGGTCGTTGTTCGCAAATACCATGGGCTCCCAGGTTTCCCGACTTGAACACACTGAACACTTTTGTCTGCGGTTATTTAAAAACTGCTGTACTTCAACCCTGTTAATGGTGGTGTTGATACCTGGGATCGTGTTGTGGATGGTTGTCAAATGGTTCAAATGGCTCTGAGCACTATGGGACTCAACTGCTGAGGTCATTAGTCCCCTAGAACTTAGAACTAGTTAAACCTAACTAACCTAAGGACATCACAAACATCCACGCCCGAGGCAGGATTCGAACCTGCGACCGTAGCGGTCTTGCGGTTCCAGACTGCAGCGCCTTTAACCGCACGGCCACTTCGGCCGGCTAATGGTTGTCAATGCATTCGAAACACGCCTGGATTTTTAAACGTGTACGGGCACCGATGAGAGACATGCTGAAGCCAGCCTGCACATAAAATGGTGTAACACCTGTTGTAATGTGATTTTTCTCAAGAGCATATCTACAGTTTTGACTCTCGTGAAGTCTGCTGTAAGGTGTTCATGCACTCAGTTGTAATACATCGTAACTGGGAAAGTGTTTATCAGGATTATTTGCTTGTTTCATTGTCCTCTGCTCGCCGCTTTCGATTGTACCTACAATAGTCGAACACCCTATATAATAATACACTGCGCAAAAAAGTATAACCCGCGTAACTGCCTCCCACAGCGACGCGTAAGATTGAAATTTAGCTCAAATCGCGTGATTTCAAAGCTAGGTGTCTCTGGCCTCTATCGCAGAGGCGTCAAAAGAAGGGGTGAAATGTGGGTAAGTGAGGGTATGCCGACCGTCGCATCCTGTGACACTTCCACGGTAGCATTGGGCAGAACTGTGATGAAATTTGGTGCCAATGTGATGTCATTAACCCGCTTCACACGTCTCATGAACTTCTGAGCTGTGGCCTTTTATTCGCTTGTGTCGACAACATGCGTCGTCGAGCCCAAGGGTGAGGTCACAGGGCGCCAAGCTTTTGCATCATTAACGAGAAAGCTTGTAGCCATCTTTCAGGCATTTTTCAAACTTAGGCGTCACAATGAGACACAGTTATGGGGTTTCGAAAAAGTACTACTTTATTATTATATTGCTGCGTAGTTTATATCTGTAAACACGCATACAACAAATAGGCATTACAGGTCACTAAGGAACCGTCTCAAATGAAAACCTGCGAAATGCGTACGGAAAAAATACAACCTGTCCGCCGCCGTAGCGCAGCGGTAGCGTTACCACCTACCACGCAAGGGGTCCCGGATTCGATTCCCGACAGGGGACTGGGTGTTGCGTGTCTTTCATCATCACTGACACGCAAATCGCCGAAGTGGCGTCAACTAAAAAGACTTGCAATGCGACGGCCGAACCCCGAAGGTGATATCCCGACCAACAAATGCCATACGATCATTTCATTTAATTTACAAAAAGTCCTGTTATTTAATTGCACCACATCTACAGGAGAAATTCATAATAATAAATTTCTTTGGTAAACGAATCGTGTAGAGACATCAGAGAATTCAGACGAACAAAGACGTCCGCCTTATGATGCGGTTTTGGGGCTCAATTAGAATGAACTTGGCCGTTCACGTGACGAGATTGGAGCAGCCAGACAGGAAGCCCATAACACGCTCAGCTGATGGCGCGGCCGTGCTCAGCTGATGGGCCGACCCGCCGGTCAGCGTAGCAACAGGTGCCGCGCCGCGCCTGCTGCCCATCAACGTCAGCCGCTGCCCCCCTCCCCCCAACCCTACCCAGTCCCCGTGATTTGTGAAACGGCGGCCGCCGATCCATTCCCATTATCGCGCAGGTTCGCCTCACGCCGTACGTCATGGCAGAGCGCCGCGCTTGCCAGACGCCGCCCTGCCTTGCCTCCAACACAACCAAACCTGTTAGTCACGTGACCGACGTACAAAAGCGCTTTCATACCATTCGAAGTAGATGACAAGTAATACCCTTTCCCTAATCCAACATCACTTAACCTGCACGCTACACTGTTAACACTCGAACACTCTGCAGACCGTGATAAAAATTGTGTGTGTGTGTGTGTGTGTGTGTGTGTGTGTGTGTGTGTGTGCGCGCGCGCGCGCGCGTGTTTTAATTTTTGTATTACTAAAGCCCTTTTTACTCCGAAGCGAACATGCAACAGAATTGTCTCTGGTTATGTAAACTGAAGACGGAGGGGGTAGAATGGGAAGGGAACGGAAGGAACTAATGATATCAGCTGCCTCGCGACTTAATGCGGAATCAGCGCCGACGAGAGAAAATGTGTGTCTGACCGGGATTCGACGCAGGATCTCCTGTCTACTAGGCAGTTGCGGTAACCACTGCGCCAACCAGCCGAGTGTACAGTGCACTTGGGCGTTCTATCTCGGCCCGTATTCCTGCGAAGCTCCACTCATCCGTAATCCCCGTCCATGTCCTCCATGATCGCTACTTCGAAAATCTTGCAAGGGGTTGAACGTAAACATCCGTATTGAAGGCCGCCAATACATATATACTCCGCTAGCCACCAAACGGTGTGTGGCGAAGGGCACAATTCGCGCCAAAGTCATAGTCCCCCCCCCCCCCCCCCCCCCACTGTATCACTCGCGGATCGCGCGAGGAAAAAACGACTGAACGCCTCAGTACAATCTCTTATTTCCCTTATCTTTGAATGGTGATCACTGAGCGATTTGAAAGTTGGTGGTAATAATATATGCTCTACATCATCGGTGAAGATCGGATTTCGGAATTTAGTGAGCAGCCCCTTCCGTTTAGCGCGCCGTCTATCTGCAAGAGTGTCCCACTTCGAACTTTCTATGAGATCTGTAACGCTCTCGCGATGGCTAAATGTGCCAATCACGAATCTTGCCGCTCCTCTTTGGACCTTCTGAATCTCCTGAATCAGACACGATTTGTAAGGGTCCCATACAGACGAAAAATACTCCAAGACTGGACGAGCTAACGTATTGTAAGCTATTTCCTTTGTTGAAGGACTGCATCGCTTCAGGATTCTACCAATAAACTGCAATCTAGAGTTCGCCTTACCTGCTACTTGTGTAATCTGATCATTCCATTTGAGATCATTTCGAACTGTCACACCGAGATACTTGACGGATGTTACCGCTTCCAAAGACTGGGAATTTATTTTGTACTCATACATTAATGTGGATTTTCGCCTTGTTATACGCAGTAGATTACAATTACTAATATTGAGAGATAACTGCCAGTCATTACACCACGCATTTATTTTCTGCAAATCGTCATTGATTTGTTCACAACTTTCGGGTGATACTACTTTCCTGTAGACTACAGCATCATCGGCAAACAGTCTAAGGCCGCTGTCAATACCATCAACCAAACCGTTTATGTAAACCGTAAAAAGCATAGGACCTATTACGCTACCCTGGGGCGCACTTGAAGTTACGCTTGTTTCTGTCACCCCGTTCAGGACGACATCGAGGTGAATCAGTTACACAAATGTGTCCGAAAGAATGGGCACCAAGCATTCATATACACTGATGAACCAAAATATTACGACCACTGCCCACCGCGATGTTGTATGCTGACTGGTGGCGCGGAGGGGACGTAACGCGGTAAGAGAAGTACATAAGCGGAGTAGAAACGAAAGGGGAATCATTCAAGCGACGAGAAGTGGCGTAAATGCGGAAATCCACCGCCTGAGGCGACTTTGACAGAAGCCACGTTGTTGTGTCTCAATGCCTGGGAGCGAGCACTTCGGAAACGGCGAAGATGGTCGGCTGTTCGCCTGTTACTGTCGCTAGCGTCTATCAAATGTGGTTGAAGAAAGCTGAAACCACGAGTAGACGACAAGAAGGTGTATGTCCGTACCTCATCACAGAACACCGGGACCGCAGGCTTGCCCGCTCTCTAAAGCAGAATAGGCGACGATCCGTGGCAGATCTGACGACGAAGTATAATACCGGCGCGGGCAGAAGTGTTTCGGAGTGCACCGTTGAGCGCACAATGCTGACACGGTGTTCCGCAGCAGAGGACGCCTATGTGTTCCCATGTTGACCCAACAACATCGTCCATTACGATAACAGTGGGCACGGGATGATCGAGATTGGACCGCGGATCAATGGTATCTAGAGATGGGTCGTTCGCGAACTAACCGTTCCAAGGGAACGGTTCATCAAGATGAAGAGAACGAGCGAACAACGAATTCTAAGGAACGTTCTTTCATAGTTCACTTCGGTCGCGGCTTTCTACTTGTAGTTCCCCGGAACGGGAAAGTCGGTCTCGTTCCCGCAACGGCACGTCGGCCGGTCTCGTTCCAGCCTCGGTCCCGTTCCCATCCATCTCGGTCTCGATCGGCCAGACTCGTCCTCCTTCGCGTGGCCACTCGTCGCAGTTCCATTCCCGACTGCTGATAGTTCACTACAGAGTTGTTTGTTTCGTTCGCTGCGCATGCCCATTTTAGATCTGTTTCAAATCTTTTTTGAACTCTGAACTTCTGGTTCTTTTCGTATTCTAATCAAGGTCCATGACCGGCAATTAAAATGTATTTTACAATTACGTAAATTACATAAAATAACGTGGTATGTAATACGTACATCTTTTCAGGTAACAAAACAACAAATCAGCTTACTTCGCTATATCGATAAACAGCAGAAAAAATACTTGTGAAAAGGCAAGATTTTTTTGTTATTACACATGCAAAGGAAGTCGGCACGGGACACAGGAGTGGCCATTTTCCGTGTGCTTCCCTACAGGGATACCCATTTAAGTTCAAGAGCGTGTTCATTGTTGTGGAAGGCAGACCAACTTACAACAGAATGAAGTCCGCGTTCCATAATCGAGTGTCTGGTGTCACACTTTGTAAAGAGAATATAACAACTATTACAACATTATTTCAGTAGTGCAGGGTGGCGCACGGAAAATCGGCCCAGAGTACTAGACTGCTCATTGTCGCCCACCAATCGCCATCTATTGTTTCGGAGTTGTTGTTTGCATTAGCTTGTTATTTCTTCACTTCCTACTTACTACATGTTTATGTATACTGCTCGTAGCGATCAACAAATCGTGCGTAATTGGCGAACAGTCTGTACTCGGTGCCGGTTTTTCGTACGCCACCTAACATTGTTTCACTGCGATCAGCCACATAACGCTACAGTTGGCTAAAAGAGAGGTTTTGCAGGATCACGAAAATTGCAAGTGTGTGAGAATTCTGTTATGAATAAAAACTCTGTACTCCAGGGGGGAGGGAAGTGGCCCTCTTGGCGCCTTCCATCTTCCGTCACCTATGCTACTAGTTTTCAATTTTTTTATAAGAACTATATACCAAGCACAAATGAAAGGTGAACGAGTAAAAATAAATGGTCCCCAAAAAAGAACGGTCACCAGTGAACTAGTTTCCTAGGATGAACGAGTTTGCCCACCCCTAATGGACTCGCGTCGCCTGGTCGGACGACTCCCTTCTATTGTTAAGCCAGGTCGCTGGTCAAGTCCAGATATGCCGTCATACAGGCGAATGCTACTCGAAACATGCACCGCGCCACGGATGCAGGCTGGTGGGAGCAGTATTATGTTATGGGAGACATTCACCTGGGCTTTTATGGGACCTGCGGCAGTAATCGAAGACACCATGATAACTGTGGACTACGTCAACATCATTAGTGACCACCTGTAACCACTTATGCTTACCCAACGGCGATGGCATTTTCCAGCAGGATAATTGTGCGTGGCACAAGGCCAGAATCGTGCTGCAATGGTTCGCGAAGCGTGATAGTGAACTCACGTTGATGTCTTGGCCATCAAATTCAGCTTATCTGAATCCGACGAAACACAACTGGCACACTTTGGAGCGCCAACTCGCCCACAAACCAACCGACCATAAATTACAGGAAGTGTATGACCAGTGCATACGTATCTTGTGCCACAAACCTCTGGAAATCTATCAAGTAACTTTTCCAATCCGTGACACGCAGAATCATTGCTGAATTGTGTTCCAGAAAAACACGTTTTCAAGCAGGTGACCACAGTGTTTCGCCCTAGTCAGTGCATTTAGTAGTAGTCGCACATGCATATAATTGATTCATACAATTGATGATGAATCCACAACATCCAGTGCGGATACACAATTACTTTCGACCGCCTGCAGGAATCTCGAAGTGGCGAGTATGTTGGATATGGACGGGGATTGAGGATAGGTGGCGCTAGGTGGGAATGTGGGTCAGCCGGGAAACGTGCCGGGATAGTCTGCGCAATTGCAGCAAACACTGTGTCCGGATGGGGCAGCGTTCACGAAATTACCTAGTAAACCGGATATCCCGAGTTCGAATCCCGGTCCGCACGATTTTCACTCGTTGCCCCTGATTCCGCATAAAGTTCCAATGCTGTTGACATCTAAAATTCCTTCCATTTCCTTTCCTTTCTCCCCCCTCCACTTTCAGTTTACATAATATGTATCACAGCTGCGGAATGCGTGGCGTCTGTACTTGCAGACACTTCCGAAAGAACAGACACCACGCTCTCATATAATTCTCTATGGCGTAAATGCTAGGCCTGCTTGAGCAAACGGCGTTCGGACGTGGTCGGTTAAAATTCGCTTGTGTTCACTTGAGTTCCTCTGGTTGTCCGTCTTTCAGCGATCCACCACAGGAAGTTCGCACTCTCTCCGCTCTAGCGCTATAAGTACAGAAAACTTTCGTCTGCTGTCGTGTCTACTGTTGCTGTTGTTGACAACATGAACTGCGTAAGCGATGGAGTGGTCGTCAAAGACGTTACTCATACAAGAATATAGGTAGGTATACGTGCTTCTCGTATCGAAAAAAGCTACAGCACAAATGCTTAGAGAAAGGAAATATGGTAAGTAAAAATTTGCCGCAGTACTAAAGGTGCCAATGGGAACGTGATGAAGACGATAAATTCATCAGACGCTTTCATCAAGAGGAGGGGGAGGAGAGGAAAGAATGGATTAGCACAAGTTTTGTAATTCCTTTCATTAAACAGAAAAAGCACAATAAATTTTCTTGAAAGTAAACGAGGGCGAATATTATATTGATCAAAAATAAAAATATACGAAATATTTGATCATTCTCGTTGCTTAAGTTTATGGTAGCTGTAGTTACACGGCCGATGTATCATTGTTATGTTACAGACATTTCATGATAAATAATGATTTACCCAGGCTCACGCTATGTGCTCTCTAACAAACTATATAGCAAATTTTATCAGGTAGCCTATGTGAGCGGTTTACGTGCTATGTTTAAGCGAGACGTTTCCTTCCTCTTGCGTACTTTAATTAAATTCCTAAAATAATTCGCGTATTTGACTGTAGAGAGCAGATATAACCTCAGTGTAATTGCTATCCATTCTTCAAGGTGTTTTGGTCGTCGTAATTAGGTTTCTGCTTTTAAATTTCTTCCTCAACTATAAGAAGAAGCCAGCGAAAAGCGTCAACAGACTTAATTATGTGCAAAGTTTTGGACTAATGCTACGGAAAATAGGACTTGCAATTCTGTGTTATGTGTATTATATTCACGTATTTCACGTCTACGCACAAAGTGAGACATCTAAATTCTTTCTCTCTCACTACAATCTGCTTGATGATGATGATGATGAAGTCCCATACTCCTTGACAGAGCGTAGGGGACGATGCGGGAGACCCGCACCGCTGTACTAGGCAAGGCCCTAGCGGAGGTAGTTTGCCATCCAACCGTAATGGGGATGAATGATGACGATGATGAAGACGACACAACACCACCCAGTCATCAAGAGGCAGGTGAAAATCCCTGACCCCGCCGGGAATCGAACCCGGGACCTCGTGCTCTGGAAGCGAGAACTCTATCGCGAGACCACGAGCTGCGGACACAACACTTCGTCAAAACCCGTGCGCTCTTCTTGCAAAATAACCCTCGCCGAGTATTAATGTTTTGCATCGTGGATCTAACCATGTAGTGTTGTATCCTGTGCTAATAAGCTACGCTTGTTGTCTCGTGATCTCTTCAGCTCCCTCTAATGTAAACGCATGTTCTCATATAGAAATGAATGACAGTGAACATTGAACTGTCTGTGAACGCGTATCCACTCGTGTTAGCTTCAGTGCAAAGGGTTCTTAACAGAATACAGGTGATCTACATACGTATTCTGTAAAATCACGCCGGCCGTGGTGGCCGAGCGGTTCTAGGCGCTACAGTCCGGAACCGCGCGACTGTTACGCTCGCAGGTTCGAATCCTGCCTCGGGCATGGATGTGTGTGATGTCCTTAGGTTAGTTAGGTTTAAGTAGTTCTAAGTCCTAGGGGACTGATGACCTCAGCTGTTAAGTCCCATAGTGCTCAGAGCCATTTGAACCATTGGAAACGGAATGAGGGAAAAATTACTGACTATATGTCTCAGTACGAGCACCGATTCCTCTTGTCTTTGAGGTCCTCACGCTAGATATACGGGGTGTTTCCGTAAGGGCGTGCAAAAATTTAACAGGACATAGAGAATGCCCCACTGAACAATTTGAGGTAGTAAACCTGGGGTCGGGAAAGCCAGCTTAAGGAGGTATGGAAGTAAACTCGTCTACTGCTTTGCCTAGTTTACTGTTTTCCGGCTTATTTACAACTAACACGCGTACAAGTTTACATGTACTGTGTTGTTTATTTACAGGCGCTTTTTTTTTACTGCAAGGAAACAAGGACGAGCCTGATTACTAGGAATTCATGATGCAGGTTTTCTCTACTTTACTTGTCCATAATGTGGCTCTGTTGTATCGTATTTACATTGTTTCATGACAGAACGTACTACGAATGAATGACCGACCCACTCATTACTCAGTACAATACGATGAAGTAGAACTCACTGACATGCATCCTGTGTACGGGGAAGTATGTTGCAATGCTCTTGCTGCTGAGAGGCTGTACAGAGAATGATTTCTTAACAGGCATCATCCGTCACGACGAATGTTTATTTCTTTCGATCGACGAATGCGGAAAATTGGTTCATTGGCGAGAAGAAACGAGGGACCTGGCAACATGAGGACCACTCGCACACCTAATTCTGAAGAGGGGGTGGCCGAACGTGTTGTAAAGGAACCCACGGCAAGTATTCGTCGTAAAATCACTTGTGAATGAGACCCCAGGGGCTACGGAGGTGGAATTAGTTGCCAGAATTGTAGCTGCCTGTGATGTGATTCGAAACACACCAAGGACAGTTGTCAGGGTGCGTCAAAATCTTGTTCGTCGATATCATGTTTGCATTGAGGCTGATGGCCGTCAGTTTCAGCACAGTGCAAATGGTACGTTCTTGTGTCAATGATGGTACTTGCAGTTAACTGTAACTACTGTAAATAAAAAAGTACACAGAAATTTGATTTTATTGCTATTATCTCCTTAAGCTGGCCTCTCCGATCCCAGGTTCTCTACCTCAAATTGTTCAGTGGAGCATCCTCTACGTCCTGTTAAATTTTCGCACGCTCTTACGGAAACACCCTGTATGTTGCTGGCGGTAGGCTTTCTGCAGTCTGTCATTAACGGCGGTTCTCTAAACTTTCTTAAGAGTGCTTCGTGAAAAGAACGTCTGCTTTCCTACAGGGATTCCCATATGAGTTCACGAGCAAATCCTTCACACTTGCTTGTTGACTGGACATACCGGTAACACATCTAGCAGCACACCTCAGAATTGTTTCGATATCTTCCTTTAACGGAGTAATAGGATGTAAACCTATATATTTGTTCTACTATAAAATCCTTACATCAGTCTTCTAGGAATAATACGGACTCTGAAATGAATACACCGGAGGCAACGAACTACAAGACAATATTAAGGGATTGGAAGAATAAGTAGGGGGGAGATGAGAATGAAAATAATGATACTGAGAGAAGAATTGGACACAGCACTGAAAGATCTAAATCGAAGCATGACGCCTGGAGTGGACGTCATTCCCTCAGAATTATTGAGATCCTTAGTGGAACCAATTATACAAAAATTATTCCTCCTGGTACGCAAGATATATCAGATACGCGAAATACCTCCGGACTTCAAGGATGATGTAATCATTTCAGTTATAAAGGAGACATATGCAGAAAGGTATGCATATTACTGAACAATCACTTTATTAAGTCGTGGTTGCAAAATATCACATCAGTTACTTACAGAAGAATGGAAAAATCAGAACAAGCCGACCTGGGGGAAAATCGGTTTGGGTCCCGGTGGAATATAGGACACGCGAGACAATACTGATCTTACATCTTATCTGGTAAGATAGGCTGAAGACAGGAAAACTTACATTTAATTTGCAGATGTACAGAAAACTTTGACAGTGTCCACTGGAATACGCTCTTCGGAATTCTGAAGGAATCAGGAACAAAATACAGGAAGTGACAGGTTGTTTACAACTAATACAGAAACCAGACTGTAGTTATAAAGAGTCGAAGGACATGAAACATAATCAGTGATTCAGAAGGGAGTAAGAGTTGAAGCCTACCGCTATGCTATGCAGTTGTGTGAGGGATGTTCAAAAGAAAAGGTACAACACTATAGGTATAATTGAAGTCTTGACGCAAAATTAATCACTACAACTCAGAGCACAGCATACGCTGTTTCACAAACCGAAGGATTCCCTGCTCTCAGAATTCATACAGCTTTTACAGGAGCCAGAATACATCATTGTGTACTTCAGTCCGTCGACCGAATTGAAGCCCTTCCCTTTGAGATATTTTAGCGTACCAAACACATAGACGTCGCACGGCGACATGTCCAGGCCATAGGGCGGAAGCTGAAGCTACTCCCACTTGGACTTGGCCATTACACTGTGTGTGATCTTGGAGACGTCGGAAATCTGACAGACAGTTACGGCGGAAGAAAAATATACAGTACACCTTTTCCAATAGCGATTAAATATGCAGTTACAGAAGTGGTGCGTTGTTCCCTTGTCTGTGTTTCCACAAATAGCATGTTCCTCTCTCCATGTGTGCTGCAGTAGCGGGCGTGAAAAAAATGGTTCAAATGGCTCCGAGCACTATGGTACTTAACATCTAAGGTCATCAGTCCCCTAGAACTTGGAACTACTTAAACCTAAATAACCTAAGGACTTCACACACATCCATGCCCGATGCAGGATTCGAGCCTGCGAACGTAGCGGTCGCGCGGTTCCAGACTCCTAGAACCGCTCGGCCACTCCACCCGGCAGTCGGTAGTTCGTAGGGATTCCGGCTATTGTCGTATTACTTGCTGAACACTTTCTGACAGATAAATACGAAACGGAGTTCTAAAATACTGCATAATCATGTGTACATCTACCAAGGTCACACGATAAAGCAAAGTCAAAATGTAGTCAATTTACAATTTGTAACTGAAGAATACATTTTATTAACGTGTCGCAAGACAAATTAGACATTCCTAAACTTTTAACAAAGCCTGTTTTTCTTGCAGATGACCGAGCTTAACCACACGCGTCCAAACACCACGCCATCATATATTCTAACACAAGAAAAGACATATCACGGATGAATTACCCGAGTGGGACGGAATTCGCTAGATATGATGTACATGCACAGACGAACAAACGATTACAAATACTGGATGCTTTATTAAAGAGAAAGTGTTTTACAAATTCCGCAAGTCAATAACGAGTTTGTCCGTTTCTGGCCCTAATGCAAGCAGTTATTCGGCCTGGTATTGATTGATCAGAATTGTTGAATGTTCTCTTGAGGGATATCGTCTCATATTCCGTCCAATTGGTGCGTTAGATCGTCAAAATGCGCAGTTGATTGGAGGGCCCTGCCCATAATGCTCCAAACGTTCTCAACTGGGGAGAGATCCTCGATCTTGCTGGCCAAGGCAGGGTTGGCAAGCATAAAACCAAGCAGTAGCAATTCTCGCCGTGTGCGGGCGGGCGTTATGTTGCTGAAATTTAAACCCAGGATGGGTTGCAATGAAGAATATAGTCGACGTACCGCCGTGCCGTGAGGGTGCCACGGATGAGAACCAAAGGCGTTCATCTAAAATCAGCTGTAAAATGATGTTCTCATTCCACCGCAGTCGCGCCGTTATTTTAGTTACGTATTACACTTATTTCAACTGTCTAGGTATAGAAAATTCTAACCATCACTCACGAAACAGTATCTACTAGAGGTACACGTATTCGCCTGAATTCAAAGGGACAATTTCAACAGATAAGCTCCTGCATCTTTACCCCGTATCACAAGATTCGGGCATGTGAAGTGGTGTAACTGGATTGCAACAACCTACGTGTTTGGTACTTGGGAGCACGGGGAGATATTTTTTTCACCACGGCTGGCGGCTATGCATGCTCTCGCATGCAAACTGCCTTTCGGTGCTGACAGTGAGTGCAGGCTCACAGCAGGAACAGGCCGCTGCAGCTGAACAATCGTTGGAATCAAGTTATGCACCGCGTTGCAGCAGGAGAGACACGGAGGGAGCCGAAGGGACTAGGGCGGTGTACTGCCAGGTGATTGTATTATCCCTGCAGCATTGTGAAACGTAACAAACTGGTACAGGATGGTTAAGACAAATTTCGCTCGGAAACAGTGCACCAAACAGCAATCGCAACACTATGACTGAACAGAACGTACGACATTACGCATGAGAAAACCTCATCTGTGCGTTAGTTCACAATACCGGAGAATGGACGAGTCCCGACTGAAGAAATGAAAAATAGTTTTATACCACTTCATTTCGGAACCACCGTCAGAACTGAACATGTGCAGGCTGTCTGTTCAAATGTGTGTGAAATCTTGTGGGACAACTGCTAAGGTCATCAGTTCCTAAGCTTACACACTATTTAAACTAAATTATCCTAAGGACAAACACACACCTATGCCCAAGGGAGGACTCGGAATCTCCGCCGGGACCAGCCGCACAGTCCATGACTGCAGCGCCTAAGACCGCTCGGCTAATCCCGCACGGCGCAGGTTGTCTCTAAGCGCCGATTCATGCACAACAGAAATTTTATTTTTACAAAGATGTCAGTATCAGCTTGCACTGTACGTCCTTGAGCATTGTCCTGCAAAATGATGTCAGGTCTTTCAGAGAGTGTCATCGCTTCTGTCTCTAAGCTGGTCGTAGGTTGTGTTCCAAAAATGAACAGCATAGAGACAAGTGGTGACACTTGCTGCAGGACCTGACCATCATTTTGCAGGAGAATGCTCAAGCACGTACAGTGCAATCTGTTACTGATTAGTTTGACTGATGGGCTGCTAAGTGCTATACCACCTACTGCACGCCCCTGCCTTAAGCCCTCGTGGGTTCAACTCAATTTCTAAACTGAACACTTCATGGCAGAACTGCTACAAATTCGTCGGGCAATAGAGCGCGCCGCTCGAACTGACAACACAACTGGCACTGCTAAGAGTATCCTACGACTTACACATCGCTGGCAACGGGCTATACACAATGCTGGTGACTACTTTAAAGGTCAGTAAAACTTTGACACACGTATCTATTTTGTACGAGCTGTAATTAAATAGTTGCCGCTATTAAAGTTCCAACCCTCGCAGAATTATAATATTCCTACTATTGTTCTTTTAGCACATTATTGCAAATTGTACGCGCAGGATGCAACATCCAACAGCCAAGCCTCTTCAGTTGCTTCCGCTGCAGTTACAAGCACAGTATGTCAACGGTGACCCTACTCTACGGCTCATCTGTATTTACCAAATTTTTATCGTAGATTTTTTAACATCTCTTCGTGCTGCCTACCTTGGCTACAAGCTCTTTTTTTTTTTTTTTACTCGTTAGGATAGCAGCTGTGGTTGCCTTTTAGCTACTTCTCTGGTCATGTGCGTTAACGTTTTTATCAATGCTGTTGCTGTGCGAGGGTAATACTCTCAGTCATAAGTTTGCGCATTCTTTTTGTCTTTTCTAGACGGATCTGATGATGATTTCACAGAACGAAACTAGTAAAAAAAAATTACGACTAAAAACAATTTTGAATCCTTCAAGTCACAAACTTTGTAAGTACCTTTCAATTTGAATTGATAGGAATGTGCTCAAAAATGAAAAACTAATGAGTGAACACGCTGTTTACTTCAGAAACGTGACGATAGTCACAGAGCTTGTCACCAAGCGATAGATACATCACCACGGTACTGAAACTAGTAGCCCGCACTTAGACCCAGCCACCCCTTTTCACCTTCAATTTTCCGTTACAGAGCATCGATGCGGTTACCTGCAGGCTGAACACCACAGCATCACGGACGCGAACTGCCGCACGCGCGACGTTCCGTATTCCTCCGCCGAGCAGTGACCAGCAACCTGCAGTGCACAGACTGCCCTCTCGCCCGCCCTGGACTCTTTTGTGTCCTGCTCAGCCCTGCCGGCCAGAACCCATTTGCATGCTGCGGCCGGTTTTTCTTCGGCCACGTGTAAAGAGCGTATCAGCCGGACGACCCGTCCGCCGTAACTCGCCTCGCCGCATAACTTTACGCTCGTCTCACAGTTATTAATTATGCGGTAATTCTAGATAGGTCTAACTCCGCCATACAAGGCACTGCGCGTGACAGGCCCTGAATTTTAATGCCGTAAATTACACACCTCCGAAATTCTGCTATACTGTCTGGCGCTCCGTCCGTTGAAAAGCGTTATCTTCGGAGTGAGATGCTGAACCTTCGTTTCGTGAACTACTACTCTTATTCACCCTCAACCTTCCCGAACTAATTTAGGAATGGAAACTAAAATGACGTTCATACATTCTCGTTCGCAGTATCATTGTTCAAAAAAAATGGTTCAAATGGCTCTGAGCACTATGGGACTTAACAGCTATGGTCATCAGTCCCCTAGAACTTAGAACTACTTAAACCTAACTAACCTAAGGACAGCACACAACACCCAGCCATCACGAGGCAGAGAAAATCCCTGACCCCGCCGGGAATCGAACCCGGGAACCCGGGCGTGGGAAGCGAGAACGCTACCGCACGACCACGAGAAGCGGGCGGTATCATTGTTCCCTTGTGTCTTTTGCAGTCCTCAAGTGTCACTTTAGCTTGTAGTTTTTTTTCCCCCTTTTCTGTCACTGACCAACAACAGCCACATGAAGGTACATTTTGGACAGTGGCAGCCGCTTACCATGTGCTAATGTGCTACAGCTCACTATAAATATCAAGCTTAAATTATATCATTTCTGCTAGAGTTCGATCCGGAACTAAAATTACGGCATCTCTCTTTGAATGCGTGCTGATACACAAATAAAATGGACGGAAAATGTTTTGCAGAGCTCCCTCTGCGATTACTGGAAACCAGTAGCCAGTGCTGAAATGATGATGAGCCGCGATACTATCAACTCAGAGAAGGGACGCAGCTGTCTGTTTTCGAATGCACATTCCTGTTGTGACGTCATCTGTTCCGGCACTATGAGTGTTAAGCTGCTCACACCACCAGGTCAGTAGTTTTCTTTCAAAGTGCGTGTAACATTCTGTGCAAGCGCAGAGTACGAGAGATTCTTGAGAAGCAGTGGAGGTTTACAGCGCCGTGGCCGTGTGGTCCCCTGTTCAAGACCCGTGAGCACGGAGAAACAGTGACCAGGCCTCGGGTGGCGAACCGGTGTCTCTCTGCTACCATACTCTATACCGCCCCCTCGCTGACCACTCCCAAAAATATGCTTATGCACACTGACTCGCAACTCGCCAGCTCTAGTTCGATTCTTGCCGCTATCATTTTTTCTTCATTTTATTTTATTCCTCACGATTCATCATAAAACTTTTATATGTAAAATACATATGTATTCAATGTAGTTGCGATTACTGCCCTTGTAAGTCAAAAACTACAGAGCACTACATTGTAGCACATTGGCAAAATGTTGCCCGAGCGGTCTCTAATTTTTAGAACTGCTATTCAGAACATTATCATCACTTTATTTAAACTGCTATGAGACTTAAGTAGTTATTTCTCAGTTTGCATTATATTTAAACCAACCCGGGTCCACATGCGCAAAATAAAACGTCAAATGCCGGTTTCCATTGTATTTCGTTCTCCACGACATCTTATTCCTTGCTGTTTCTTTTACTACTAGACAAAAACCCTACGGTTCAAATCTACTCAAAAATAACCAAAACAAATTACTCCAGCGTAAAATTAAATTTGCAACTTATTAATGTCCGCCATTTCTTCTCCCAAAAACTTCATCAAATAATTTACAGATGCCTTATGCAGGGTGTCGTCCATCTCCTATCCCCTCATCGAAGAGATTCATTATAATGGTCAGAATTTACAAATTCTTTTAACTGTGGTGAGGGAAGTATTGTGATATTATTTTCACTGCAAATACGAGAACCAAACGAGTCCTGACACGCAAGCACACTAAAAACTACCCCCCTCCCCAATTAGATGCAACCAACCGTAGAACTATTATGAAGCAACACCACCACGTTTATTGTCGTTTAATTAAAGTTGTGCAACGACCAAGTTCCCCAGTAGACGTGCTCTTAAACTTATAAAACAGCAATACACGAAAGCGATCCAATCACAGCTAGCAACAACTATAATAGAGAGCAGAGCGCACTATCTAATCAAACTGTCCGCTACCCGCATGTGCGAAATTGACCACTACATGTCATGAGAGGCGAACACGTCAGTATAAAAGGAGACGTGGAATAATGTGTTGCCACTACATAACCAGTAAAACTAGTATGCTTCGTTTAGGAGACCTCAGCGATTCCTTGAGTGAACTGTTGATAGTCTTAGAAATATCGAGACTCCGATATATCAAAAGTTCAGATGCGTGCGACTTCCTAAGTGACCAAACTGCTGAGGTCATCGGTCCCTAGTCTTACACACTACTTAAACTAACTTATGCTAAGAACAAGACACACACCCATGCCCGAGGGAGGACTCGAACCACCAGCGGGAGGGATACATCAACATTTAAAGAAATATCACTATTTGTGCTCACGATATATCGGAAAAATGAATCGATACGTCAACGGAAAACTGTTGACGTACCAGCCTATAAAAATATCGGCTGCACATTTCAAATATATTGCCGGTTTTAGAGCTGTATATGCATGTATTCATTTATTATTAAATATTCTGTACACCAACAAGCTTGGCGTAACCACTTTCTTAACAATAGTGACTGCATGTAAGTGTCACAATAAAATATGTCCGTTAGGTTTCGTCACATATCGGACTTGTCCGGAACACATGTCGACTTCTCTGTTTTTTCATTTCTGCCAATGCCAGCGAGCTAGCAGTTGAAGGCGCTTGAGTCCGGAACCGCGCGACCGTTACGGTCGCAGGTTCGAATCCTGCCTCGGGCATGGATGTGTGTGATGTCCTAGTTAGGTTTAAGTAGTTCTAAGTGTAGGGGACTGATGACCTCAGAAGATAAGTCCCATAGTGCTCAGAGCCATTTGAACCATTTTTTTGCAGTTGCAGTGTCAAAACTGCGTGGTGGAGTCAAACGTTATAGTTTATATATGATAGTTATATACGGTAGCACCGAACGCCGGTTACATCCGCATTTCCCCCCACGCGTCTCCGCCCACCGCAAGGACCAGTCTTGTCATTTAGATTTTTATCCTTCATTTTCAGCAACAGTTTTTGAAGAATGCTAATGTGAAGAAATAGTACATCGGAACTCTTGTTATTCCATTCACACCGCCACGCTGCTCAAGCAGGTTTGTGATTGGCATACGAAATTCTTGGAAGGTGGATGCACTGGATCGGCTACGCACGTGTGAGGAAAATGTCTAGGGTACCCGAGATGCGTTCGTACGGATCCCTCGGAAGTCCACAAGAGGGGCACGCCAAGAAATTCAGCTTCCTCAAATAACGCTGTGGCGTGTTGCGAATCAACGCCTGCTTATGAAGTGTTACAAGTTGCATTTACTGCAGCAATTGCGTCCCGACCATAACAGAAGGTACGAATTTTGTGTTTCAGTTCTCTAGGTTATGGCAGAGGACACTTCTTCTGAACGTGTCACCTCCTTCGGGTGACTCCTCTACTCGGACGAATCGACGTTCCATCTATCGAGTAAAGTAAACCGCCATAATGTAAGAATTTGTGTCTAACAAAACGCTGACATCGACGCCGAACACGAAAAAGACTGCCGGAAAATAAATGCGTTTTGTGCCGTTTCTGTTCGCGAAGTTTATGAATCTTCCTTTGCTGTGGAGGAAACTGTGACAAGAATGTTATACCTGGATATGCTGTAAAATTAGCCGCCTCCTCAACTTCACGAAGTTTCCAATGATCCCATTTTTATGCACTACAGCGCCCCGTCTCACTCTCGCGCTGAAGTACTGCGTTATCTTAACACCTTCGCACAACATTGGACTGGAAGAGGCGCACAACAAGATGTTATGCATTGCTTTTGGCCTCCCGGATCACCAGACCTCACATCTTGGGATTTATTTCTGTGAGGGTACGTGAAAGACAGTCTCTGTTCCACCATGGCAGCTACTCTTCAAGAGCTGAGAAATCGAACTGTTGAAGCTGTCGATTCAATAAGCAGGGACCTGTTGATCCGTGTCTGAAATGAAATGGACTAACGTTTCGATGTTACTCGAACAAAGCATGTTGCTCAAAATGAGTGTATGTTATAGTATGTCTGCGAAAACTTTGCACCTTCCTTTATCAGTGACATAACACTGTGTGTTTCAATCTTTCATAGTTTGTCTGCAATAAATACACTACTGGCCATTAAAATTGCTACACCAGGAAAATGACGTGTTACAGACGCGAAATTTAACCGACAGGAAGAAGATGCTGTGATATGCAAATGAGTAGCTTTTCAGAGCATTCACACAACGTTGGCGCCGGTGGCGACACATACAACGTGCTGACAAGAGGAAAGTTTCCAACCGATTTCTCACACACAAACATCAGTTGACCGGCGTTGCCTGGTCAAACGTTGTTGTGATGTCTCGCGTAAGGAGGAGAAATGAGTACAATCACGTTTCTGACTTCGATAAATGTCGGATTGTAGCCTATCGCGATTGCGGTTGCGGTTTATCGTATCGCGACATTGCTGCCCGCGTTGGTCGAGATCCAATGACCGTTAGCAGAATATGGAATCGGTGGGTTCAGGAGGGTAATACGGAACGCCATGCTGGATCCCAACGGCCTCGTATCACTAGCAGCCTACATAACAGGCATCTTATCCGCATGGCTGTTACGGATCGTGCAGCCACGTCTCGATCCCTGAGTCAATAGATGGGGACGTTTGCAAGACAAGAACCATCTGCACGAGCAATTCGACGACGTTTGCATCAGCATGGACTATCAGCTCGGAGACCATGGCTGCGGTTACCCTTGACGCTGCATCACAGACAGGAGCGCCTGCGATGGTGTACTCAACGACGAACCTGGGTCCACGAATGGTAAAACGTCATTTTTTTCGGATGAATCGAGGTTCTGTTTACAGCATCACGATGGCCGCATCCGTGTTTGGCGACATCGCAGTGGCCGGCCCGAGCGGTTCCAGGCGCGTCAGCCTGGAACCGCGCGACCGCTACTGTTGCAGGTACGAATCCTGCCTCGGGAATGGATGTGTGTGATGTTCTTAGGTTAGTTAGGTTTAAGTGGTTCTAAGTTCAAGGGGACTGATGACCTCAGCTGTTAAGTCCCATAGTGCTCAGAGCCATTTGAACCCTTTTTAACATCGCAGTGAACTGACATTGGAAGCGTGTATTCGTCATCGCCATACTGGCGTATCACCCGGCGTGATGGTATGGGGTGCCATTGGTTACACGTCTCGGTGACCTCTTGTTCGCATCGACGGCACTTCGAACAGTGGACGTTACATCTCATATCTGTTACTACCCGTGGCTCTACCCTTCATTCGATCTCAGCGAAACCCTACATTTCAGCAGGATAGTGCACGACCGCATGATGCAGGTCCTGTATGGGCCTTTCTGGATACAGGGAACATTCGACTGCTGCCCTGGCCAGCACATTCTCCAGATCTCTCACAAACTGAAAACGTCTGGTCAATGGTGCCCGAGCAACTGGCTCGTCACAACATGCCAGTCACTACTCTTGATGAAGTGTGGTACCGTGTTGAAGCTGCATGGGCAGCTGTACCTGTACACACCATCCAAGCTCTGTTTGAGTCAATGCCAAGGCGTATCAAGGCCGTTATTACGGCCAGATGTGGTTGTTCTGGGTACTGATTTCTCAGGATCTATGCACACAAATTGCGTGAAAATGCAATCACATGTCAGTTCTAGTATAATATATTTGTCCAATGAATACCCGTTTATCATCTGCATTTCTTCTTGGTGTAGAAATTTTAAAGGCCAGTGTGTAATTTTCCAAATAGGTACTCTCTGCTACACATTTATCACAGGTATCCTCATTGCACTCATAATATTGCGTCCCTAGCTATTAATTTCACCGAAATTTGGTATTTTGACTTGTCTATATGCTGAGTCTGTCCTAGAAATTTTGCGGAAATCACTACTCCCAGTGATAGTTCTGCACATGTGTATCATTAAAGGGTCTCTGGATATTTATTCGCAGTACGCTACATCATTAAAGGGTCTGGAATCTGTAATCTCGTGAGCGAACAGAGCGCTCTGGGTTGGGGTGTTCGGCGGAAGAGACCAAACAACGAGGTCATCGGTCTCATTGGATTACGGAAGGAAGTCGGCCGTGCCCTTTGAAAGGAACCATCCCGGCATTTGCCTGGAGCGATGTAGGGAAATCACGGAAAACCTAAATCAGGATGGCCGGACGCGGGATTGAACCGTCGTCCTCCCGAATGCGAGTTAAAGGGTCGCTCTGGATATTTATTCGCAGTACGTTACATCTGTTTGTGTTGAGGGTCAATTGCTACTCTCTGCAACAAGCGTCGGTCCTCTGCAACTCTTTCTGTATTTCGCTACAGTTTTGTAGCGTAGCAACTTGTCTGTATGCAACACTATCGTCCGAGAAAATCCTCCTTATCTACTAGGTCATTTATGTATTCTGTCAGAAGTAATGTGCCTATAACACTCCTATTAGGCACACCTGAAGATACTGTCACGTCAGAATGACATGCTGTCTTCTGTTAGCTAGAAATGCTTAGTTGATCGTATATTGTTCATTAGGTGACAGTGCGGAACTGTATTGAGCGCCTTCCGGAAGTCCAGAAGCGTGGCTTCAATATGGGCGCCTGTATCTACTGCTTTTTGAGTCTCGCCTATAAATAGAGCCAGGTGGGTTTCACACCATTGTTGCCTTCGGACCACATATTGATTGCTACAAAGAAATTTTCCCGTCTCCAGCGGATTGTCCCATAGAGCTTCTGGCCTTATACACACATTTAAAACCAAAAACTTTGCTTGAGTCTAACGCGTCAACAGTTCACACGGCCTCCGCGTCGCTTGGCAGCGAGACCACCACGTTATCTCGCAGCGTAGCTAGTCGCGAGTTACTGCTGTTTCTGAGATTTTCGCCCCTTTATTTACCCAAACTAACGGATTCCCGCTTCGGAGAAATCGGCGTGTCCCGTCAACACTCGAGAGCTGGCTCGCCAGGTAACTAATGAATCCGCGCCGCGCGCCGGAGTGGGGTCGGAGCCTCTCTCTGGCGAGTAATTGGTGCGCGGCGCTGCGCGGCGCCGATCGGCCGTCCAGCTAACGAGCGGCGCGGCGTCGCGAGCTCTGCCTAACGACGCCCACGCGGCGCCCCCCCCCCCCCCCCGCCCCCCTCTCGCCGTTAATAGGACGCTGCGCGTCGCAGCCCGCGTGCTGTGCAGATGGTTTTAATCAGGCGCCGCCGCCGACTGCTCTCTTCACGGCGCAGCCAGCGCGTGCCCTCCCGCCAGAATCAACCCACTTCTGCCGGGGGCGCCAGTCTTGTTCATTAGTAATCACACGTCAGCCCAGCCTCCCTGCTCTCCCAACTTTGTCTCATGCCGCTGGGTAACCGGGTAGAAACCTACCCACGTGGAATAGCGATCCAAATGTACATCTGCGTCTACATCCACACCCCGCTAGCTGCCTGTGTAGCGTGCGGTACTTCGTGTACCGCTGTCTCCCGCCCCCCTCTCCTCCTCCCCATCCTTTCTAGTTCCAGTCGCGAATACTCCGCGGGAAGTATCATTATTGCGCATCGCTGTGAGCGCGCCCATCTCACTTTACGTTCCTGATCTTCTCGCGACATACTGGGTGATTAACAGAGAAAGAACACATTTCAATTACACTTTTTTTTTGTCATCAGTCTACTGACTGGTTTGATGCGGCCCGCCACGAATTCCTATCCTGTGCTAACCTCTTCATCTCAGAGTAGCACTTGCAACCTACGTTCTCAATTATTTTCTTGGCGTATTCCAGTCTCTGTCTTCCTCTACAGTTTTTGCCCTCTACAGCTCCCTCTAGTACCATGGAAGTCATTCCCTCATGTCTTAGCAGATGTCCTATCATCCTGTCCCTTCTCCTTATCAGTGTTTTCCACATATTCCTTTCCTCTCCGATTCTGCGTAGAACCTCCTCATTCCTTACTTTATCAGTCCACCTAATTTTCAACATTCGTCTATAGCACCACATCTCAAATGCTTCGATTCTCTTCTGTTCCGGTTTTCCCACAGTCAATGTTTCACTACCATACAATGCTGTACTCCAGAAGTACATCCTCAGAAATTTCTTCCTCAAATCAAGGCCGGTATTTGATATTAGTAGACTTTTCCTGGCCAGAAATGCCTTTTTTGCCATAGCGAGTCTGCTTTTGATGTCCTCCTTGCTCCGTCCGTCATTAGTTATTTTACTGCCTACGTAGCAGAATTCCTTAACTTCATTGACTTCGTGACCATCAATCCTGATGTTAAGTTTCTCGCTGTTCTCATTTCTACTACTTCTCATTACCTTCGTCTTTCTCCGATTTACTCTCAAACCATACTGTGTACTCATTAGACTGTTCATTTCGTTCAGCAGATCATTTAATTCTTCTTCACTTTCACTCAGGATAGCAATGTCATCAACGAATCGTATCATTGATATCCTTTCACCTTGTATTTTAATTCCACTCCCGAACCTTTCTTTTATTTCCATCATTGCTTCCTCGATGTACAGATTGAAGAGTAGGGGCGAAAGGCTACAGCCTTGTCTTACACTCTTCTTAATACGAGCACTTCGTTCTTGGTCGTCCACTCGTATTATTCCCTCTTGGTTGTTGTGCATATTGTATATGACCCGACTCTCCCTATAGCTTACCCCCACTTTTTTCAGAATCTCGAACAGCTTGCACCATTTTATATTGTCGAACTCTTTTTCCAGGTCGACAAATCCTATGAAAGTGTCTTGATTTTTCTTTAGCCTTGCTTCCATTACTAGCCGTAACGTCAGAATTGCCTCTCTCGTCCCTTTACTTTTCCTGAAGCCAAACTGATCGTCACCTAGCGCATTCTCAATTTTCTTTTCCATTCTTCTGTATATTATTCTTGTAAGCAGCTTCGATGCATGAGCTGTTAAGCTGATTGTGCGATAATTCTCGCACTTGTCAGCTCTTGCCGTCTTCGGAATTGTTTGGATGATGCTTTTTCGGAAGTCAGATGGTATATCGCCAGACTCATATATTCTACACACCAACGTGAATAGTCGTTTTGTTGCCACTTCCCCCAATGATTTTAGAAATTCTGATGGAATGTTATCTATCCCAGCGTACTGCGAATAAATATCCAGAGAGACCCTTTAATGATACACATTTGCAGAAGCATCATTAGGAGTAGTGATTTCCACAAAATTTCTAGGACAGACTCAGCATATAGACAAGTCAAAAGAACAACTTTCGCTGAAATTAACAGCTAGGGGCGCAATATTATGAGTGCAATGAGGATACCTGTAATAAATGTGTAGCAGAGAGTACGTAGTTGGAAAAAACACGCTGAAGGCCACTTTTTCGGGAATGACATGTCTGATGACATGACAGAAGGAAAAAAGGGAGTCGATAAGGAAGAGATAGAGGATCCATTACTATAGTAATAATTTAAAAGAGCTTTGCAAGAGTTCAACTCAAATAAGCCACAAAGGATAGATAAAATTGCATCGGAATTTCTAAAATCATTGGGAAAAGTGGCAACAAACAGACAATTCACGTTGGTATGTAGAATGTATGAGTGTGGCGATATACCATCTGACTTTCAGAAAAATATCAGCCAGCCGGTGTGGCCGAGCGGTTCTAGGCGCTGCAGTACGGAACCGCGCGACCGCTACGGTCGCAGGTTCGAATCCTGCCTCGGGCATGGATGTCTGTGATGTCCTTAGGTTAGTTAGGTTTAAGCAGTTCTAAGTTCTAGGGGACTGATGACCTGAGATGTTAAGTCCCATAGTGCTCAGAGCCTTTGAAAAATATCCGCACGATTCCGAAGATAGCAAGAACCAACAAGTGCGAGAATTAGCGCATAATCAGCTTAACAACTCATGCATCCAAGTTGTTGACAAGAATAATGGAAAACAAAATTGAGGGTGTGTTAGATGACGATCAGTTTGGCTTTACGATAGGTAAAGCTCCAGAGAGGCAGTTCAGACTTTACCGTCGATAAAGTAAGCAAGACTGAAGTAAAATGAAGACACGATCATAGGATTCGTCGACCTGTAAAAAGCGTTAGACAATGTAAAATGGTGCACTATCATTGAAATTCTGAAGAAATAGTGGGTACGCTATGGGGAAAGACGGGTAATACACATTATGTACAGAAAGCAGCATCCAACCATAAGGCTGGAAGACCAAGAACGAATTTCTTGGATTAAAAAGGGTGTACGACATCGACGTAGTCTTTCGCCACTATTGTTCAACCTGTACATCGGAGAAGCAATGATAGAAATAAATCTGCTGAATGCAATGAACAGTCTAGCAAGTGCAGTATATGGATTGAGAGTAGATCGAAGGAAGTAATGACATGTAACAGAAATGAGAACAGCGAGAAATTTTATATCAAAGTTGGTGATCATGAAGTTTATGAAGTTCTACTACCTAGGCAGCAAATAACCCATGACGGACGGAGGAAGGAGGACATAAAAGGCAGACTAGCACTGGCAAAATGGGCATTCCTGGCCAAGAGAAGTCTACTAGTATCAAACATAGATCACAATTTGAGGAAGAAATTTTTGAGAATGTGCATTTGGAGCAAAGCATTGCATGGTAGTGAGACACAGATTGTGGGAAAACCAGAACGGAATAGAATCATTTGAGGTGTGGTGTTGCAGAAGAATGTTCAAAATTAGGTGGACAGATTGGAGGGAGCTGAGGAGGGTAAAAGCTGAAGAGGCAGGCAGAGACTGGAATACATCCAGCAAACAATTGACGACGCAGGTTGTACTTGTCTCTCTGAGACGAAGAGGTTGGCACAGAACAGTTAGAAGACTGATAAAAAAAAGAAAAAAAAGTAGCTTACATAACATTCCTTCGACCAATACTTCAATAATGCTAGTCAATCATGGAACCATACTACACAGGGTTGACAGAGGAAATAGAGAATATCCAAATAAGAGTAACGCGCTTCGTTACAGGTCCATTTACTAAACACGAAAGCGTCACGGTGATTCTCAGCCAACTCCAGTGGCCGACACAGAGGCGCTCTGCATTATGGTGTGGTTTACTGTTAAAACTTCCGAGAGCGTGCGTTCCTAGAAGAGTCAGCCAGTGTATTGCTTTCTCCTACGTATATCACGTGAGAAGAATATGAAGATACAATAAGCGGGATTCGAGTCCACACGGAGGCTTACCGGCAATCTTTCTTCCCGCTGTGTATTCGTGACTGGAACAAGAAAGGGGGGGGGGAAGTAACAGTGGTACACGAAGTACCCACCACCACACACCGCAAGGTGGCTTGCGAATTGCAGATGTACTTGGTGCTGCTGCAGGGAGAAGTCACAAAGCTGGAAAATTGTTTTTACTCTATGTCCGGCAGGTACTGTAGTCGAAGAAAATTTCTGAAATTGACCAACAGTCTAATAGCAACGAGAATTACAATCGATGGCGAAAATGTTATTACAGGTAGAATACTGTAGCGAAATGCACTAAGACCTGCAGAGCGTCGACGTTTGGTGGAGGGACTGGCAGTTCAAGCGCAACATTAACAAATGAAACGTAATGCGCATAAACAGCTGGAAATCCCTACTGTTCTATGATTACATGAATACCGAATAACCACTGAAAGCACTCATTCTCGTTAAGTATGTGGGAGTATCCGTACGGAGTGATTTAAAATTGAACAACCACATATAACTAACTGTAGTACAGGCAAATTTACGACTCAGATTCATTGAAGGATTGTATCCTAGAAAATGCTGTTTCGTGAATTTTTTTCCTTTTGTCGACTAGTAATGAATACGGGTAGCCCAGACTCCATCAACAAATTTCGGAAGTTAGGTAGGTTACAGTGTAGCATTGCTGAAGCGTTCGAGAGACCGACATAAATGCGGTTACATGAGGCGATCATTCACACAGGCGCCTTTCGTCGCGTTGTATGCCTCCCCCCCCTTCCCCCCTCCCTCCCTACCTCCGTCGTACTCGTGGGGACGTAATTCAGCTGACTTAATGTCACCGTAAAATAGTGTGTGATGAGATTATTACGAGTATTAATTTGCTTACAACCATTAGGCGAATCCCTAGGATTTATGCCATACAGTCTCATGTAAGAGACGTGAAATGTAATTTCTGTCATCATACATTTCCTGAACGAACAAAGAGCTTGCCCTTCTATCCGAGATATATAAAAGCTAAAATAACGCACGCTTCAAGAACGGTTCATGACTAATTGTATTGGAGTGGTTACCAATACAGTTGTGAAAGGTTTCCTGCAACTTGCACTACATAATAAAATTTGCTGAGACCATTATTTACACAAACGTGTGAATTACTTAAACAGATCAGTCTAGTAATCCGTAGAAATGATTTACGATTGTTGAAATTGTGTCATTGCCATGAATTTGTTACGCTCGCAAGAACGGGAAAGGGTTGTAACAGACCAGGAGGTGTTCTCAGTCAGCACCACGTACTCCTATATTGGCCTACAGGTTAATGGAAGATCTTTCTCTTTACCAGGCGATACCCAATTCGTCATGCGAAATTATGGCCACTATGTCTGCGTATACCACCGTCATCCAACATCTGCAAAAGACAAGTCCTTCGGAAATGGAGTGTCAGTGTCTGTATCAAAAGTAATCGCAGTTATACTTCTTTTTGTCGACAGTGTAGACCAACTTCAATGAATTCAAAGTACCACATCTTGGAACCACCAAGAGCTGTCGTAAAATCAATATTTATTTCAAGGCATCTTGTCTCCCTTAGGTGACTAACTTCGTCACCTCCATGGGTAGGTAACTACATTGATGACCTAGCTTAAAGGAAACAGTTGTTGTGGTTTTCAATAGGAAGATACGTTTGATGCAGCTTTCCACGCTAGTCTATCCTGTGACTCTTCATCTCTGTATTACTACTGCAACCAACATTCATTTGAATCTGTTTACTGTAGTCAGGCCTTGGATCTTATCTACAGTTTTTGTCTCTGCCCCCTCCCCCCCCCCCCCCCACAAACACACTCTTCCGTCAATTACGAAATTAACTATTCCTTGACGCGTCCTGTAAACAAGCCCATTATTTCAATCCAGATCTGTATCCTGTCTACATCGACAATCATCAGGTACCTCGTTACCCAAATAGCAAAAATCATCAACATTTCAGTTCTCAGCATTGCCAGATGTAACGACTACAGCTCATTATCATTGTTTTACTTTTTCCGTTTAACTGATCTTCCACGTCCTTGGCCATTTGTGACAGAATTACAATCTCGTGGACAAACTTAAAATTTGTATTTTGTATCCCTGAACTTCAATTCCGTTCCCGATTTCTCCTTAGCTTCTTTTGCTGCTTGCTTAGTGTGCAGACTGAATAAACATCAGAAATAGATTGCAAACCTGTCTCACTTCTCAACCAGTGCTTTCCTTTCATGCGCTTCGAGTGTTACAACTACAGTCTGGTTTTTGTACAGCTTGTAAATAATCTTTCGCTACCTGCATTTTATCCCTGCTACCTTCAGAATTTCAACGAGTGTATTCTAGCAAACATTGTCAAAAACTTTATCTAAATTTACAAATGCTGTAAGTGTAGGTTTGCCTTTCTTCAGCCTATTTCTTAACTCAAACTAGTTACCTGGAAATAAATATTCATCACAACGGATTTTTGGGGTTTCACGATAAAGTTCTTTAAACAACGTTTCTCTCAGCTGCTAGACGGCCGGTGAAATGCGAATAAAGAAAATCTGTATGACAAAGGCGGTGAAACCGCTAAGGTGCTACGCAGACAACAATTCCGTACATTAGCATTTATATTATCTTGAGGGATTATTTCTGCTTTTCGTAACGCAGCAGTGCCACAATGCCACATTACATCCCCTCTGCAATTGATGGCAACTTGCCTAATGAAGGGCCGTTCACAGTCGTTTCTCGCTCTTCACATAGCGCATGGAATTAATACCGTGGTAGTTATCCGATGTAAGCGAAGAGCGTGTAACAATCATGGTAATGATTGCCACGTATATTCCAACTCTGACAGGCTGCAAACGACATAAGGTTGAGACCCCTCGTGCACGTCGTCTTTTACTGTTTAATGTCTGTGGACATCGGGTTGATTACACATTCACTTACTGAACGGTCAGGCAATGTAGCAATGTGTCACCCTAATGCAAATCGTGTGGTGTGCTCCTGTGAGGCTATTGTATCGAGAAAACCCATAATTTAGCGGAAACCAATGCGTGATCCTTAAGAAACGCAATGATATTTAAACTTAATATCTAATCAGATCACTTAGAATGAAGATAAATCAGGATATTTTATGAACATTCGTAGAGCTGCAGAAATCCTTAATAGTATATGGTGGCATGACATGTTAGGAATACTGGAGAGAATGGAGGTACAACATAGAGACAAATTAGTTATTTGCGACGCCCACAAAAACCAAGTGAGAATAATGGAAGGAAAACAACTTTTACTGAAACATTTAATTTTATGTTGAAGATACAATGAAGAGGGTGAATTAAGACGTCAAAAAAAGGAATAAAAATGCAAGAGATTCGTAAACCTACCGGTGGAAAGTAATTAATACATAGAATATCTGATGAACAGAGAGTAAAACGTATTTTGTTTACAAGGATAAACAACGCCAAAGCCAAACTGCTGAAGAGCAGGAAGGAGAAGAACAATAAATGCAACGTAAAAACTGGGTACAGAGTAACGAAAGGCTTGAAACAATCACGGCTGCAACGTAAGATTGCAGAGGAACCATAACAAGGAAGATATCAGACTGGCGGATGTGTGCAGAAGTTCCTTTAACATGAAATGCTAAAGGCATTAACAAAAATCCAGATGTTAGCCAAGTCTGTAGGTTGGGGTGTTATATTTGGCCACAAGCGGTACCTATGCAATGACCTCAGTACGTTGCAAGTGCAAGTGTTAGTAGTAGCGAGAACACTTACGCCGGAGCTAAGTGCTCGTATGGTGTGTGCTTCCATAACCAAAGTAGTCGAAGTATTTGGTGTTTCAAGAGACATTGTATCGAACATTTGTACTGCATACAGAAAAGTGGAGAAACATCATCCGCTACGTCATAAAGCAGACAAAAGTGTGTGTTAAATAATGGTGACAGGCGGTCACTGAAGGGGATTGAGACGAAAAATAAGGGGACAACAGCTGCAGAAATAACTGAGGAACTGAACGTCGCACTCGAGGACCCTGTCAGGACACGAAGAGAACTCCAGAAGAAGATAACTGCAGGGCGAGCTGGTTTTCCATACCAGTCGTCGGTGGGTGCAAACGCCCGTAACAGGAAAACGTGGTGCCGAAGCCATAAAACCTGGCCTACCTCACAGAAATGGGAGAAAGTCATTTTGTCGGATGAGTCTTGGTTCACGCAGTTTCCAATTACTGGCCGAGTTTACATCACAAGAGTGAAACATGGTGGTATCCCATGGGCCTCATGGCTATTCTACACGGTCGCATTACTGTCAAGTTTTATGTGGTCATTTTGGCTGATTAAGTCAATCTCCTGGTACAATGTTTGCTCCCCAATGGAGATGCGGTGTTCCAAGACGACAGGGCCCCTGTTCTCACAGCTCGCCTCGTCCAGGACTGGTTTTGTAACTCCCCTGCCGACCACAGCCATCTGGTGTCATTATTCTTGAGCCTTTGTGGTCTGCTTGGGAGAGACAGATGCGCGATCGTTATCCATCTCCATCGTCGTTACTATCGTTATTTTGCAAAAACAATGCTTTAAGAGTCTCTAGAAAACCATAAGGTCCTGTGTTTATGCATTCCTACACGACTGGAAGCTGTTATGAATGAAAACGTACTGCCTAGACTGTATTACGCATGGTTGTGTGTTGCGTTTTTGTTATTTTCATACTTTTGTCCAGTCCCTGTGTGCTGTTCCAAAATTTTACATGCATGGTATTACGTAGGTAAGAAGCTTAAATGTTGCTCCCTACACACCTTCAGTTAAATCGTTGTAACGGTCGTTTCTTCTCTCTTTGAATGCGGCACGACCTACCATCCATTTGGCGGACTACATGACCCGCACACTTCCACTTCATTTTCATAAGTCATGGTCCCGTCTGTCACTGCAATCTGTTTGCCGATCCACCTGTAAGTTTTCCTATCTCTTGAAGTGATTCTCAACGTACACTGAAGCGCCAAAGAAACAGGTATAGACATGCGTATTCAAATACAGAGATTTATAAGCAGGCAGAATAACGCGCTGCAGTCGGCAACACCTTCATTAAGACAACAAGCGTCTGGCGCAGTTATTAAGTCGGTTACTGGTGCTACAATGACAGATACGACTCTGACAGGTGACACGTATGTAAGGAGCCTGTCCGGTCACCTGCATCCATTTGTGTTCATTGGGCACTCCGACGGACAATTCCAGCAGAACACTGCGACATCCCACACGTCCAGAATTGCTACAGAATGTCTTCCGCTGGCCACGAAACTCCCCAGAAAAGAACATTATTGAGCATAGCTGGGATGCCTTTCAACGTGATGTTCAGAAGTGATCTCCACCCATTCGTAATCTAACGGATTTTAGACAGCCCTGCAGGATTCATGGTGTGAATTCCTTCCAGCACTACTTCAGGCATTGGTCGAGTCCATACCACGTCGTACTGCAGCACTTCTGCGTGCTGACGGAGACCCTACACGATATTAGGCAGGTCTACCAGTTTCTTTGGCTCTTCAGTGAGTGTACACTTTCTGATAGAACGTATCTAGATACCAATACGTATCGCGGAAATGACTACCAGATGTCACAAGAGGCGGACCCTTCAGTATAAAAGGAGGCGGGTAGTATTGTGTAATCAGCAAACGAACAGTAACGGCAGAATGGGAGGGACATCAAAGCCACTGGCTTCGAACGTGGACTTGTCATTGGCTGTCACCTGAGAAACGAATTATTCATCAGAGACATTTCAGCCATTCTAAAGCAGCCTAAGTCGGTTGCTGGTGATGTGATTGCGAAGTGGAAAAGCCAAGGAAAAACCTCTTCTAAACCAGGACTAGGCAAACCTCATCCGCATACACTGACAGGTTCTAATGGTTCAAATGGCTCTGAGCACTATGGGACTTAATTTCCGAGGTCATCAGTCCCCTAGAACTTAGAACTACTTAAACCTAACTAACCTAACGACATCACACACATCCATGCCCGAAGCAGGATTCGAAACTGCGACCGTAGCAGTCGCGCGGTTCCATACTGTAGCGTCTAGAGCCGCTCGGCCACCCCGGCCGGCTATACTGACAGGGACCGGAGAGGACCGTGAAGAGTGGTTCTAAAAAAATCGCAGGGAAACCGTAAGGAATTACTTGTGAGTTCCAAAGTGTTGCCAGCATTCCAGCTACCACAGTGATTGTAGCAATCCGATGGAGGGGTTTGGATCTGGTGAATGTCTAGGGATCGTTACTTGCCATCGTATGTAGTGCCAACAGCGAAGTATGGAGAATGTTGTGTTACGGTATGGAGGTGCTGGTCATGACTAGGGTGTAATCCCCATACTGCGTTTAAGAAAATTGTAAATGCTGAGGCATAAGAATGCATTTTACAGCACTGTATACTGCGTACAGTAGAGCAAAAGTTCTGAGACGATGATTGATTGTATCAGCATGATAATGTGCCCTCTCATAAATCTGCGATTGTGAGGCAAACGGAGTGGCCTACCCCGTGTCCCGACTTGAACTCAGTGGAATAACTTTGGTATGAATCAGAACGTTGACTTCACTCCAGGTAACAGCGTCCAACATATTACCTTCTCTGGTTACGTCTCTTGAGGAAGAATGGGCTGCCATTTTTCCAGAGACATTCAGACACCTTACTGAAAGTGTTCCAGTAGAGTTCGAGCCATAATACGAGTAATAGCGAAGGACGGACGTTAATCTTCAACTTTTGTAGTCCTGTCTTCCTCAGTTGCGTGTAATATTACGGTATATTTATAATTTTTACTTATGGACCGCCTGACAGCAACTGAATAAAACACAATTTTAGTGCCATTCGCGTTTCGCCTTCATTTTCTGCAAGGCATCATTAGTGGCCTGGAATATGTACATATGTTAGCTATTTAATTTACATTTTTGTCACTATGCCTATAGGTTATAAACAGTTCTGGTGGTTGGTATTTCCTATTAAATAGCAATGTTTTGAACTGTACTTACAGGTACAGAAACCAAAACATTGCATTGAAACAAGCGTTCAGTTCATAGTGCTGTGGAATGTGGGCAAAAAAAACACAAATTGGCATTCATAAGAAGAACAACACCAAAAATGCAACAGGAGCGTAATGTGTAAGAAATTATCCACGCAACCTGTAAGTATAGTTCAAAACATTACTATTTAATAGGAAATACCAACCACCAGAACTGTTTATAACCTATAGGCACTGACAAAAATGTAAATTAAATAAGTAACATATGTGCATATTCCAGGCCACTGATGACGCATTGCAGAAAATAAAGGCGAAACGCGTATGGCACTAAAATTGTGTTTTATTCAGTTGCTGTCAGACGGTCCATAAGTAAAAATTATAAATATACCGTAAGGGACGTTAGTGTCTACTAACAGCACTCCAGATACTTTGGATACTCCATTCCGTATTCTTGGATTTCCGGAAGGCTTTTGACACTGTACCACACAAGCGACTCGTAGTGAAATTGCGTGCTTATAGAATATCGTCTCCGTTATGTGACTGGATTTGCGATTTCCTGTCAGAGAGGTTACGACGGAAAGTCATCGAGTAATACAGAAGTGATTTCAGACGTTCCCCAAGGTAGTGTTATAGGCCCTTTGCTGTTCCTTATCTATATAAACGATTTGGGAGACAATCTGAGCAGCCGTCTTCGGTTGTTTGCAGATGATGCTCTAGTCTATCGACTAATAAAGTCATCAGAAGATCAAAACAAACTGCAAATCGATTCAGAAAAAGTATCTGACTGGTGCGAAAAATGGCAGTTGACCCTAAATAACGAAAAGTGTGAAGTCATCCACATGAGTGCTAAAAGAAACTCAAACTTCGGTTACACGATAAATCAGTCTAATCTAAAAGCCGTAAATTCAACTAAATAGCGACGTATTACAATTACGAACAACTTAAATTGGAAAGAACACACGGAAAATGTTGTGGGGGAAGGCTAACCAAAGGCTGCCTTTTATTGGCAGGACACGTAAAAAATGTAACAGACCTACAAAAGAGACTGTGTACCCTACGCTCGTCCGTCGTCTTTTAGAATACTGCTGCGCGGTGTGGGATCCTTACCAGATAGAACTGACGGAGTACATCGAAAAAGTTCAAAGAAAGGCAGCACGTTTTGTATTATCGCGAAATATAGGAGAGAGTGTCACAGAAATGATACAGGATTTGGGCTGGAAATAGTTAAAAGAAAGGCGTTTTTCGTTGCGACGGAATCTTCTTACGAAATTCCAATCACCAACTTCCTCCTCCGAATGCGAAAATATTTTGTTGACACCGACCTACATAGAGAGGAACGATCACCACGATAAAATAAAGGAACTCAGAGCTCGTACGGAAATATATAGGTGTTCATTCTTTCCGCGCGCTATACGAGACTGGAATAATAGAGAATTGTGAAGGTGGTTCGATGAACCCTCTGATTTGCAGCCTTTGCTATTCGTATGCAGAAATGATAAGATTAGCTTAAGACAGAACATGACGGTGAGAGTACACGCGTGGTGTGAAGGCTATGAATTCACAGCGTGCAGCAGACAGTCTGTTGCGGGCTGGTACTCGTGAGACGTGACCCGGGGGCCGAGGTGTGGGGCCGCACACACTTGCGGACCGCCCTGTGGCGGCAGGGCCGAGCCTCTCTGCTGAGTGGGGGCGGCGGGCGGCGCGGGCAGGTAGTGCGCGGCGCTGCGCTCGGACCCACGCACCACAACACTTTTCAATAATGTAACACGCACTCCACTCAGGCCGGCTCATTAAGCCTGCAGGAAGCCCGCCACTTTGCTTCCTCCCTCAGGCGCCCAGCTCTCACAGCCGCCGCAGGTGAAGCGGGCCTGCGCCGAGTCTCGCTACAGGTCACCAGCTGAGATTCAAAAACACACGCCGTCACACGGATTCCCCGACCGTCGATAATATAAAAATGCTGCAGAAAAGACAAGAAAAAGAAAGAGAGACTCGTCTATCCATATGCGTTGTGAAAAGAGCGACGATTTGTCTAGCAGCAGCTGCTCACCCGTCAACACTTGCGGCGTGGTGCAGCGGCTGTGAGACTAGCACGACACAGGTGAATAAAATACGATAAAAAAGGAGATGCGCCAAAAAAAGTGGCGGAGTTCTGAAAACTGGTGTAATCACTCAAGTACGCGCCTCCTTTGCGATTAATCTTAATTTGGCTCGATTTCCCTGTGGAACCAACGTCAGCGTCTTGAAAATATCATTTTCATTTCTTCCAGTTTATCTAAAGTTTCTCAGAAACTAACCTCCCAGGGCCGATTCCAGACCATTTTTCCACACAAGCGACTTATCATTTAACGCCCCCTTTTCCCTCGTACACTTTCCGCTCGTGTCAGTTTTCGCTACAAATTGTGATACGTACTTTATTCAAATCCTGCCCTCAGCGCCCATGGCGCCTCTCTCCGCTTCGTGCCAGAGGCGACCGCTACTAATTGTGATACGTCCTGTACAGGAATCTTGCTTGCATTTGTGTTGCCTCTTGCGCCCCTCTGAGCTAGGTGCTCCAAGCGACGGCTTGTAGCTTGGGTCTTAAACCGGTCTTGGGTACACTAATATATAAAATAGAGAGCATTAAATTCTGAATTATAGTACTGTATCGCCGGCAACATTGCGTTATACCACGAAACGGCAAGATGTGACATTTATGTGTCTTATTGGTGCCTTGCATCTCAAAGTCGTAAATACTTTATGATAGAACACCTGGAAAGTCACTCTAATACCTCGACTTTTTTATCCATATTGTATACTCCTCATGCCAAAGAGTGGTGTAAGTACTGTATGATATAATTACCACTGCTCGGTTTTATGGATCTCATATTACCGAAACTATAAATGCAGTAATTGTGTTAATGTAGCGATCTTGGCAAATAAAATAGTTTTCAAAAAAGACTACAATACAAAATCATAGATGCCTTCTGCACTAAATGATCATGTCAGGTAACCATAATTAAATTATCAGTTCATTAAGTACTAATGGGTTTCAATTCGCTGAAGGTGTGTTACTTTTTACCAGCTTCCTGAACACTCCGAAAATCAAGTTTTATGAAAAATTTGGAAATCTGCGCTAAGTTCCTATGGTATCAAACTGCTGATGACATTGGTCCCTAGGCTTATACACTACCTAACTTACGCCAAGGACAACACACACAGCCATGCCCGGGAGCCGCACGAACCTTGACAAGGCACCTAGACCGCGCGGCATGTTTTATGCTCTACAGTTCCAATCATATAACATTTTGCTTGAAATGTGGTCGTTTCATACATATTTTAAGTACTGTGGAGACAAAATGGGAACTGCACCAGAAGTTAGAACGATATCTTTCTTGATACAGTGTTTTCCGAACACTCATTCATCGAACCGTAACGCATTAGTACTTCATCGAGTCAAAAGTTGATGTATTGTGTGATTTTGAATTAACAGCATAGTTTCCGAGAAAGTAGAGGAAAACGGAAAAAAATGGCGTCAGAAGCTCCACTCGGAAACTGGGACAAACTCAGAATAATTATAATGGAGGCATGACTGAGTGATTAACAGTTTCCAAAACTCCAACAATTTTTTGATGGCAGAATTTAAATTTGACCGGCCAAACCAACGTTACTGCTCAGTCGATGGGGGGAAAAGTGTCAACAGCAATAGGCAAAAAAATTCAGCCTTTCCTTTGTAATTTGCAATGGGTGATGACGTGCTTCCTCGTACAAAGCAGTGACTACAGCTTAGACCAATTCCACTCAGAATACAGCAGGTGTACCTTGTCCAACGGGTATACTCAGTAAAGGGTACTTCGGCTATCACATATATGCTGCGATTAAGTACAGAGAGTGAGATGTGTTATAATGATTTGAAAGATTAACCTTTGGCACTGACAACAGTTCCAGGGACCTATGAATACAGCCTTTCCTCTCATACATCCAGAAAAAGCTATCGCAAATGAAGAATTCCGTTAGCACGAGGTCATGAATGAGTTATGGGTGAGGGAAACGCGTTAGTAAACCACTAATGATCTCCATCAGCGATGCTGAAATAAAATTTGACAGGCGACAGCTGTATCTGATGGGGTGCAGTAAAATTCTATGTCCTGTTGTAACGCATACATTGAGCTGTTGTCACCTCGGACAGCTACTAGGAGCTTAAGTTGTCGCCATAACGTGGTCAAAGAGTTCATCTCAATAAAAATCTAAATATTAGTTTCTGACTGTTAGTTCCTAACCTAAAAATGAACAGTATGGGGTCCTCTGACAGCCGTATAATTTTAAACCTAACGATCTTAACAAACATTTATTGGTTATCAATGGAATTATTTACTACATCTATTTTAATTCCGTCATGTGATGAAGCAGAGCAAAGGGCTGTTAATTGTTTTGTCCATGCAGTTTGGGTTAGTAAGTAGAAACCGCTATACAGGAAACATTCCCAGTTATTTTAAAAATGACTACATTTTCCGCATGGGCTGTCATTACATTGTCCACAACGAATCTTCTCTGTAGATAATGTCTAATTTTGAATATATGAATCACTAGATAATACATCAGTGTAGGGTTCATACTTCCTAAAGTGAATGGGAACCAGATGACAGCCCAAAACACATCCAGAAATATACTGTGACTTCTTCGAATGAGTATAGTTAGGAGGCAATGTACATTATCAGGCTAGAAGACTACTAAATCAATCAAAGAATTAATAAAATTAGTCGAATATTCCTGAGTCTACATTTCACCTAAAATTATTTTCACATCTTCATGTTTTTGTTAGGCTCATTTCTTGGTTAATTTGTGCCTATGTTAGCCTGCACAGCGCCTGAACACAAATTTCTGCTGTAAAAGTAGAAGAGTAACAGAAGATTGCGAATGTTATCAAAGCAATGTGAAATAATTAACTATGTACTGGCCAATGGTGAAGGGTACCAGGTTTTCCACTACTCTGCATTTATAGGAGCTTGGTTATGTTAAAATGTGTACAAACTGAAAAAAGTTGCACAAATATTCATCACAGGTTGAAGAGATTTCAAAGTAGTACCAAAAAAGGGAACTTGCTTTATATATTCAGAAAAGTAAACTTCAACTCATAACTGGGTGTAACAATTTGTAATCATAGCCGGCCGAAGTGGCCCAGCGGTTCTAGGCGCTTCAGTCTGTCATGTCCCAGTTCTCCTGCCTACTATGAAGGGAAAACAAGCAGAAACTTCAAACCCATTTTCAAGAACAGTAAATGCTTCAGACCCTAAATCTATTAGAATAACTGGAGATGTACTGCCACAAAATCAAAAAATCAGCACCTATGTTAAATGAACAAACAGATTTCGCAAGCCATAGTTACTTCAGTACTCTCCCCTGCATATTTCAACTGTTTAGTAATTAGATCTTTAGCACTACAGTGTGGCCGAGCTGTTCTACGCGCTTCAGTCTGGAACCGCGTGACCGCTACGACCGCTACGGTCGCAGGTTCGAATCCTGCTTCGGGCATCGATGCGTGTGATGTCCTTAGGTTAGTTAGGTTTAAGTACTTCTAAGCTCTAGAGGATTGATGACCTCAGATGTTAAGTCCCATAGTGCTCAGAGCCATTTGTAATCATATGTCACGGAATGACGACATAGGCTCACTAGTAGGTAAGGCAAGTGGCAGACTTCGATTCATTGGTGCGACACTAGAAAAATCAGTCTACAACAGAGACTGTTTACAAAAAGAATTTGCGACCCATCTAATTGTGGGAACTGTGCCAAATACGACCAACAAGGGATAAGTACAAACAATCCCGAGAATGTAAATGTAGAAACTTTCACAGACCAACTGCAAGTTCGGAATCTAGGATTTTACTACAACTCGCTATGTGCGGTACGAAGCACGAACACGAAACAAACTATCATGAATTTATTGGTGATTGCCTTAAGCGCTTCGGCTATCCGAGCGCACGCCTCCAGGACCGACTCAAACTTACACACGTCTGAGGAACATTCCATAACGTGATCTGTCAATACAGACATTTAACAATAACATAATAAGTAAAACAAAACTAGTTATAGCACGCACCGAGACATTTAAACATTCTATCCGCACCCCATAAGGGAATGAATGGGAAGAAGCCGTAATAACTGGTACAATGGGACGTACCCTCTTCCATGCACTTCACATTAATTTGCAGAGTATAGATGTAGAGGTAGAAATTAGCTTTCCCACAGTTCACTCAACAGAGCTTTGCGCATTTTAGCACAGGGTAATGACATATCAGGAAAAATATACCTTACGTTAACGAAGAATTACTGTGCTAAAGATCAGAGTCATCAAAGCAGAAGCGAATCTTTCCATGGAGCGCATGGCGTCGTCAACCCGCTGCTCATTAGGTTCCTGGAACACGGCGCCACAATCTACGTACAGCGGTACGTGGACACTGTACAAAATACGATGCGCGCCAAGTGCAAGCGCTCAGGAATGTTGACGGACAGCATCATTCTGTTGCAGGGTAATGCCCGCCCGCCCGCCCATATGTCGCCAAGGTTGTTTCGACCACCAGCAGAAATTTTGCTGAAGAGCCGTTGCGCATCCTCCATACAGTCTCGATCTCTCCTTACGTGATTTCCTTAATTTTGGAGCCCTCAAGAAGACACTGGCCGCCGTATATTTGCGTCGGACGAAGAGGTGCACTCCTGGGTACAAGGGTACAATCATGTTTCCGTAGACAACCGCAAACATTTTTCTTTAAAGACACTGATCGTCTCGTCTCACACTACGATAAATGCATTAACACTTACGACGATTACTTTTGAAAAAATAAACAGTTTACTTACTTTTTTTATATGTCTCATTTTTATTTGACTGCCTCTCACACGAAGTGTGTTCAAAAAGTATCGGGAATTTGCATTTTTTGGAAATAGTTTTAATCATTCTGCTTCAAAGTAGTCCCCATTACATATTATACACTTATGCCATTTCTCCTTCCTATTCCCGAAAAACATCTTCTGGAACTGTATCTTCACGATAGTACGTAGTTCTTTCAGCGATGCACTTTTAATCTCATCTATGCTTGTAATACGACGGCTCTTTAAGATTCTTCTTATTTTTGGAAACAGAAAAAAGTCACACGGGGCCATGTCCGGAGAATATGGAGGCTGGGGAAACAGGAAAAGGTCACACGAGGCCATATCTGGCGAATATGGAGGCTGGAGCACCATCACAGTGTTTTTTAGCAAAAAATTCACGAACAAACAATGAAGTGGAAGCAGGTGCATCATTATCGTGATGCAGAAGCTATGAACTGTTTCACACGTTTCGTACCCAAAAAATTCCGGAAAGATTTCTTGACATGAGTCACTTGATATGCTAACATAATAAGCCACTTCTATTATTGTGATTCGGCGATCGTTCCTGTGGTGTCACCGCCAGACACCACACTTGCTAGGTGGTAGCCTTTAAATCGGCCGCGGTCCGTTAGTATACGTCGGACCCGTGTGTCGCCACTATCAGCGATTGCAGACCGAGCGCCGCCACACGGCAGGTCGAGAGAGACTTCCTAGCACTCGCCCCACTTGTACAACCGACTTTGCTAGCGATGGTTCACTGACAAAATACGCTCTCATTTGCCGAGACGATAGTTAGCATAGCCTTCAGCTACGTCATTTGCTACGACCTAGCAAGGCGCCATGTTCAGTTACTATTGATATTGTGAATAATGTACAGTCAAGAGCGACGTTCACCATTAATGGATTACAGTTAAGTATTCCACCAGCTACGTCCGTTTTTCTAAATTCTAATTTCCTTGTCCTGTTCCAGACCTCACGCCAGCCTGCGTGAGCTATAACGCGTGCCTTTCGGCTTCCTCTAGTAACCCGGTGTTGGCTCTCCTGCCAACCCACAACAGTTCCTAATCATTTCTTTCTTTTTTTTTGTGTTTTCATCTGGTGTTGATTGGCTGTGGCGTCCTTGCCCCCCGTTATCTGCAATGTCTTCACTGGCATCTTGGAAACGCTTATAGCACTCGTAGCCCTTGTTTTACTCATAGCAGACTCACCAAAAACACTATTCAACATTTCTAAAACTTTGTTATATTTTATTCCACTTTTATAGCAACATTTAATGAAAATTCTCTGATCCATTTTTGAAACACATCAATCACTGCCACTCGTAAACAAACGCATGTGACATTACCAACTGACGAGATATTTGACGTACAATATGGCTAGCAGTGTACAGATACGTTTCAGATATTTTTACCAACGTAACAACTAAAAATTGCACGAATCGGACTAACACAACAGCGAGATTACGAAATACCCGATATTTTTTGAACACACCTCGTATACACTTTCTGTGCAAAATTACCATACTTAGAGCGAACTACGGAAATAAAGAAAAATTTTCATCTGCTTGGTCGGATGCAGATTTGAACCGCAGCCCTCCTGAACGCTAGGCCAGTGTCTTCAGTCACAGCACTGCGTACGTCGGTACCAACTGAATGCGGGCAGATCACACTAAACAACCACGCCGCGGACATCACACTGGAACGGGTGGGACTGCACCCAGCACGCAGCCCCTGTCGGGCGACTGGCAGCTGCAGCGAGACCTGTCTTGACCCGCACTTCGGTGTAACAGTAGAGCGGCGGAATGCGCAGCAAGTTGCCGCTCGCAGGCCCGACAGCTGCGCTCCGTGGGCCGTCTCGCCTTTTTTGCTCTGATTTCGGCGTCTCAGCTGCAGCTGTCGTGACGATATACGACCGAGGCCTACCGGAACTCCCGGCCAGAGTTACAGGATCACGCTCAGAGCAGCGGGCCACTTCGCTGGGAACTGGTCCGGACCAAAGCCAGCAACTGGAAAGCGTGATGTGCGTCGGCCCAACTCCCACACCATTGTTTCCACGTTTTGTATGCAGATTAATGGCAGCCAGGTTATCTTGCACTTTTTCTTGGCTATAGAATGAACGTTATAATATGATTATGGAAGCTCATTTTTCTTGAATGAGATTTTCACTCTGCAGCGAAGTGTGCGCTGATATGAAACTTCCTGGCAGATTAAAACTGGCAAAGGTCCCGAGTTCGAGTCTCGGTCCGGCACACAGTTTTAATCTGCCAGGAAGTTTCATATCAGTGCACACTCCGCTGCAGAGTGAAAATCTTATTCTGGAAACATCCCCCAGGCTTTGGCTAAGCCATGTCTCCGCAATATCCTTTTTTCCAGGAGTGCTAGTTCGGCAGGTTCGCAGAAGAGCTTCTGTGAAGTTCGGAAGGTAGGAGACGATGTACTGGCGGAATTAAAGTTGTGAGGGCGAGACGTGAGTCGTGCTTGGGTAGCTCAGTTGGTAGAGCACTTGCCCGCGAAAGACAGAGGTCCCCAGTTTGAGTGTCGGTCCGGCACACAGTTTTAATCTGCCAGGAAGTTTATCATTTTTCTTGTTTATAGGTTGACCAGTAAACCCCATATTTTTTAAGATCGAACTCGCACGTATAAAACAGCTTAAAATGTCTTATTACAAATGAGTTGCTGTATTAAATGGCTCCGAGCACTATGGGACTTAACATCTGAGGTCATCAGTCCCCTAGAACTTAGAACCACTTAAACCTCACTAACCTAAGCACATCACACACATCCATGCCCGAGGCAGGATTCGAACCTGCGAACGTAGCAGTCGCGCGGTTCCAGACTGTAGCGCCTAGAACCGCTCGGCCACTCCGGCCGGTTGCTGTATTAAATATTATGCCTTTAAGTATCCAAGCGAAAAGAGTTTGGGTAAGGAAGTCGCTACGTGCACTCATTATGCAACACTGGATATACAGTACAGGTAAGTTGCGCTACATTTTAAGCAAACGCTAGTTTTAATGCATCTCAATGTTTATGACGGCATGTTTCCTGAACTATTTCTCGCACAATGATATAACTTAGCGAGTACATTCAGTGGTATATGTGAATACGATCACTAAATCGTGTTGCGAATAGAGCTACTAGTAAAAAAATTAATTAATTAAAACGTATTGTCTGATGTTGATCTTTTACTGCATGAAGATGGTTCAAATGGCTCTGAGCACTATGGGACTTAACTTCTGAGGTCATCAGTCCCCTAGAACTTAGAACTACTTAAACCTAATTAACCTAAGGACATCCCTGCATCGTTTCATTATTTTGTGGGGGTTGCCAGGAAGAAAAAGTTTCGTTAAACTTCGAGATTATTACGTGTAAGTTTGTTGAAAGTCGCTAAGTGCCCTCACTCTCTATAAATGGATAAAAAAGTCTGTGTATTTGTGCGCAGTCAGTTACGCTGCCTCCAAACAAACACACTTTCTAACTGCAATACTTTCCTTACTTTGTTAAACTTTAAACGTAAGATTATACGTCTTGATGAGTAGCGTATGACAGCATTTTAAGTTTTTAAATTCGTTCAATAAATACGCGAAATATGATAATCATAATTTTATTGCCCCTACGCTGCAACTAGTACTGTGTTCCGGGATAGCATTTTAGTAATATAGATCGGCATGACTGAGTTTTCTTAGTGATCTAAAATTACTTGTTGAACCCGAAATAAACTGACTAACCGTATATAAAATACTTTCTGGAGTAATAGCTTAATGAATCGCGCAGCCCGTGTTAGTATTGTATGAAGCGGTTATGTGAAGAACCTCAAATGAACGTCGGTCAGCCAACATTTCGTTACCTCTGATACACATATGCTACAAAAAAAAGGGACGCAAAGCGGTGGGGGCATAACCATACCGTAGCTTAAAGCCGGCTTCTGAAGAAAGCAGTCCGGAGTCTACAGCGCATTAGTAGATGGGTAAAACTAGGACTAACGACAGTGACCCTGGAACGCTAGCTAAACAGTAACAAAGATGGGCTCAAATTAACAACTAGAGCGCCTCGTTCGGTGAAAGCTTTTAACTTCTGATTACCTGACATAATCAGTCTTGTAGGAGACGATCTGTAATTGTGAATGTTGAAGTCTTCTTACACGACCACTTTATTTGCCAAGATCGCAATTCTTTATACAGTGATGACTAGTTTCGTCAAATTTGAACGGACATTTTCAAATCTGAAAATGCGTAAGCTTCTTCGCCACGTCCTCCGCCGAGTAAACGGTAGTAGGTGTCCTATATTCTGCCGCTGTATCTGCTAGAACATCGGATAGCTCAGATGCCCAACACACAAGAACTTAAGGGGATAACAAATAGACACGAACCTCGGATAGCTCAGATGCCGAACACACAAAAGCTTAAGGGGACAAAAAAGTGGACACTGGGTAAGAAAGTGACGTACCGCTAGTGGTTGGTTGTCACGAGAGCAAAGTGATACGATGTCGCCACTTAACAGAAGACTGTGCCTGAAAGGACAGTGCACAATAAGCCGCTTTCCTAAAACTGGCTCCTCGCGACGAGGCGGACGAGGGAAGAAACCCAACCGTATTGAGGGATCTGCATTGTGACTGCTCCCAAGAACTGCCAAATGGATTAAAGGAAGACTGCATATAATGATCGAAATGGTGCACTTTATTTATTAGTACTAAGTACAGGCAGACTGATGCATGCACTCCTGTCGGTGATTATATTCTTTTTAAAAGTTAGTTTAACCTTGCCCGCATCTCGTGGTCGTGCGGTAGCGTTCTCGCTTCCCACGCCCGGGTTCCCGGGTTCGATTCCCGGCGGGGTCAGGGATTTTCTCTGCCTCGTGATGGCTGGGTGTTGTGTGCTGTCCTTAGGTTAGTTAGGTTTAAGTAGTTCTAAGTTCTAGGGGACTGATGACCATAGATGTTAAGTCCCATAGTGCTCAGAGACATTTGAACCATTTTTTTGTTAGTTTAACCCATTTTTATTTTACATTCTATAACAGCCATTTCCAAGCACAGCTTCGTGAAACACTATCCCTAAAAGTATTTGTCGCAGTTAGCGATATCCTTTACCAATCTTGATCTGTAACAGAAACAGGATTCACAAAGATTCAGCAGGGATATTGTAAAATTTCCGTATTTCTCTGTTGTCATCATTGTATTTTTATTCATAACACTCATTCATCACATTAGACAGCCTCTAACGAGATCTGCGAATATGATCGCACTAAATGTTTCATGCCACAGATCTGCTGATGGGCTTGTTCTGAAACGCGACATGAGAAGACAAAATTACATTGGCGATCAAGCAAGTGGTTTTACCATTTAATACCAATTATGTTACAACTATGCCATGTACGTCCAAATTTAGTGTTTTTATTGTAAATTCCAATTTCTATCCGATATTTATGATGAACAAAGTATTTTCGAACAATAGTTGATTTTGCTGTTACGACCAATCGATTATGCTATGTGTGGTACGGCTTTACAGCATGTCTACACCGTCACTTTCAGTCTAATGCAGATACGTCAGACGACGAAATAGGCATGAGACGTAATTACGAGCAACGACTTCATCCGCCATAATGCATGATGCGATCAGAAGAATGGTGGAATGGTATTACGTATGATCGCTTTGTTCCAGAGAAATCCCTCACGAGACAGAACTTCTGTGATTACTGAACCGAAGGGAACGAAATTATTTCGTTCATCAGTGTGTGTGTGTGTGTGTGTGTGTGTGTGTGTGTGTGAGAGAGAGAGAGAGAGAGAGAGAGAGAGAGAGAGAGAGTGAGAGAGAGGGGGGGGGGGGGAAATTGAGTGATACAGACAATAGCGGGTACAGTATCTTAGAGATCACTGCGGATATCTTTATAGTTTCATTTTCCGTGTCCGTTGCTGCTGCAGAAAAGTCTGATATTAGAATACTTAGTTAAACTGAACAGACAGACACCGGATGTGGGCTTCGTTCCGAGGCCATTAATGGTAGTTTGACGTGTGACGTCATAGAAGCACCAACAGGAAGAGAAAAAACAAACCATATTTTCTTTCGTTCATATTAGTTTTTGAACTCTAGTTTGAGATGACAAGATCGTTCTGCGGTGTTTGCACGCTATCTACGGTAGGCTGAAAAATGACAATTTGGTTGTGAGTTGGCGAAGCCAACAAATGTGAATATTAAATCTTATTCGTAATGACACACTAATCTGTAGCGTAGCCCGAGGCCTAGATTAGGTTGAAACATGGTGGATTAATTATGAGTTGGCGAAACGGTTTAGAAAACTACAGTTAATCGGCTTGTAGCACAGCCGGGACACACCAGAACCATTGCATCTACAAGCACGAAAATAATTTTAATAAAAAAGAAGAAGGATTAAAACTTGACAAGATTTGGCGGTCGACTCTGTACCAACGAAGTGACTATCGATTACCTACAATCAAGAGAGATGGCACTAGCCAGACGCAGTGGTTAGACACTGGACTCGCATTCGGGAGGACGACGGTTCAATCCCGCGTCCGACCATCCTGATTTAGGTTTTCCGTGATTTCCCTAAATCACTCCAGGCAAATGCCGGGATGGTTCTTCTGAAAGGGCACGGCCGACTTCCTTCCCCATCCTTCCCTAATCCGATGAGACCGATGACCACGCTGTCTGGTCTCCTTCCCCAAAACAACCAACCAACCACTAGCCAGAGATAGTTTTAAAGTCGAAAGCACGTGATGAGTGGTGGCGCCATCTAAGCGCTCTATGTAAGCGGGACCTCCAGCGCCCAGCAGCCAGTCGCCGACTCAGAAGATGTTGCCCGCAGTAGGCAACGAAACGTCAGGAAGGAGAAGCAGTTTTATATATGGACCACGGCAATTCAGCCCGGAAGTTTTAATTAATGGCTTTCAGGGGTTGTTGTGAGCGGTCGTGACTACGGCCGTGTTGAAAGGGAGCAGCAAGCTTCTCATCCCGAAGGCTCATACTGTCAATATTGTTCTTTCTGTCTATAAATAAAATTGTAACTTAATATTTCGAGGGTGCTTTACTGCTTATCAATTTTAAATCTGTTTTTGAAAAGGCTTTTATGATCGCTTTGTTCCAGAGAAATCCCTCAAGAGACAGAACTTCTGTGATTACTGAACCGAAGGGAACGAAATTATTTCGTTCATCAGTGAGTGTGTGTGTGTGTGTGTGTGTGTGTGTGTGTGTGTGTGTGTTTTACTCCCTGGCAAATACTTCCACGCTCACCTAGTGTGATTAAATGTGTTAATGTTCTTGATGAATCGCTGTAGTTGAATTCTTTTATCTTGGCGGCTCGCGCATGCCAGCCCAGACGCGTGAGATTGCTGCGTTGCCAGTTGCAAACGACGCACGCGCTAAGAGGAGGAGCCCCATAGTATAGTATAGTTCGCAAACTTACGTTTAGGGGGGAGCGCGCAGTTTATGAAGTAAAGACACCACGGTCGCATTAACCCTTTCGCTGCCACAGAGACGTGCTCCCCGCATTCCGCGCTGTGCGCGATTTTGTCATCACTACACTGCTCGCCTGCTTTGACACACTTATCATTCGATTTCACAAAAAACTATTTGGCCCAAAAAATTTGATTTTTACACATCTTCCTGACTGATACCTTCCCCCCATAAATGACTTAATTTTGTTTCGATGTTCAACGCAGTTATTGTGCAGCATTAAATGTAGTAAACCATTGCACGAAATTTTGAAGAGTTTGCAGAGGTAAAAGTCCATAGCGTTATATTTTCCATATGGTCGATTTTATTTGCCACAATGTTGAGAATGAAATGTGGACAAGATACCTAAATTTCATATAAAATTTACTGTATAACAATATCTCATTTAATTTAAGTACCAGATAGGTGTTGTATGTAAAATTTAGAAATATTCCGTCTTTCGAGACTGTAATAAAAGTTTTATTTATACCAGAGTCATTTCGTTTTTTTCTAAAAAGTTCTGATTAAAACAAAATTGGCGAAGTACACAAAACTGAACTGCGGACGTAATAAAACATAGAAACTAAAACATATTGTCAGTGAGGCGCAGTGCGCAAAAAAATGTGTGTTTGTCACAACGGACAGCAAATACTTGCCAAAACATAGATCAGTTGACGAAAACATTGAACATGATGATGTTGCCAGAGCAGCGAAGCAAAGAATGCGTCAGACAATCAAGTAGCTCGTACGATCCGAAATTCTGCTCTAAATAATACTTTTAATACTGTCGCAAAGAATATATCTCAATATGAATAGTAAAACAGCGACTGCGGAAGAGAAGATATACAAACAAAACAGATAACATGAATATTGTATGTGTGCCTTTTCATCTGTGAAAAGAAACATTGGAGGACAAAATTAGAAAAACCGAAAACTTATTATAATTATAATAAAGAGACAAAGAACTAGAAATTTCAAAAAAATTATGTTCAAAAGAATAAAATTCATGAAGTAAGAAACTTCGATATTGTTTTTAAATAAAGAAAATATTAAGCACCGAACAATGTTCGAAATCAAAACCTTTCGCTTAGCAGCCAAACACCTAAACCGTTACGCTAACACAGCTCGTTGTTCTAAGCACCACCTGGAGGACTGTAAAACATCACACAAAATACCGACAATGTTGGTATGACTATGAATTATTCACGTTTCGTCGAAGTACAATAGGAAATAAACAATTGCGGCTGTTCTTTATTGCGAAAATGCGGTTCGTCGGAGTGATACAAATACCTTTCCTTGCTATCGCCTGAATTAGGAGGCTTATTGCTTGTTTGGTTTAATTAATTAGTAGAATATGAAGCAATTGGTATAAATAATGCTTTTTCCAAACTTTCTATCAAAGAAAGTCTGCTATCAAGACATTGCTTTTGTTCAATTACTTTATTTATGACTGAACGTTTCTAAAACTGAAGCCACTCGTCCGTGCTCTGCACTGCAGTCGAACTCTGGCAACGTCGTTCTCTGTTCATTGGCTGACTGTGTTTTGTGACGTCAGATGCGCAGAACGAACCTAAACTCGGCCGCCGTCGTAAATGACGCGCACTTTAGTAAATAAAGTAAATTCTTTAAGAAAAGATTTTGAGAGTAAATTCACGGTTCACGTACCATCCTGCCTGCAGGATGACAGAAAGGCCGAGCACGAGTTCGGTTCGGTGATTTATCCCGTGGCCTTTGAAAGGTGGCGAGCCTGTGGTCCGTGTATAGACATGAGCGCGGGCGACGCGCGGCCGGTGCGTGGCGCACGTGATTAGGCGGCCGTGCGACGGCGGCCGCGCCGCGCAGGGGACGGCCGAGCGGCGGGCAGGGCAGGCTGTAATTTAGTGGCTCGCTGAGAACCTGTTCCATTACCGCGGCGGCCGCGCGGCCGTTTAAAATACTTTACGACGTGCGAGAGATTACAGGCCTTCAATCAGCATTAGCCCCCGCCTCGGCCGGGCGCTGCGACCTCGCGGCTCGTCCCACGCGTGCTGCCTGCAAGCCGTCGCCTGTCAGAGGCCGTCTCGCTCTCTCTCCGAGTCGCCGTCAAACGCTGTCACCGCAATAGCTCAGCTGGCTGACAGGTTCTGTGCTTAGACACCAGTGCTGTCACTGTCACTGGATGAATGGAAAAACTGGTAGAAGCCGACCTCGGGGAACATCAGTTTGGATTCCGTAGAAATGTTGGAACACGTGAGGCAATACTGACCTTACGACTTATCTCACAAGAAAGATTAAGGAAAGACAAACCTACGTTTCTAGCATTTGTAGACTTACAGAAAGCTTTTGACAATGCTGACTGGAATACACTCTTTCAAAGTCTGAAGGTGGCGGGGGTAAAATACGGGGTGCGAAAGGCTATTTACAATTTGTACAGAAACCAGATGGCAGTTATAAGAGTCGTGGGTCATGAAAGGGAAGCAGTGGTTGGGAAGGGAGTGAGACAGGTTTGTAGCCTCTCCCCCCATGCTATTCAATCTATATTGAGCAAGCAGTGAAGGAAACGAAAGAAAAGTTCGGAGTAGTTATTAAAATCACTGGAGAAGAAATAAAAACTTTGAGGTTCGCCGATGACATTGTAATTCTGTCAGAGACAGCAAAGGGCTTGGAAGAGCAGTTGAACGGAATGGACAGTGTTTGAAAGGAGGATATAATATGAACATCAACAAAAGCAAAACGAGGATAATAGAATGTAGTCGAATTAAATCGGGTGTTGCTGAGGGTATTAGATTAGGAAATGAGACACTTAAAGTAGTAAAGGAGTTTTGCTATTTGGGGAGCAAAATAACTGATGATGGTCGAAGTAGAGAGGATATAAAATGTAGACTGGCAATGGCAAGGAAAGCGTTTCTGAAGAAGAGAAATTTGTTAACATAGAGTATAGATTTAAGCGTCAGGAAGTCGTTTCTGAAAGTATTTGTATGGAGTGTAGCCATGTATGGAAGTGAAACATGGACGATAAATAGTTTGGACAAGAAGAGAATAGAAGCTTTCGAAATGTGGTGCTACAGAAGAATGCTGAAGATTAGATGGGTAGATCACATAACTAATGAGGAGGTATTGAAAAGAATTGGGGAGGAGTTTGTGGCACAACTTGACTAGAAGAAGGGATCGGTTGGTAGGACATGTTCTGAGGCATCAAGGGATCACCAATTTAGTACTGGAGGGCAGTGTGGAGGGTAAAAATCGTAGAGGGAGACCAAGAGGACTGAAGACCACAACAACAACAACAACAAATTTTAGTTGTATTTTAGAAAAATAAAGATTTCTTGCTAGACGTTCTAGCTCCGAATGACGCAGTATTGAGTGTTATATGGGCGGCCTCTTTATCTGAAATTACAGTCCTGTGTTTTTTAACGTTCTCGTTCTAGTGGTATATGATACGAAAAGTATGTTTATGTACTGCATCTGTGTGTTGTATTGTACACCTTGTTTTCTCATTTTAAATTTACCGCCTTCATTCATATTTTACTTCGACAAAATTTTAGGATAAGTTAAGCACAGGTGTTGCCCCTAGTAATTCCATCTTATCAATGTTTTATGTGCATTACATTTATAAAGTTTTAGTGGGTATTGTATATCCTGTTTACGATCTCTCATTTTTAATCACTGCTGCGTCGCAGCGCCACCTCTTGATGTGATTCGGTATTGGGCTTCAGTACTGGCACACGACGCTGTGGCGCATTATGCTTACTACTTGAGCCCCCATCTTACTGTTACTCACTCCTGTGAACGGGAACGCGTTATGCAGCTCTTGGTGCCTCTCGGGTCCATCTAGAAAAGGTAATGGTTTTTCCTATTTTATATTTCTAGTTTTTACTGAGTTTAACGAAGGCGATGTTGGCCCGATATATTCGACGATGCCCTTTGGATACACTGACTAAAGGATTCTTAAGAAATACCAAATTAAGGTATTTGCTCTTTCAATAGGTGATCTGTTTATAATTTCAATAGGTGATCTGTTTATACATACTTATAGGTTATCCAAGTCTGCACAACGAGATCGCGGTTCTTAAATAGATGTATTTGTTCTGTTTTCTATTTAGATAACCTGAAGATGCCTAAATAAGGCGAAACGCGTCGTTGAAAAATAAAATAAACTAAAAATGGAACCAAGAATGTTTTTAACCAATATTGTTAAACACTGGTTTGCTGTTATGCCACATATGGACTGGAATAATAAAGCATCTTCATATTTTCGCGGCGCAAATGCCGATCCATAGAATTTCCGGCGTGCAGCCGCATAAATGTGACTTCTAATCTGTGGCCACATGCGCGGTGGTGCGGTCGACGGCTTCAAAAGGACGAAGCAAGTGCTGGAGCGTCAGTCACCTCGGCTCACTCTGAAGATGGCTGGACGGTATTCAGCCGAAAGATTAGAAGAAGAAGTCAAATTTATGTGGCTGCACGCCCGAAATTTTATGGATCAATAATAAAGCAAGCTACATCTAACTTTTGACAGAATCGAAGTACCGCACACCTACCATCCAATATATTTCGGAATCACTCTGGACAGGTCCTTGACATTCAAACAACAGTGCATCAAGTTATGAAATACGACCAAATGAAAAGCAGACTGCTCTGTAACGGCGTTCTTCGTAAACCTAGCAGGTGAATGTCTTTACCGAGAGATGGTGTGGTGGTATTCCCAGCTCCACAAGCGGGTTAATGGTTTCACAACAATTTCCTCATATCTGGAGAGTATTTACACAGTTAGTTACATGATGTATTCCTTCCGCATAGCACTTATCAAATTTCTTCGTGCAGAAGGAGAGCACGCTTCTTAGATTTATCGCCAGATACAAGAGGTGTACACTGAGCAGTGTCTCGTAAGATGCAAAACATTCCCGTGGTGTCAGCGTTATGACGTAAGATGTATGGGCAAGAAGAGCCTCGAATTCCTTAAAAAATTTCGATGGGTGGTCCGGGAACGTCCTTCTTACAGCCCCGACGTCTCCTCTTAAAACTTGCATTTCTGCGCCCCCTTAAAATAATCTCTGAAACGTCAGAGGTTCACCTGTGACAAGGAAGTGCAGGGCACCGTGGAAAACTGAACCCGTCAGCTACTCATGAATTTCTATACTTCCTACGCGCTGGGATCGGTGAATCAATGTCTATGGTAATTATGTATAGCTGTACTGCTCCACTTGAGCTGTAATTATAACACTGTTATTCAAATTCCTTTACATATACCTATAGTCTCCTTTTCATCTGGGTACACGTTATAATTATCTAAGGAACCTGACCCAAGAGTGAATTCACTTCGCAAGATAGCCGGAAACAGTTGGGATGGGGACACCAATACTCATAACGGCCTGCTACACTCGCTATGGCGCATACTGAGTTACTGTGTCAGCGCTCACACAACGGAGGTTGATGTGCAGCTAAATGCCATGGTATTGTTAGATCTATTCCCGTTCAGTGGGTCCCTGTCCTAGCTAACGTTGCTCCACAGGATCTAAGGGGAAAAGCAGCTAAGACAAACTTGCTCAAGATCACTTCAAATAAGAACTCTCACTTTCACGATGCTATAAAAGACCCAACCTAGTCTGAAATCACGCAAGCCACCCTGGGTTCATTCAGTATTAGCTCTTTCGATGTGCCCTCCAAGTGACGGCAACGCTGGAAAGAAAAGCCACTCGTCTTCGTATTTCTCTCCTTCAGCTATTGTATCACCTGTGAAAGTTACGCTAATAACAGGCAATCGTCCATCCAAGATTTGGAAAATATTTTTAATTTAACGTCGAAACCGTTACAAATGCTCGTTACAAACGCCAGTTTGCTTACCAGAGGCAAGTTACGTACGCCATGTGCTTGTAAACTGTGATAGCTCAAGCTCGCAGTCAAATTTCAGTTTATTAAGTTCTTGAAACGAAGATGAAGAAACAGTCTGTCATATCCCTTGAAAAACAGTCTAAAACCCATATTCATGGTTTGGCTGCATCCGGCACGAATGCGGCAAATGTCTGCGTGATAAGCTGCATGAATAGATCGTCATGCATCTGACGAGACAATGATCACGGTAAAGCTCAAGTAAACCTAACCAAGTATGCATTTCTCTGTACAGGTGCCCAAAACTTTTACAGTCAGGATCATACAATATATAAAACATTAGCGGAGTTCCTGGGAAGACGAGATATAAGACCTATTTTCCCACCCCCTAAGAAGATAAAGGAGATATTACGACTCTTAAGGATAGTCTCAGCCTCAGGATCCCTTGTGAGTACGGAAGCAGTTACATGGGTCAGTCCATCCGCACCGTTTCCGACCGCTGTGCAGAGCGTTAACAGCAAATTAAAAATCGAGGAATGCAAAAATCTGCAGTTGCTGATCACAGCCTCACAAACAAACACAAAATACTGTTTGACGAAACAGAAGTTTTGTCTAAGGCTCCTATATTTTGGGATTATTTAATTAAAGGGGCTGTAGAAATAAGAGTGTGCGATAAGAACTTCAACCGTCACGGATATAATCATAGCGGTGCATGGAAGCGAGATCTCGATGCGGAGAAGAGGCAGAGATATTCGTCCCAATGTTTACGTTACTAGGGGACACCATCGGAGACGTGAACACCACATGTGATAGCATTACGAAATTACCTCTCAATCAGAAGCCGTCTACTGGCTGCGTATGGCCACCATAGCAGCAGCGTGACAGTCAATTGCTCCTGACGAAGACGATAGAGGTAAACGCCGAAAGCTCGAGGTTCTACCTTTAACTGACGCAGCAAGAAGTCCGAAAATATTTTTTACAGCAGTGCCGTCGCGAAAGACATTGTTCTCAAAATCATACAATGGTAGATGATCCAAAACTAATTAATTTGAGATAAGAAATGTACAATCGGAAACGAATATTATATTTTTGTCCTTTGTTTTTGTTGCTGTATCTTCCAGAACACACGGGACACAGTATACAATAAATAAGCGCAAACTGCCTACAGCTCAGGCGCAACATAGTTAACGTTAGACTCCAGAGAGAGAGAGAGAGAGAGAGAGAGAGAGAGCACAACAAGAACTACGTTACGCATCCGTCTTGAGACAGAGAAATAGTTCTCAAGTGGACATTCACGCACTAAACGAGAATATAAGCAGAAACACAGCTCCATTCTGCAGGCAATACCTCAAGACAATCGTCAGACAGTATCGAACAGCGTCTTAGCTACTACTGTCTCAGGATTTTTCGTACAGTCGCTGCCAAGAAGAACCAAAATGGACGTTATTTAAGCCATTGTTCATTGAGTTTAGGTCTGTAACAGTGTTTAAACAAAAATCAGTGCAAGTGAACACTGAACTATATTGCCATACACAATCTTCATCCTTCAGTTGCTTGACAACATGTGCTCAAATGGTTCTAATGGCTCCGAGCACTATGGGACTTAACATCTGAGGTCATCAGTCCCCTACACTTACAACTACTTAAAACTAACTAACCTAATGACATCACACACATCCATGCCCGAGGCAGGATTCGAACCTGCGACCGTAGCAGCCGCGTGGTTCCTGACTGAAGCGCCTAGAAGCGCTCGGCCACCCCGGCCGGCATAGCAAGTGCATTTTCTGATACTACCACTATTGATAGAATCAACATAAACGGTGATGCAACTGTTCAAACTTTTGACCGGCAATTTCAATGCATGTATTCCAACATAGCATCAGAGTATTGCCACAATCTCCCATACACTCATGCGGCAAAACTTTTATGACCATATACTTCACAGCGCGTTGGTCCGCCTTTGGAATGTAATGCAGCTGCGATTCTGCGCGCACTGATCTGACAAGTCCTTGGTATGTTTCCGTAGGTGTGTGACATCACATGTCTACTCAAAGGGCATGCAATTCCTGCGAATTAGGGGCCGATAGTGGAGCTGATGCCCGATAACGTCCCAGATGTGTTCCATCGAGTCCAGATCGGGCGAATTTGATGGACAAGAGATCAACTTGAGTTCGCTATGACGCTCCTCAAGCCAATGTAGCACGACTTTGGCCTTGTGAGACGGACAGTTATCCTGATGGAAGATGGCATAGCCGACGTCGAAGACATCATCAAGCGTGAGATCTGCAATATTGTCAACACAATCCACAGCTGCCTATGACGCTCTTGTTACTACCACAGGTTCCAGAGGAGAATGTGGGCCATAGCATAATATTGCCTCATCGATCTGCGTTCATGGCGCGGTGCACGTTTCGAGCAATCATTCGCCTGGATGACGGTGCAACCGGATAAGATGATGGAGCTGGTGTAACAAGAAATAAAAGGGGGCAGTCAAATGAAAACCGAACACCCGTCACAGCGGGACCATGGAATGGTTGCAATCAAAAGTAAGCACCACATACACTGGGACATTTATGCCACTGGGAGACGAGAGGGTCAATTCCTGTTTCGTAGAACGCGCTCGGCCGCTGACGGACCCACAACTGCAACCACTCTTGCACCTCCTCGTCCCACTGAAACCGACGTCCACGTATCTCCTCCTTCAGGTCGCCAAAGGTGTAACAATCACACGGTGAAAGATCCGGCCTGCGCGGAGAATGCTGTGGTGTTGCACATCCAAATGGCTGAAGCGTGGACTTCATCCGATTGGCAGTGTGGAGGCGGGCGTTATCGCCAACAGGAAGATTCCGTCCAACAGCATTACTGGGCGTTTCTTGATGGTGTGTCGAAGTTTCTGTAAGGTGTCTTCATCAGGCCATAAAGTCGAAACGCCCAGGAATGTTGTCGGAAGGAATCCTCCTGTGGCCCCAACACTGCCAATCGGGCGAAGGCTGCACGGCTTCAGCAGTTTGGTTGAGAAACACTGCAACATCCTCCGTACAGCCCGAATCTTTCATCGTGTGATTTTTCATGGCTTTGGGGACCTGAAGAAAGACATGCATGGATCTCGGTTTCAGGCGGACGAAGAACTGGAAGAGCGGGTGCGGTTGTGGATCCGTCAGCAACTGACCGCGTTCAGTGTGATAAATGTCTTAACGCGTGTGGTGATTTATCTTTGAATGGAACCATTCCATGGTCTCATCCTGGAGAGTGTTCGGTTTTAATCTGACTACCCCTTATACGATTCATCACAACAAGCGACATGTTTCTGTTGATACATGGTTCAATAGCGATGCTACACTGGCCACTACAACACTACTTGCCGATGTCTTTGCGTCGACAGAAGAGATGGCCTGCTGCGGAGCCCTATGTTGAAAAATGTGGCTGAACCGGATGTTTCCCGCATTGCATTCTGTCGTCAGATTTGCTACAGATCACCGCATATCCTTCTTTACAGAAAGAGCAAACCCGTCTGTAATGAGGTGTCGAATTCCAACATCCTGTCGACTACTCGCGGTTTTACCGTCCTTCAATCTTGATTTTTTAACGCTTTAATTTCCGACAACTAGCCCTCATCGCAGGCGAATAAGTCTAGCATCCTCTACTGTCTGTATGGTTGTGATGGGGGGTTGGTTGGGTTGTTTTGGGGAAGAGACCAAACTGCGAGGTCATCGGTCTCATCGGTTTAGGGAAGGACGGGGAAGGAAGTCGGCCGTGCCCTTTCAAAGGAATGGTTGTGATGCTAGGAACTGAGCCACCCAGTAGTTTCTGTTGTCTGTGATGGAACTTCTGTGACTACAATTACGACGATAAGCCTTCGATGTTCCTTGTAAATCGGGGTAGAAACGCCTCTGACTTTATCTGATAAATCGAAAAAACATCAATTCGCTTTATAGCAGCCTGCAGTGTAATAACATTTTTACTACCTGAAATTAAACACTCAATGGCTCAACTCTCAACGGCTGTCTGCTAGCACTCCGTCACAGGCTCAGCCCCCTTCTACCTGCAATATTTTCTCCCCAAGTTCTGGGGGCGGTAAAAGTATTGGAAGTATCTGCGACAGCCAACCTGAAACCGATATCGAACATTCTTTCTCGACGGAATGCGGCGTTGTTTGGTTATTAATTCGACGACGGAAAATATTCATGCTTTAGTTAATTACTTCTCTCTGGAATGTCAAAAACCAACGAAATTTTTCTGAAATATCTTGATAATGGGTTTTTCCTATAAAACACGCACGCAACTCATACCACAAGATCTTCTTTCTCCCTCAAAATTCAATTTCTCTTGGCGGGTGATAGCTTCGTTGGATGTGGACTCTTCTACACTCGCAATGAAACTTTTAATATGAATATAGTGACTACATGTAATGTGGGAATTCAGAGGGAAGATGTGCGACACGCAACAAATTAACAGGAACGTACAGGTACTGGACAAGAAGACTTGAACGCCTATGAAAGGGGGAATTATTCGTAAGCTGCTAGTCCCTCTTATGCTTAAATTAAAGCATGTATTCTACGCGGAATTCACCAATACAATAGCAGGAATATGTACTTATTTAGGTCTGAAAATACGCTGATAGTTCAGAAAGTGACATTAGAGACGGAAACAGACTGTGACCATTCCAGATACAAAATCTGTTAAAACAGTAACGGAAATTTTGTAGTTTCACGTGTTGTATTAGATTCGCGCGATGTTTTCGTCGTTGTGTTGGTAAACATGTCTGACAAGCATATGTCCAGCGTTCGCCTTGTTGGATACTTGGTGTGTAAACACTTGTCAAAAAGATTACAACTGTTTTCGTAGTATTGACAGTTAATTATTTTGTATAAAAACGAATGAAAGAATTTGTACTACATTTTGCTGTCACAAGGAATAACATAGACTAAAGTTAAAGAAATATTGCTTTTGCTGAGAATGCTGTGAGTAAAACAAGGGTTTACGGGGATATGAGCGTTCCGAAGAAGGGAGTAAAGACATTGACGTTGACGAGCGTACCAGACGTCCCAGCACATCATCAATCGATGAAATGCTGGAATGGCAGATCCACAAATCAGAATCCTGAAGGTAATTGGCATATGAATGTTGGTTGATATATTTTTTTCAGGTGTTTTGAGTATTAAACGTGTGACAGCAAAATTTCTTCCAAAACTGTTGAATTTCGAACAAAAACAGCGGTGAAATCGCGTTACTCGAGAGCAGCTAAATGGATTCAACAACGATGCAGAACTACACTCTCACAACAAGTGATGAAGCTTTGGTTACAGATATGTCTTCGAAAGTATGACTCAGTCCCAGTGGAGGTATCCCGGATCGCCAGGACCGAAGAAAGCTCGACAAATGCTCCCAGATGTGAAGGTTATGCTCGCATTGTTTTTCGATTTTAATAAGAAAGTGCACCAGAAGTTCTTCGTTTTGTCACGCCGTCGAACGACCAATAAGGAGTAATACGTCGTAGTGCAAAAAGTTCCTAGACTGATTTTTTTCTGTCGTACAAGCGTCGTCAGCGCAGTAACTGCGGTGGCAACTTGAACTAACATCTATCAACACCAAACGTACATTCTACTAGTCAGTTTTGAGCAGGCATTGTTAAGTAGTGGACGTGTGACCATAATGTGTAAATTGAGGTGTATCATAAATAGTAATGGAGCAACATCTCTAAATCAATGTTCAAAACATTCTCCAGAATCCTCTGAAGATGAAGTGTGTGCGAAGTTTGTCCCGCCGGCCGTGACTCTTGAGCTAAAGCGGCGTGATTGAAATGCAAAACGTGTACAATGCTTCACTGAAAAAAACCGTCAGGGGCGACGAGACTTGATATTATCAATACGAACCTATTATAAAACCGCTAAGTTCAGAAACCGACATGAAGACATAAACGACATTCAGGACAATGTGACGCGTGAGTTCAACCGCATCCAACAGATCTTTTCTCCGTTTCACATTGTTGTATGAACGATCTGTGAGATGTACTCAAGTGGGGGAGAGACTGCGCACAGAACATCTGAAGCACTATTTTGCTCTGCGTTACACTTTACCTAATCAATATAACAATATAGCTTTCAAAACATTTTGTTCAACCCTAGCTACACCAGTCAACATTAAAAAAATGCATATATATGAAGCGTAATGCAAGTAATTCAATAAATCCATTAACGTGATTAGATGTAAAGTTTTGCATGCATCAAAGTTGAATAAGTCTTTTCTTAAGTTTATGCCCTGTTTTTTTTATTATATATATACAACAGGATTTGCACAGCCGTTCTTACCTCCTATTTTATAGTCGATTTTTCATTTTTAGTTTTCGCTGTATATTACGGGAATTTTTATTAACTACTTTCGTGCGTTACTTCGCAATTGTTAGAAACCCTGACTCTAATCGTATGAGGATGTAATTGCAGATCGTTGAATCAAAAACATGTCATCCATTTTCATATTGCTCGTAGTAACGTTACAAGATGAAATTTGCCCATACTACTGAAATATGTTTACCGTTTATGTATCGAAGCAAATAACTTCAAGTACCAAATGGATAAATATCAGTCGTTTGAAGTAACAGACTTTTTCTACTTCTTCTCAAATTTAGTTACTGGGGTACAACATGGTTTCCTAGACATCTACTGAGTTATATCAAAATTAATAAGTTTAGAATTTTGTCCCGTGTAGGATAAATTTCTGCGGATGCCCTTTGAGCATCCCTCGTAATATCTGTGAAGCTAAATACAGTTACCCAGCATTGCATACAATTACTTAGGCAGCGTATATCGCATTGATAGGTAGTAGACAGTTACTGCGTAATTTGGTTTCACATGCTACCTTCATTTTTGGTATATCCTACAATATTTTGAGGCGCTGGCCGGGGTGGCCGAGCGCTTCTAGGCGCTGGAACCGCGCGACCGCTACGGACGCAGATTCGAATTCTGCCTCGGGCATGGATGTGTGTGATGTTCTTAGGGTAGTTAGGTTCAAGTAGTTCTAAGTTCTGGGGGACTGATGACCTCAGAAGTTAAGTCCCATAGTGCTCAGAGCCGTTTGAACCATTTTTGTATTTCTGTCTGTAGGCAAACTTTGCAGACACAATGTGATCCCTGACAACAGTCTGAATAACCACATTTTAAGACGCGCAGTTACAGGTAGAGCGTCAAGGAGGTTCAGGAAGGTACTGCAGAGATGTGGAGTCTTGTCGACTGCAGTGCCGTGGCTAGCTGCACTAGGTTTCTCGGTTGAGGATCCATGGCGCTAACAGCCCGATCGAGGTTGTCCCACAGATTCTCGATTCGTGCTGGCCAGTTCGTTTAGGTGTTCTTCGAACCACGCACGTACGCTACGAGATGCGTACCACACTGCATTGCCCTGCTGGTAAATCCATCGTGCCCAAGAGAAGCATACTGCATGTAGGGATGGACATGGTCCACAAGGATAGATACATAGTTGGGATGATTCACTGTGACTTCCAGAATGACGAGATCACCCAGCGAGGGACCCCCAGCATGGACCATAACGATGAGTGTTGCAGTCTGTTTGCTTTTAAGCGTTTCAAGCCGAGCACGCCTGAGTTCTAGGGGCCCGATGACCTTAGAAGTTAAGTCCCATAGTGCTCAGAGTTATTTGAACCATTTTTTTGATTTTGAGGTACATTCACGACTACGTGCAGTTTCAGTCTTACAATAGTTCGATAAAATTTGCGAAAAGATGTAAATCTGTCACTATGCCAAAGGTTTTGTGTGTTTCTGCCTTTCTTTTGTACAGTTGGACGTCGAGCCCGAAACAGTCAGAATATATCACTGCGACACCTTCATCACATAAATTGTAACAGCTTTGGAGTAAACCTGGACTCGTTCACGCTGTGCAGGCAGTTGCAGTTCAAATGCAGAGTGTTTCAAGGAGAACCAGGCAGTTAAGACGAGGAAAGAGCGATCTAAGTCTTCGACATGAGACAGTCCATAAAGAGTTCAACACCTGACGCTCGGCGTCCGGCGGCTGCGCGGAGCGGCCTGCCGGTGGACAATTTACGTTCGTATCAGCGGGATCTCGGAGCTGGTTTCGTCGCCGGCCTTCTCGGCCCAATATTATAAGTCAGAACCAAGGCCGCGGGCAACAGCAAACACAGCTCGCGGCGCGAGAACTCGCCTAGACGCTGCCACACACCTCTCTTTTTCCCCGTCCTCTTCCCGGGAAACCGGCACGCTCGCGCGATAAAATATTCACGCCGCCAGACCGCGCGCAACTTCCTCAATCATCATATTATGATTATTTTATGCACTTTTAACAAACTTGTTTCCAGGAGATTCTCCCCTCCTCCCTTCACGCCCCTGCGTCCCCTCCGCACGCCTGTGGAATAGGAAGAAGCGTTCTACGGCGATCTTAACGAGCAGAGAACAAGTGGTGTATCGGCGCACTGCGATGGCAGCCCAGTGCGGTTTTTGTCAGCTTCATCCCCACCCCACACACTAGTTCAATGGCTCCCACCATTTCTCCGAGCATTGCCCCCGAAATCAATCTGAGATTAGCTCGTACACCACTCCCTCCAGCCCTACCGCCACCGCCTCCATTAACACAGAATTTCCTTTGAACACCCAATTTTTTTTTAATTACAAAAGATCAATGATACTTAGTTTTTCTAGGTGTTTATTAAACGACGAACTAATGAATAGTTGAAACCACTGGTACTGCTTCTTTCTAACAACTTTTTTTATAGAATAATGAATCAACTAAGTGCGTCCCAAGCGCTGCCTATAGCTCCTCAGAAAACAAATAAAACTATCCACACTGAGGGTACACACTTGTTATAAAACGTACTTCTTCTTCGCCAATCCGCTCTCTAGCGACATTTGCTTCGCCCACGTGTTGCACCGCCATATAAAATAAACAAAGTTAAAATGTGTGCTCAATACTTATTATTTGTGAATCACTTGATTGCCTGGTACTCATTTCTGAACTGGCAGAAATTGGGCAACCTCAGGCTAGCAATGCTTTGTCTCTCACCTCTGACACTAATAATAATAACAATAATAATAATAATAATAATACTGCATAGGTCTTACAGCAACGTAGTAACCATTACAAAGATACTGTTGTGTTGTGCTGTCAATTAGTTAGTTTATCTGTTGGGAAGTGAATAACGGAACAAATTATGATCCGTTTCGGGAACTAGAAAAACTCAAATTTTCATGAGATATTAGCGCGTATATGGTGTATATGACTCTTACTGTCACAGATACATGGCACAAAGTACAAAATATGTTGTCTCGAATGAAAAACAGCCCATAGTTACACTAATTACGTTTATTTTAAGCCTTGACCATCGTTTCTGCTATAATAATATAGCCTGCTTCAGAAGTTCTAAAAAGTGACCAAAATGACATCTAGACCAGTAATGCAGTCTATACATAAACTTCAAAAATTACGTATGTGATAACATTACTTACATAAGCTTTTAAAAATGAAAAATGTCTTAGCCCAGCGGCTCCGTCAAGATCAATAAAATAAAATAACTTCAACAGACACAAACCTGTTTTAATCATAAGTAAAATTACATATGGCACCGTATGTCCTTCGCCACTACATCTGTTATACAGGGCGCACAGTCGTCAAATGTGCTACACCCCACGCGCCATAGATGACGGTCCGCATCTCGTGGTCGTGTGGTAGCGTTCTCGCTTCCCACGCCCGGGTTCCCGGGTTCGATTCCCGGCGGGGTCAGGGATTTTCTCTGTCTCGTGATGACTGGGTGTTGTGTGCTGTCCTTAGGTTAGTTAGGTTTAAGTAGTTCTAAGTTCTAGGGGACTGATGACCATAGATGTTAAGTCCCATAGTGCTCAGAGCCATTTGAACCATAGATGACGCTCACCACAGTGACCTACATCGCACCGTTTATCAGGAAACTAGTTGATATCTACGATAAAATATTAATAGCAAGTCTACAAGTGCAACTGAAGGACCATGTACTAAAATACGACTGTCCAACAGTTAACATGCTGTTGCATACGATCATTAAAGTGGTTAATAGTGTAACAGATGTAGTGGCGGAGGACATACGGTGCCATATTAATTTTACTTATGATCGAAAGAGGCTTATGTCTGTTGAAGTTATTTTATTTTATTGATCGTGGCGCAGCCGCTGGGCTAAGACATTTTTCATTTTTAAAAGCTTATGTAAGTAATGTTATAACATACGTAATTTTTGAAGTTTATGTATAGGTTGTATTACTGGTCTAGATGTTATTTTGATCACTTTTTAGGACTTCTGAAGAAGGGTATATTATTATAGCAGAAACCATGGTCAAGGTTTAAAATAAACGTAATTAGTGCAACTGTGGGCTGTTTTTCATTCGAGACAATTTTGTAACGGTTGCTGGTGTTGCTGCCACGATGAAAATAATACAAAATATGTATTTCTGTGCCGGCCGGGGTGGCCGAGCGGTTCTAGGCGCTACAGTCTGGAACCGCGTGACCGCTATGGTCGCAGGTTCGAATCCTGCCTCGGGCATGGATGTATGTGATGTCCTTAGGTTAGTTAGGTTTAAGTAGTTCTAGGGGACTGTTGACCTCAGAAGTTAAGTCCCATAGTGCTCAGAGCCATTTGAACCATTTTCGTATTTCTGTCTGTAGGCAAACTTTGCAGACATAATGTGATCCCTGACAACAGTCTGAATAACCACATTTTAAGACGCGCAGTTACAGGGAGAGCGTCAAGGAGGTACCGCAGAGGATCGAGGTTGTCCCATAGACTCTCGATTCGTGCTGGCCAGTTCGTTTAGGTGTTCTTCGAACCTCGCACGTACACTACGAGATGCGTACCACACTGCATTGTCCTGCTGGTAAATCCATCGTGCCCAGGAGAAGCATACTGCATGTAGGGATGGACATGGTCCACAAGCATAGATGCATAGTTGGGCTGATTCACTGTGACTTCCAGAATGACGAGATCATCCAGCGAGGGACCCTCAGCATGGACCATTCCGATGATGGTTGCAGTCTGTTTGCTTTCAAGCGTTTCAAGCCGAGCACGCCACCCGCATCTGGACGATGAAGCACAAAACGTGATTTATCTGAAAAGGCCACCTGCTGCCGCTCAGTGGACATCCAGTTGGGGTAGTGGTGTGCAAATTCTAGACTTCGTCTCCGGTGAACAGCAATCAGCATGGCTGCATGAACCAGGCGCTTGCTGCAGGGGCCCATACGCAGCAATGTTCATCTGGGCGTCAGTTGCTCAACACCTGGACGTCTATTCGCCCGAGTAAATCGCCACTGCCGTCGTTGATCCCTATCACGAAATTTGAAGAAAAGTTAAAAAAAATTGCAGCTTGCGAGAGTGAACGAACACCTTCGCAGTCAATAGACTTAGAGGAATGGAGAGGAGAGGAGAGGAGCGCAGTCGAGGAAGAAGTCCCACCTCCCTCTCGCAGGGCTGGCAGCCTACGTGCGTGTCCTGTGCTCCTGCGGAAGCAGAACTAGCACAATGCTCGTAGAGATCGCCGATCTCTTCTGGTGTTGCGAGGATCGTACTCCAATCCCGTCACGGATCAAGATTATCTCTTCACTCATTTCAAAACAACAAAGCATTCGGTCTACAGTTCAAGTGTTTCCTGAGATTAGAAGTGTACTAAACGAAGTAGTTCATGTCCACCTTCTATCAGTATCTTACGCAAGCATAGTTCGAAATACCCCACCTAAAACTGCCACGTCATGTGCCCGCTAAATAACGACGACCATATTAATATTTTGCAGATATTTGTACTTAAAGGCGATCGGAAGACTTCACTCTCCATGACGACTGGTATGTGAAACGCATTATTTAGAATGGACTACCAGTAATCTTGATATCATTTGCTTGAAGCAATAATCATATTCACTACGACTATTTCTACAAGCAAGTACACGTTTCACAAGTAACAAAGTAAGGACGTTTGGGAATGCGCCCTTGAAATATATGATTGCGTCTGGATACGTGGAGATCAAACACATAGGCCTAATTTTGTCCCGCACTATCTCACAGACTGATGGAACTGTGATGTCTGATCAGCTTTTGCACGACGAGATAACGGTGCCTTATGGTACATGCGTTATAATCGGATTTAGGTCACCGCAGTTTATGTTCGGACATTCTGTTACGAACGATAGACATAGTTGTTATTGCATGAGGGGCAAACGTATCAAAACTAAACCGAGCTGCAGCGGATGGATATGGCGTAATGCTAATCCCCGAAACTACGCTGTCAACATCGTGTGCAGTGCACTTGGTGTTCCTATGTGTAGCCAATGTGTATTATCGTTATGTCACATGAAGTAACCATCATATGACACTGCGTAACAAAGAAAATACGTGAATTATCCGTTATGAGATAATGTATAGTGGTTGCCATTACAAACGTAATTTGCCTCGATGAGCTGTAGCGCTAAAATGCACACAATCCGCTAACACTCTCGATAGCAGCATCGCATTATTGCTCGCTGTAACTGAGTATGAAAAACTACTAAGATCTGTAAGCAAACGATACTACTTCAATTTTTCAAAGCTCGCCAGCATTTTGCAGTGCCTGGTGAAACATGAAAAGCTAAATAACGTATCTACATATTACACGCTGGTTATGGACTGACAGTAACAAAACAGTTGTTTATTGCTAAGACAACTTAACTATGTATACTTTCAAATTATTGTAGTTAAATATAACGTTGAAGTTAAAAAAAACTTGACCCATTTTCCGGATATAATAAGCTAACAGTCTAAAAGTGAGGGGTGACCAGTGCCATCAATAGAACTGTAACCCACAGGATGGTTTCTCAGAATCGAGGTACATATCTGTTCTATTAGGTTGATTTCTGCTGACTACTGCCGCTAGCGGGATGGTAGACAATTTATGTAGTACAAGTCGGCCAAAACATTCTTTAAATTAGCTTGTCGAACACACTCATTTCCATAACCACAATCGTTTGAATAATCTGTTCAGTAGGAATACAGTCAACATTTGTGCTGCCGAAGACAAAAAAACGTCGCGAGCGCAACTGTCTCGAGGAAAATTTAAGTATATCAGACTAATTGGTTAAGTTGGATAATTCGTACGAAGGTCATGCTGCTGAACTGCAACATCAGTGATGGTGATCGCGCAGCTAGTAACATTACTGCCGAACGCGTCACACAGATGCTACGGACAAATGTTTCTTAGCAGCTATCTGAATCGATCAGCACAGCGTATGGCGTACAAGATTGGCAATTCTATGTTTCATGCTAGTATCGATTTCGATTTATAAGGTTAACTAGCCGCACAAAGTAATACTGAAGTGAAATCAGTTGTTTTATCTGACTTGGCACCGACGACGTAGGCTAATTATGAGGGCGAATCAGCCCTCATGCCTTTATTTTTTATTAGCCAAAATAAGGTAAGTACAGGTAATTACAAATGGCTCAAATGGCTCTAACCACTATGGGACTTAACATCTGAGTTCATTAGTCCCCTAGAACTTAGAACTACTTAAACCTAACTAACCTACGAGCAGCACACACATCCATGCCTGAAGCAGGATCCGTACCTGCGACCGTAGCAGCAGCGTGGTCCCGGACTGAAGCGCCTAGAACCACTCGGCCACAGCGGCCAGCAGGTAACTACAAATATATGTATTATTCTACGTACTTTATTTTTCCACATAGTTCCCACACCAATTCAAATATATGTCCTATCGCAGCACTAAACTCGAGATGTAAAGGGACATTTCGAGGTAGAATTCGCCTGGGTGCCTGGAACCACCGTCGGACTGCTCCCTTGGCTTCATTGTTGCACGTCGTGAATCGCTGTCCTACGAGGAACTTCTTCAGCGGACCAAAAACGTGGACATCAACACACCTCGCCCCGGGTGATATTCACATTTGCATGGTAGGTGGCCCAGACTCTCCCTGTGATATGACCGGAGCTTGTCGGCGGTTCTGACTGCTACCTGTGGCCTCGCATTATCATGAAGAATAACCATGTGTCCACATGGAGAAGTCTTCGCCACTTCTTCCTGATGGCACCCCGCAAACGTGACAGTGTGGAACAACAACTAACGGCACTGAAGGGTGCACTCATGTTTTATACAATCAGCGAAGAACGCCTTCTCCCCGAACGCTCATTGTCATGCAAGTCTCCACGACCTTTTGCGAACCCACAACACCATCACTGCCTCATACTTATCAAGGCGAGACACTTTTACCTATCGTGGGCTGATTTTCTGTGTGGATTTCGATTGGTGTTTGTCCCTTGCTTCATAGAAAACGAATCACACTTCTTCGCTCGTTTCGTTTGAAGCACAACCGTCGTCTTCAACAGCTGACAGCTGCGGAGCTACCGGCAGATCAGGCCGGGCAGGTCCAAGAAAGCTCCGCCGCTGGTGATGAATATGTTGACTTAGTATTTACAGCCATAATTTGGCTAACGAAAGGGGAACAAAATCTTTCTGATTAGGTCTCATATTTCTGATCACAAAAGCACAGAAGACTGAGAACTTTCCAGTCGGTCAGTTGGAAATGCCAAACAGGAAACAATGAAATAAGTTGATGATACGAATATGCGAGACCGCAGAATGAAGGGTACACTACATCCTACACACACACACACACACACACACACACACACACACACACACACACACACACACACACACACACACAGTGACGCGATTACTGGTAACTTACGAACTACGTATGCAGAACAACATTTTAACACAGAATTTGGTAATGTTTAGAAATGTTTTCGCAGGATGATAACTGCAGATTAACTTCATTACCATTGTCCAGAACCCAACCAAAAATCGAAACAATGAACAAAGACTACAGAGATAACTCCAAAGGAAATGAATACCGTTTCTCACTTGGAAAAGTGAGTAACACTAAAAAACGTATTCCAAGAAGTCAGCATCATATCTAGGAGATATAATGTTTCATACTTTGATCGTTTAATGTTGGAGTCGAAAATGAGTACTATCGGCAAAAAGGAAGCAATCTTCTCCAAAGGAAGAATTGATTCTTACTTCTCAATCTCATCAAACAAAAAAGTGGTACATCCACAACGCCGAAGTATATAACAGAGCTAGACAAAACCCATTTTACCGACGAGATGAAAAAATCGGAAACTTCCTAGTTTTTTTCTTTTCCGCCAGGTAAATAGGCAATGGAATGGCAAAAGATTTACAGTGCGTTTTACTAACTACCTATTCCTTTTAAAAATGTAAGATAAATTATTCACGAGGAAATTTTTCAGAAATTTTGAAGAGAGATTTTGCTATGGGCACTTTATTCTGATCTTAATTTATATTATTTCCGTATTCTGCACAAAAAGCTTCTTCAGAATGGCAAGTTCGAAATTCCTAACTCAATTACATCACGATCGAATACAGTGTACTGCCTGACACAGTCATGTCGGCTAAATATCTTGGCGTATCGTTGAAAAGCCATATGAAACTGAACGACGATGTAAGGCCAGACTGTGGAGGCCCAGAGGATCACTACCGGTGGCCGTGTCATCCCGGCCTTGGGCTTCATGCAGATGTTCTATCGGCCGTCTAGCAGAATTTCCAGGCCGCGAAGCAGCTACTACTGGCTCAAGTAGGTCCTCAAAGGCATCACGAGGCTGAGTGCGTCCCGTACAGTCTACCAGCACATGAAAGTCCTTGACAGTTCCTGGAATCGAAGCCGGGTCCTCTGCATGGCAGCCATCTACAGTGACCACTCAGCTGCGGAGGTGGTCCTAGGACGATAGTAGGGAAGGCGAATTACCGTGTACGAGTATAAAACACTTGCGCGACGCAGTGTTGAATATTGCTCGATGCTTGCGATCCCAACACGTTGGGTTAAAAGAAGACATCGAAGCAATTCAAAGGGAGTTCTGCAGATTTAGTTCTGGTAGGTTCGACAAACACGTGAGTATTACGGAAACACTACGTGAACTAAACGGGAATTCCTTTAGGGAAGACGACGTTATTTTCGTGAAACACTACTGAAAAGAACTAGAGAACCGGCATTTGTGACTAACTGCAGAACAATTCTACTTCTACCAAGGTACATCTCGCGTGAAGATCGCGATGACAAGAGAGATCAGGGCTCATACGGAAGCTTAAAGACAATCGTTTTCCCTCGCTGCATATGCGGCTGGAACAGACAAAGGAATGACCAGTAGTGGTACAAGGTACCCCCCCCCCTCCCCACATGCATCGTAGCTTGCGGAATGCGTACGTAGACTTATTTGATATCACTAGTAACCAAAGACTGATAGACAACATAAGGATATTTGAATTTGTTAAAGTAACTCACCCAGAATTTGCTGTTTCCATGCGCTCGCAAACTGCTTCCAGTTGGAAACTGCGGCATGCAGGCTGCAGAAGCGCAGGTCGAGATTGCAGAACCAAGCAAAGCGAGGCCGCCCTAATAACAATGCGAGGATTGACGGCGGGTGCCATGCACGCAGGGCCAGGGGGGCCAACTTAATAACGCCAACTTCCGACGAGGATAAGCGCGCCCTGGGCACGGCTTTAATTACTTTTTCATTAAAATGCCCTATGCCCGATAAAAGAAATTCCGACGCTTAATTAATAATTCCAGACATTTGGAGCGCTTTGCGCAGTACAGATGTTGGCGGCGGTTCGCTTTTTCATCCAATTAGAGTCGACCGCCTACCCTGGCCATTAGTAGGGCGGCATCTGCCCCGCAACGGTCACTACAAAGTGAAAACGGCGCTCTTGCCGCCGCGGATTATCGTGGCTTGCAATCACACGCCGCTATACCAAAACCACACTAAACGGGGAAAAATGTCGTCGAGCTGACAATTTCTACTCCCTTAACTAGCTATAATGAGCGTTTAGAATTCCCTGCCGCAAATACAATATGCATACACAAAATCATCACAACTTATGATTACATGGCTGTAAGAGCATGCATTTTACTGGACTTGGCCACTTCATTCAACATATCACATCACTCTACATGAAGGAAATTGATAGACAAAGGCCTTTCACGACACCTGTGTACATCACTTCTGTACGTCGTGTACATTATCTGTATGTCCGCTGTGTAACAGCATTTTCTGTAGAAGCACGGACACATCAAGCATCGTACTTTCGTGAGGTGTAAGTTGGGAGCTATGGGATATGGAAATACATGTCATCATTCGAGAGAAGTACCGAGACTGGAAATGGAAAGATCTGGAACTTGTTCAGGCGCTCATGACCACGATGCTGAGGGCCCCACAAACCAGCATCATCATTAAGTACATGTCACTTTAAATTTGTGAGATTTCATCAATGAAACTGGACTCGTTTCGGTGTACTTATGTCGGAATCTGTCCTTTGTTATGCCTATGTACTAGCGTACCAGGTTACGGCTTAAACTTATATATACTATGAATTATTAAAACCACCTCTTGTGAACATTTCCAGTGTTGAGATGGCTGTATGGATATGTTATGAACGCCAATAAATTAAAAAGAAGTCAATGAAATTCGCAAACAACGCCCCCATCCCCAAACATCTCATACATTTTCATGATGGAACTTCCTCTGATTAAGGACAAATTACCATTGGTGTTCCACAGGGTTCAATACTGATACTGCTCCAGGTCTTGTTTGCGTCTCGGGGTATAGTCCAAGGATCGCGGCTCCACACCAAAGTCAGCAACACACAGACCGATACTACAGACATCAGCGATGTCCCGCTGCAATCCACAACAACGAATCGGAGAGGCTGAACAAGACACCCCGTCTCTCTCTCAGCACAGCAGCGCCCTAGTTCGGAGGTCAATATAGAGGCGAACTTGGAAGCGCTCTGCTCAGTTCTGTGACCTCAGCTGAAGCAGTCAACATCACTGAGTAGGACTAAAGAGTTATTCAAGTCTCAGATGGAAATGTACTTTTGTAAATACTGAACGTTGTGCTTCAAGAAAAAAACTGTTGATTAGTGCATCAAATGATGTTTTAATAGTCAATGACCATTTTAAATTATCAAGCAGTCCTGTAGCAAGGTACTGTATCATTTTAAGTAATTTTTTATCACTCATGTAATAAACTCAAGTAATATTTCACATGTTGTAGTTCAGAGAGCAATAAAATAACCCAAGGTTAGGACGGAACGACTGTACATTTGTCCGGTCATAGCACGTATTACGTGAATGAAGCAGAAATAGTGCTCTTTCCTAATGGCTGATCATAACCAAGCCGAACAGAGATACAACAGAAGAAAAAATAAAATATCAACAGAAAAAACAATAAACGAAATATTCACAAACTTTATTGATTGAGTCTCGATAAATTATTTATTAGTTACAAAAAACACAGTTCATTTAGTTCTGTATAAGATGGCACACATCATCACCAAAATAGGTTTTGCTGATCGTGTTTGACAGCTTTGATAAATCTTTGAAACGACATTTTGTAATGCGCAATCGTACAATTAAAAGCAAATTATACACCACGCTCACTTGTTACAAAATGTCATTTCTAATATGATATCACCATTAAAAATAAAGCACGGTGGAAAGCACACATAAAAATGAAAGTTAAAAATTCCAAGATGTGCACGTTGATAGAAACTTATTATAGATCATTCCAAACGCTTGCATTCACCGACACTTGCTCTGTGTCTAATTCTCATTTTAGTGATGACAGGTGACAAAAAATAGCTTATTATGCATAATTTCACTCATTATACATTGATGTCGTATGGTATATTTCCTGGAACAATTCCACACAGAAACGTGCTGTAAGGTTAATAACTGGCGTTCATTCTCTAACATCACGAATGCTGGTGTTTAAAAATCCAGCTACATTAACTGTGATGAGAAGGACCTCCCGCCTACCCGTCTCTCTCTCTCTCTCTCTCTCTCTCTCTCTCTCTCTCTCCCTCTCCCTCCAGTTTAGTTATGAATCTTTATTCTACATCGTGCCGATCGGTGTGTGATGTACAACACAGACAGCACCAGCATTCCTTAGTTTTCTCTCTTCGAATCACGGTTGTCGCAATGGGACAAACTTCTTAATACCTAGTTTTTTTTCCGCAGATTGGGGTCTAGTGAGTGCCGTGATGGCAGCTCAGGTTATTCAGTAAGGGGTGTAGCCACCCTCTGTAATAAAAAAACTAGAGTGGTGTAACGTGACATCCTCCTCTAGCATTACTTTTCTTCAACAATAGTTGTCGATACCAGTATTATTTTCCGAATTTTGGACAGGTCAATATTGTCTCAGAAATAAATAACAGACTCCAGTCTGCAACACATTTCTTTATGAAAGCAGGTCGATTTACTCAGGATTCCAATACACTATATTATTCCTTGCTCTCTTGGCTACAAAACCCTACTTTTCGTCATAATCTCCGCCCAAATGCGATAGCCTTACGTCACCTTACTGAGAGAGATTGTATGCCCGCATGGTACCTCTCTACTGGCCGGCGTCGAAGCCAACGTCTTCCTGCATCGATAACCTCCCCATAATCCACGTGCATCTTTCACTGGACCGAACAGACGGAAGTCTGAAGGTGCGAGATCCGGACTGTAGGGCAGATGAGGAAGAACAGTCCAATGAAGTTAACTGAGCGCATCCCGTGTGCGTTGTCAAGGAGAAGGAGAAGTTTGTGTGTGCCGCGCGGGGTAACCGCGTCGAAGGTTCGAATCCTCCCTCTGGCGTGCGTGCGTGTGTGTGCGTGTGTGTGTGTGTGTGTGTGTGTGTGTGTGTGGTCCTCAGTTTAAGTTACATTGAGGGCCGATGACCTCAGCAGTTTGGTCCCATAGGAACCTACCACAAATTTCCTAAATATCCAGAAGTTCGTGTGCATTTTCGTGGCTACGAAAATGTTGAAGTTATTTCTTCAGTTTCCTGCTGATAGCACAATACAATTCAGGGTTGGTTATTCCACCGTGAGGCAGGACATCGAACAGAATAATCCCTTCAGAGTCCCAGAAGACCTTCGCCAATTCTTTACCGGCTCAGGATTCGGCTTTCTGAGTTTTTCTTCGGAGGAGAGGTGGTGTGGTGCCACACAATGGATTACTGTTTTGTTTCCAGTTCCAAATGATAAACCTATGTTTTATCGCCTGTGCCGATATTCGACAACAAATTGACGCGATCAGCCTCGCAACGCACAAGGAACTCCGCAAAGGTGGTACTTCGCTGCTCTTAATGGCCTACTGTTAGGCGGCGAGGAACCAAGCGTGAACACATCTTTCAGTAACCTAACCCAACAGGTGAGACAATGGACTCGCATTTGGGAGGACGACGGTTCAATCCCGCGTCCGGCCATCCTGATTTAGGTTTTCCGTGATTTCCCTAAATCACTCCAGGCAAATGCCGGGATGGTTCCTCCGAAAGGGCACGGCCGACTTCCTTCCCCATCCTTCCCTAATCCGATGAGACCGATGACCTCGCTGTCTGGTCTCCTTCCCCAAACAACCCAACCTAACCAACAGGTGAACGCATGTGTCAGTACTATGAACGAAGGCGTTCAGCTGTACGATGAGTTGTTTGATTGTTATTCGTCGACCACATCGGATGAGAGTGTCCTAACGTTTTAACATTGCAGGAATCGCAGCTCCGGCACGCCGGAGATCGGACAGGTTTGCGCGACCTTGTTGCGATGATGACAGACGTTTCGCCGAACGACTCACCGTCCTTTTGGCCACTATTAGGCCTCCACAGATATTCTTCAATCCCGTACCAATATATGCGATGTCCTGGTTTTTCGCCAAAAGAAAGTCAATGACAGCTCTCTCCACGTAAAGCACCTCCGTCAGAGAGGCTAGATATAGCGCCACCACCTATCGGAACTTCATGAAACCATAAGTGCCGAAGCGGGAATATTCCAAGATGCCCCACAACAAATTCCACATTTTTTCAACAGAAATCATCCGAGAAAAAAATGATGCATTACTTACTAAATGCCCTCGTACGTTGACATCCGACCATGTCTTCTGTGTGCTTCACGTATTTTGGGAGGCAGAGTAGAAAAATTTATGTTTATTCCATAAGACACCCGAAGACGAATGCCATCCGTCAACTGATCGAGATGTTGCTTTCTCTAACATATCTGGTCTAAGCTTGGGCTTCTGTACCCGGCCCAGAGGTTGCTGTTTGTGAGGTAGCGTGTGGTGGCTTGCAGTGAGGCACCTCGCCGGTGGAGCGCATAAATCGTGACGGCGGGTGGCCGGGGGCAGTGCAGCTGGAGGAGAGCCAGAGCCAGCGCGGCTGGATGCAAAGTGCGCCGCGCCGCGCCGCGCCACGCTGCTACGCGCCGCTGCGGCCTTGGGCGGACCGGTCTGGCCCGGCGCCGCGTTCCCGTACTGCGGCCCTAGCTGCTGGCGGCGCTTCCGTCACGGCTTCAGAAAGGTTAAAAGGCCGCCGGACCTGGCTCTCCACGCCACCGCACAAAGCGCTTTGCATTTCTGCCGCTGCTATCAGCACGTCGCACGAGGCTTCTCTCTCGCTGTTATCATACAGGACGGCTCCGAAGCTTCAGGGGGCTGGAATACAGTCGAAACTTACACTGTGCAGCCGCATTCCTGTGACCACCTGTCAAAAGTCTAGACAGCCATTTTTTGCAGCGCGAGACGTGCAGCAGGCGAGTCAATGAGGTTCTGGAAGGACCGATACGGATGCGTAGCCGTGGCGAGTCCAGTGCTGTGGCCACCTGTGCTATGCTTCTCGGTTGAGGACCGATGGCGAAAACTGCCCGATCGAGGTCGTCCCACATATTCTCTAAAACTAAAAAAAAAAAAACTATAAACTCCGAAGTCCAATCGGCCGCGGTGTCACCCTCAGCCAAGAGGCGTCACTGGCTGCGGATATGCAGGGGCATGTGCTCAGCACACCACTCTCCGGGCCGAATGTCAGTTTACGCGAAGGGAGCCGCTACTCAATCAAGTAGCTCTAAAATTTGTCTCACAAGTGGCTGAGTGAGCCCCGCTTGCCAACAGCGCTCGGCAGACCGGATGGTCATCCATCCAAGTGCTAGCCCTGCCCGACAGCGCTTAACTTCGGTGATCTGACGGGAACTGGTGCTACCACTGCGGCAAAGCCGTTGGCCCACATATCCTCTAATGGGTTGAAATGCGGGGAGATTGATAGTAAGGGGAGTGTAGTAAACTCATCCTGGGGCTCTTCGAACTACGCACGTACTCTTCGAACTGTAACACGTCGCATTGTGCTGCTGGTAGACGCCGTCGTGCAGAGGAAAAACAGCCTGCATGTAGGGGAGATGCTTCCCTTGTCTCGGCAACAAGGAACAAGCCATCATACGTGTTTGAGTTGTGATTGTGTGTGTGTGTGTGTGTGTGTGTGTGTGTGTGTGTGTGTGTATTGTTTGGGGGAAGAGACCAAACTGTGAGGTCATCGGTCTCATCGGATTAGGGAAGGGCGGGGAAGGAAGTCGGCCGTGCCCTTTCAAAGGAATCATCCCGGCATCTGCCTGGAGCGATGTACGGAAATAACGGAAAACCTAAATCAGGATGGGCGGACGCGGGATTGAACCGTCGTCCTCCCGAATGCGAGTCCAGTATACCATCAGTGTTTGCTGAAGTTATGGAAAATAATGTGTATTTAAGGATAATTGATCATTTTTCATCACATAACGTGCTATCAAATGTACAGTTCGGTTTTAGAAGTCGTTTAAGGGGACATTATAAGCAAAATTCGTTGAAATTTGATATTTTCTGTTTCCTGCTCCATAATGTACTATGGACTTTCCTGAACATTTTGATATATAATACATTAAAAATCAAACAATTATGAGACCTTCAAATAATATTTTGAATGTTGACGTGTGACTGTTTCGCGGCTACGCATGTACTATCACAGTTGAGCAGTCACATCTTGGGAACTACAGTCTAGAAGGCTGTGAATTGCTTTGTTTTGTGCCGACTGCCACGTCTCAAAAGTTGGCATTACGAATAAACAAATCAGTACTTTCTTTCTGATACTACTGTTCGTTGAAAGTAGTGTGACTTTCGGCTATTTTTGTAGTAAGCTAACTTCTACTGCTTTTTACAGGAATGTTATGGGAAGGCCATTAGAGATAACTGTGACAATTTAGAGAAGATGAAGAGAGCTGTGTGGAGCACTTTCTTTCATCGAATATAAACAGATGAAAAGCCGTGTCATGCTTTGTGTCCACCTCCACCAAACACTTGGTGTAAATATAGGCAAGCTGAATTTTCTGGGCACCCTACATGAATTTACACATTAATATTCTCTTGCTTTGGCAGCAATGGAGGCAGTCAAACCTATTTACAGAGATGTGGCAAACCCTGAGCTACTACAGAAGTGTTTACATGGGAAGAGCCAGAATGTGATGAGTTCTTCAATAATGTTGTATGGTGCCGTGTGCCTAAAAATGTATTTGCTCGCCTTTGATTCTAAAGTTAGCTGTGTCTGATGCTGTAATAACTTTTAATGGTGGAAATTATGAAAGACATTAGGTTCTGGAGAAGTTAGGAGCAAGATTTGGACAGAACACAGCTAAAGGACTGCTGGAACTGGACGAGCTTCGTGCACGTGAAGCAGAGTTAGCTGCTCAGTAAACGACAGAAGAAGCAAGAAAGAAAAGTAGGAGGCAAGCACTGGGCCATTGTGACACTGAAGAAGAGACAGACTATGGGCCGGGGTGGCAATTCCAGTGCATAAAAGACGCAGAAATTTAAGCCTGTATAAGAATTTCTAATAAAAAAGTTTTAAACCTCAATACCTCTGAACTACATTTTTTGCAATAAATGACCCGTTTTCTAAAAAAGTACTGATGGCAGAAACATGAAATTTTCACATGCCAAGTGTGAGATTAAACACATAAGGAACTAGAACAATTAAAATATCCTGAGTTGTTTTGTTTTTATGTTCATTTATTACAAAATTCTGTCAAAAAATTGAGTGTTTCAAAAAAAAGATAATATGCCCCACAATACAATTTTAGTAGTAATTCTTTTCAGTGTATCTAGAAAGGTGCATTCAACAATTATGGAACATTGTAAATTGGTGTCTTAAAAAGTTTCCAAGATAATGGGTCACAAAACTCGATAATTTAACGTTGGCGGCATAGAACATACAGTGTCCCCCTAAGAACTGAAAATGCTATATTCTCTTTTTTCTGTGAGGTATTTGATGGGTTAAACAAAAGGTTTCGAACGCTAGGCATATTTTTTTTATTTAACTAAGGCGTTTGATTGTGTTGATCACAAAACATTTATCCAGACGTTCGACCATTACGGAATACGGGGAGTATCTCACAATTGGTTCACCTCTTACTTTAACAGCAGACAGCAAAAGCTCATTATTCACAGTGTTGAGTATGGCTGTGATATGGGGTCTGAGTGGGGTACGGTCGAATGTGGGGTGTCCCAGGAATCAGTGTTGGGGCCACTCCTGTTTCTTATTTATATAAATGATATAAAGAGAACTAAACTCCGCCCTAAAGGGCCTTGGAAGGACCAATGGTACAGACCGGCCGCCATGTCATCCTCAGCCAACAGTGTCACCGGATGCGAACATGGGGCGACATGTGGTCAGAAAACCGCTCTCCCGGCCATATATCAGTCTATGAGACCGGAGCCGCTACTTCTCAATCAAGTAGCTCTTCACTTTGTCGTACTAGGACTGAGTGCACCACGCTTGCCAAAAGCGCCACGAAAATTAATCTACTTTGCTCATTTTCATTCGCTTATGTCGTATGGTATTATATTTTGGGGTAACTCTTCCCATTCTAAAACGTTATTTTTGGCTCAGGAACGGGCAGTTCGGGCAGTAAGTGGTTTAAGTTCGGGAACCTCATGTCGACCCCTGTTCACTAGTCTGGGTATTCTGACATTGGTTTCTCAATATACATACCTTTACTGTCGTTTCTTGCTAACAATGTCAGCTTATTCCCAAGAATAAGCAGCTTTAACTCAGTTAATACTCGGCTTGTGCAGAAAGGTGTGCAGTATACTGCTGCATCCATTTTCAATAACCTACCACAAGACTTCAAAAATCTTAGCAGTAAGTAACGCGCTTTCAAATCGAAACTGAAGAGTTTCCTCATGGGTCACTCCTCCTCTTCTGTTGAGGAAATCCTTGAAAAATTAAGCTGATTCTTATGTTATATTGCTGCATACGTTTACTCAGATTTATGGCTTGACTTTTTTTCGGTTCACAAACATTATATTTCTATCTATTATTACTTTTATGTTGTATTTCATGTACTGACACGTTCCATGACCTTGGAGATTTGCTCCTCAATTTGACCCTACGGAACTTGACGTGTAAATAAAAAATAAATAAGCAATCTGCATGGAAACAGAAGACCTGTCTTCTTCGCTACATGCACCCTATGATTCCCTCTGCCTTTTGTGAAGCTCCCGTACTTACTTGCAAGGAAAATGACGATTAGGGTGTAACGACCGTCGAGACCATTAGACATGGGGCACAAGCCTGAATTGTACAATGACAAGGAAGGAAATTTGCCGTGATCATTCAAAGGAATCATCACGACAGTCGCCTTCAACGATTTAAGGAAATCACGGAAAAGTTAAGTCTGGACAACAGATGGGAAACTTTATCTCGTTATCCTGAACATCAGTCCAGTACTTCATCACCACGTCATCTTGCTGAGTCTCTTCACATTCCACACGTGCGGTCATCCCTCTAGTGGCATTTAGTCGTGACAAGCAATGGTGATGACCTTTTAGGTCGCAGCGACCAGAATTATTCTCCGCCCACGATAACAATCGCTTAGACAAGGCATTGGCAACCTCTGGTGACCCGCGCTCCTAGCGCATAAAGTCAAAACTGTGATTTTATTGGGTAACGCTCTGTTATAATGGCACGCCACACCGACAAACTACGCCTAAAAAGAAGAATATTTCATTTTAATGGACAAGAATTATTTACCCATGTTAATACGAGAAATAATACCAAAACATGGCGATGAAATAGACAATCCCAATCGAGAAACGAAAGGTATAGCTTTGCAAATGGTTCCGCGAGCCGAATGAACCCAACCGCAGGCCGGATCCGACCCGCGGTCCGCCAGTTGACCACTTGTGGGTTAGGCGTTACCTTGTACCGACCTTACACGTAGACTTTTGGCTACGTGCCCGCCTTTGAGAATTGACAGCGTTGACGGCATACAGGCAGACTCCAGCAGATTTTTCCCGTTACAAAAAAGCTCCCATGAGACCGACGAGCCTACTGATATGACACGTCGCTTATCAGCACTCCGCACCAATAATTTCGTAGAGTCGGATATTAGCTAGGTACTGTGGAGTAGTGCAAATAAGTGTTATTTTCTGTGCCAGATGAGAACAGAACCAATAGTCAAGCCATAATAACAGCAATTTAGGTCACCAGAACTATAAACCGACCTACCAGGTAGAATAATACACTTTTCCGCGAGATAGGTAATACATACGAGAGGCATTTGAAAAGTCCACGCAAAAATAAAAACTACATACGTGTTTGGGATAAACCTTTTTTATTTTTCGACATAGTCTCCTTTTAGACTTTTACACTTCTTCCAACGCTGTTCTAATTTGTTGATCCCTTCCAAATAATAAGAATTGTCCAAGTCAGCAAAATAGCTATGTTGCTGCAATCATCTCCTCGTTTGAATAAAATCTTTGTCCCGCCAGCCATTTCTTCAAATTGGGGAACAAATAGTAGTCCGAGGGAGCGAAGTCTGGAAAATAGGAGGGAATGTGAAACAAGTGGGAATCCATTTCCATTAATTTTGCGACCACAAAAAATGGCTCTGAGCACTATGGGACTTAGCTTCTAAGGTCATCAGTCCCCTAGAACTTCGAACTACTTAAACTTAACTAACCTAAGGACATAACACACATCCATGCCCGAGGCAGGATTCGAACCTGCGACCGTAGCAGCAGCGCGGTTCCAGACTTAACGCCTAGAACTGCTCGGCCAGCCAGGCCGGCTTTGCGACCACAACTGCTCAGGTGTGTGCTGGTGCATCGTCGTGATGGAAAAGGACTTTTTTGCGGTCCAATCGCCGGCGTTTTTCTAGCAGCTCGGTTTTTAAACGGTCCAGTAACGATGAATAATATGCACCTGTAATATTTTTACCTTTCTCCAGATAGTCGAAGAGGATTATCCCTTGCGAATCCCAGAAGACTGTCGCCATATCCTTTCCGTCCGAAGGAATGGTCTTCGCCTTTTTGGTGCAGATTCTCCCTTGGTAACAGATTGTTTAGATAATTGTTTGGTCTCAGGATCATAGTAATGTATCCATGTTCCATCCACAGTGACGAAACGACTCAAAGTCCTGCGGATTCTTCCTGAACAGCTGCAAATCATCCTTGCAACACTTCACACGATTCCGTTTTGGTCAAGTCTGAGCAATCGCGGAACCCATCTTGCGGATAGCTTTCTCATGTCCAAATGTTTATGCAAAATATTGTGTACCCGTTCATTCGAGATGCCCACAGCACTAGCAATCCCACGCACTTTACATCTTCTGTCGTCCATCATCATATCATGGATTTTATGAATGATTTCTGGAGTCGTAACCTCCACAGTGCGTCCAGAACGTTCAGCATCACATGTGCCCATATGGCCACTCTGAAAATTTTGAAACCACGTATAAACTGTTCTAATCGAACGTGCAGAGTCACCGTAATGTTTATAAAGCTTCTCTTTACTCTCCCGAGGCGTTTTGTCTTTCACAAAGTAGTGTTTAATCACCACACGAAATTCATTTTCGTCCATTTTTTGACAATCACTCGACTTCCTTGATTCACACGAATGCCAAACACAAAGAAATAGACCAATATTGCTGAAAATTGGTGTGCGTTCTTTCCAAAGATGCTACTAACTAAACATGACCTCGATACGCGCCGGTGGTGCCATCTCTCGGACTTTGCACGGAAATTTCAAACGCCCCTCGTAGTATAGGTGGGCGGTATCGGGCATTCAGCCACAGAAATCGAGCTACGCTGTTGGATGTGTGCTACCCTGTGAAATATGTACGTTAGTTGCTTAAATTACAGGAAAGAAAGAACGAAGATTAGGGCTTAATTACCGTTGACAACGAGGGCATGGGGAACAATCTGGTCTTGTATAAAGCGTGCCGAAGGAATTCAACGAGCCCTTTCAACGAAATAACTTGCCATTTGTAGTAAGCGATTTAGGTTAATCACAAAAAATGGCATTACGAGTATTTAAGGCACTGCACTTCTGAATAACAGTTCGTGTCTTAGCGTTCCTCTAGTTGCTAACGAGAATTAACACTAAAGGCTATCAGCTATCGTTTTGTAAGAGTAGGAAGATGATTAATCCTAGGCGATGCCCTGGTGCAGCAGTTGTTTACACGAGAGTTGCATTGGCTGAAGCTGGTATAAGACCAAAAGAAAAGTAATGTACCGCATTCGTTTTACGACAGATAGTGAGAGAGGTCACAGATTTATATTGTCGCTTGGTCACGATACGACAGCACGAATTGAGATGTGAAACGGCTTTACTGCACGCCTGCGACAAATTATTTTCCTAAAGGTGTACTTTCCAAACCCAGAGCTGTTTACAGCCGCCATAAAAGTCTTGACGAGATAGCTGCAAGCGTAATCGTTCACTTTATGATTCGATGCCAAGTAAACAGTTACCGAAAGCGTAATTACCAGCACATTGGGCTAAAAATGATACTCAGACGGATCTAATCTTCTAAAGAAAGAAGATAAATGTGAAAAATACAGTATTCTGTGGGGGACTAATAAGGTAAGGAATGAGAATGTTCTTTGCAGAATCGGAGAGGAAAGGAATATGTGGAAAACGCTGACACGAAAATGGGACAGGATGGAAAGATATTTGTTAAGATGTCACGGAATAATATCCATGCTACTAGAAGGAGCTGCAGAGCGTAAACACTGTAGAGGAAGACAGAGGAATACAGCCAACAATTAACTGAGGACGTAGGTTGCAAATGCTACTCTGAGATGAAGATACTGGCACAGGTGAGAAATTCGTGGCGGGCCGCACCAAACTAATCAGATGACCGACGAATAAAAAAAAAAAAAAAAAAAAATTTAAAAACATATACTTCATACGAATATGAACCATCTCCAGCCGAATAATGGAATGATGACGATGAAAATTTGTGAAGGGCCAGGACTCAAACCCGGACATCCCGCTTTACGCGAGCATTCGCCGTAACAGCTTCGGCTGTCCCACCGCGGCTCACGGCTACACCCGACCGAACTTCCGTATATCGTCTTCCACGTGTCATACCTTTGCTTATGCATCCCATTAATGTTACTCTCATACAGACCAAAGATTTAGTCTTCAGGAGAATCGACCACAGGCCAAAACCAAGTGGTAAACTGAATTTTCGATTAAGGCAGGGAGGGTGCACCATTGGCACAAATGGCAGCTCACTGTCTTCGAAAGGCAGAGATCAGGATTCGAATCCCAGACTGGAAACAGTTTTAACTTGGTACATACAGTCATCACAGCAAACTCTAATTAGAGTAATGGAACTCTTTCTTTAAAAAAAAGAGAAAACGTCGATGGGTAGCAACAAAATCCATCCCAAATTCCAGAACACAGGAATTACGGGTGCCGAGCAATGTCTTTAGCGCTACGATCATCTAATCATCGCGAAAGAAATAAAATCCATTGAAATTAAAGATCATCGTGTCGGCTGCATTTAACTCCCGTGAGGTGGTGCATCAACAGGATTTCTAGCCACCAGTGTCGTAGCCAACGGATACTTGGCACGTACATCTTTCTTAAACCATTTCATTTTTCCATGGTATCTGCTCAACAATTTCTGTTCACTCACTTTTCCTCCAGTCCTCTGACAGCAAAGGTCCCGAGTCTGGATGCTTTCTATCTGGTCTACGCTCAATAGGAATAAGCATTTTTCACACTACTTAGAAGATAATACGTGCTAGCGCCGCCTCCCATTCGCCCATCTGATCCAGGGGCGCTTAGGGAAACAGTCTTCTAATGGTTCACCAAGCTCCTGCCCCGTCACATCGCTTCGCTTATTATTATTATTATTATTATTATTAGTTACTACGTGATGTATATAGCGAACAGTGTCGAAGGAGATGCAGTTTGAGAAGAATCTGAAAAGGTTCAAATCGTTCTAAGCATTATGGGATTTGACATCTGAGGTCATTAGCCCCCTAGACTTAGAACTACTTAAACCTAACTAACCTAAGGACATCACACACAGCCATGCCCGAGGCAGAGTTCGATCATGCGACCGTAGCAGCAGCGCGGTACCGGACTGAAGCGCCTAGAACCGCTCGGCCAAATCTGAAAAGGAATCCGAATCATGGTACGAATGCATATGCTCATGTACAAACATTTGTAAAGCTGGGGCCGTTTTTAAATTTTAAGGCAATATACACTCCTGGAAATTGAAATAAGAACACCGTGAATTCATTGTCCCAGGAAGGGGAAACTTTATTGACACATTCCTGGGGTCAGATACATCACATGATCACACTGACAGAACCACAGGCACATAGACACAGGCAACAGAGCATGCACAATGTCGGCACTAGTACAGTGTATATCCACCTTTCGCAGCAACGCAGGCTGCTATTCTCCCATGGAGACGATCGTAGAGATGCTGGATGTAGTCCTGTGGAACGGCTTGCCATGCCATTTCCACCTGGCGCCTCAGTTGGACCAGCGTTCGTGCTGGACGTGCAGACCGCGTGAGACGACGCTTCATCCAGTCCCAAACATGCTCAATGGGGGACAGATCTGGAGATCTTGCTGGCCAGGGTAGTTGACTTACACCTTCTAGAGCACGTTGGGTGGCACGGGATACATGCGGACGTGCATTGTCCTGTTGGAACAGCAAGTTCCCTTGCCGGTCTAGGAATGGTAGAACGATGGGTTCGATGACGGTTTGGATGTACCGTGCACTATTCAGTGTCCCCTCGACGATCACCAGTGGTGTACGGCCAGTGTAGGAGATCGCTCCCCACACCATGATGCCGGGTGTTGGCCCTGTGTGCCTCGGTCGTATGCAGTCCTGATTGTGGCGCTCACCTGCACGGCGCCAAACACGCATACGACCATCATTGGCACCAAGGCAGAAGCGACTCTCATCGCTGAAGACGACACGTCTCCATTCGTCCCTCCATTCACGCCTGTCGCGACACCACTGGAGGCGGGCTGCACGATGTTGGGGCGTGAGCGGAAGACGGCCTAACGGTGTGCGGGACCGTAGCCCAGCTTCATGGAGACGGTTGCGAATGGTCCTCAACGATACCCCAGGAGCAACAGTGTCCCTAATTTGCTGGGAAGTGGCGGTGCGGTCCCCTACGGCACTGCGTAGGATCCTACGGTCTTGGCGTGCATCTGTGCGTCGCTGCGGTCCGGTCCCAGGTCGACGGGCACGTGCACCTTCCGCCGACCACTGGCGACAACATCGATGTACTGTGGAGACCTCACGCCCCACGTGTTGAGCAATTCGGCGGTACGTCCACCCGGCCTCCCGCATGCCCACTATACGCCCTCGCTCAAAGTCCGTCAACTGCACATACGGTTCACGTCCACGCTGTCGCGGCATGCGAGGAGACTGCGATGGAGCTCCGTATGCCACGGCAAACTGGCTGACACTGACGGCGGCGGTGCACAAATGCTGCGCAGCTAGCGCCATTCGACGGCCAACACCGCGGTTCCTGGTGTGTCCGCTGTGCCGTGCCTGTGATCATTGCTTGTACAGCCCTCTCGCAGTGTCCGGAGAAAGTATGGTGGGTCTGACACACCGGTGTCAATGTGTTCTTTTTTCCATTCCAGGAGTGTATTTAACAATCAAACGCCTTTAAAGCAAACCAAATTTAGCTTTCTGTACATGTCCCACATTAGCCACATCTAAAAAAAAAAAACGTCAAAGAGAGCCCAAAAGAGCTGTCACCCAAATCTAAATCTGTCTTTAGCCGCACATGTACACGGAATTCTATTTGCACAACTTTACTGAAATATTCAGTTACCATTAAACGCATTTAGTTAAGAGACAATAATTGAATAGTCTTAAATACAATTTGTTGCTAGCGTTTTCGTTGTAATCAAGTCTTTTCATGAACACCACTTTCACGAAATTTATTTAGGTCAAAAAAATCTTCCCCAATGGATGCTGTCTGTTCAGTACCACCCGTTTCTATTCATACAGCACATTCAACTAGGGAAAAGATCGAAATTAGAATTATATATTAATACCTTCAGCTGCTGACGGGCGTTGATATATATCAACGGGGACAGGTGAAAATGTGTGTCCCGACAGGGATTCGAACCCGGGATCTCCTGCTTACATGGCAGACGCTCTATCCACCAGAGCCACCGAGGGCACAGAGGATAGTGCGACTGCAGGGACTACCTCGCGCACGCCTGCCGCGAGACCCACATTCTCACCTTTTATGTCCACACACTACATTCGTAGTGTCCCTACCCAAACATTCATTACTCGCGAAAGACATTCTTACCAAGTCCCGTAAGAGTTTGGGTAATGTGTGAGCATCCGCAGAGAAGGAGGAGGTCATGGCCGGTATTGCCAGAACTATATACTTATATGGATAAGGTGTCTGTTCTTCCGGACATGTCCGAAAAACAGACAGCATACCTATGTAAGTATATAAGGAAAAAATCCGTTATTTACTCGGCGATCGAACACCTCTACCTAAATTCATAAGTGCTAACCGCTAAAAAAACGTTGCAGAAACGTAAAATGACTACTTTACCTACAAAATGGCGCGCAATTAAGAACTCTTGATACATAAACCGCTAAGTGAACGGTAAATGAAATATTCTGCAACAGGCTAGAACAGTTGTCAAAAATTTATGCACTAAGCGAGATGGAACTTTGAAACCCTATTAAAATTTTTGCGAACAAATAAATAATTATCTAATATCGCGTGCCTCTGCAATAATCACATTACATCCGACTACAGAAACAGACATTCACCGCTAATAACTCGGTATCCATAAAAAAATTTTAGCTTTGGACTCCAAGGTTCTCAGCATGTCACTTCCTAAAACTGGGTGACATCCACTGGAAAGTCACAGTAATAACACAGTCTTCAGTTTGCAGTTCGTTGCGTACGAACAAGATGCCGATCAACGGGAAATATACTTAAGAGTGAAAAGTAACGTCAACGTGCAGTCTGGTAAGTAGTAGCATCGGTTGCTCTTCGAAGAGAACTTGCACATTCATTGGTACATACAGAAGGGAACTGTCCTTGTAAAATAAGGAATACCTAGTTCTCTTAAAGACGAGCAGTATCATGGTATTTAAATCCACTCAGATGCAGTAACTGCTATTCAGATCGTAGACCGCAAACCACTACGTATAACAGCGCTCTAAACCACCAGGCCTGGCGCTAACAAGTTTTGCCGCTGAACAGTTCCATTTGTGGTCAACAGGATAGCGTCTAAGGAGTGAGGCGTATCTATGAAGCAAATAATACGATCCATGTTGGCCCAATTAATTTTAAATACAATAAGATTCACCAAAAGAAAAGCGAGTTTTCGCCATTCACTTCTTTTTTGAACAAGCATGAGAATGAGAAAGCTACTGCTTTTTATTACAGTGCTTTTGTGTTAAAATTTCAGTAATTTTAAGTAAATAAATAACATTTGTGCCTTTTCGGTGTAATAGGTAGCCTATTACACATAGATGTCGCCACACCGTCCGGGTGTAATCACGCGCATGCAGCAAATACGTTACTTCCAAAGGTTCCATTGCAGCCGTTCCACGTTGCAAACTGTGCCGCATTTATTGCATATTGCACGGGCAGGGTGTAACTCGCGGCTGGAACGTATCCGTTTCTTTAACAGGGGCGGACTACCGAGACCACTGTTGTTCCACTGCGCAGAAGTCTACCGCCATTCCAACGCGGAAATCGTGGTATGTTTATTCTGCGTTCTTCTTAGCAGTCCTGCACGCGTGTGTATGCAAACGTTATGCAATATAGCAACGTCGGGTGCAGTAATTAGACATTCAATTATGTGTAAACAAGACCGTGTATTTTTAAATAAGAACTCTTACTGGTTGAAGAAATCATGAATACGTTGTTTAGAATCTTAATGAATCTAAATTCAAAGTGATTTCTTCACCCACATAATACATTTCCACAAATATTGCTACAATAGTGCGGGCTATTTTGCTGGTTTCAGCACACTTCACGGCCTATGTGCATCCCATGCAGTAATTAACAGATTCCTGGTGACCTGTCGGGTAGCCGCGCGCGTCAGCACGCCGCTTCTGGAATTCGGGGAGGTGTGATGGCCCCGTATCGAATCCGTCCGACGGATTAACGACGACAGCCATTGTGCTGGCCTGTCTGGATGTGGTTTTTGGGCAGTTTTCAACACCCGGTTGGGTGAATACCGGCCTGGTACCATGACGAATCGCCTCAGTTACATGACTCGAAAACATTTAGAAAACGTTCGCACACTGTAAGTTGGACAGAAGCTAGACGCAGATAGATGGGGTACAAATTTCGTTCCCGTGGTGTGTGTGTGGGGGGGGGGGGGGGGGGAGGGGGGGACCAATCATAGTGCGAAATCGAATAGCTAACATGCCGAACCCGTTAACGTATGAAATAAAGACCAGGAAAAGGACGAAGAATTTATAGGTACCTGGAAACTATTAATCTGATTAGAGAAATGGTACACTGTAAGGAACTGAAACTTTCTGGCGGATTAAAACTGTGTGCTGAGGCGCGATGTGAAGCCGAAATCTTTCATTTCGTGAGCAATGGACTTCCCGACTGAGCTATTCACAGAAGTTCACTTGCATACCATGCGTGACTAGCCCTTCTGTAAGAAACGATATTGCGGATAACTGGCTTAGCTCTGCTGCAGAACTAAGATGATGATGATGATGTTGGTTTGTGGGCCGGTCAGCATGGTGGTAATCAGCGTCTGTACAAGTTCCCGATCTTCCCCGTTCCAATCTCGCCACTTCCCGAATGATGGTGAGACAACGCAAACAACCAGTCCCCGGGCGGAGAAATTCCCCCACCAGGCCGGGAATCGAACCTGGGACCCCGTGATCCAGAGGTAGCAACGCTAGTCACTAGACCACGAGCTACATACTAGAGAACCAAGATTCATTCTGGTAACAATGTCCTTGGCTGTACCTGAGCCTATTCTCCTATCCACATCCTGGAGGATAGTCCGCAGCTCGTGGTCGTGCGGTAGCGTTCTCGCTTCCCGCGCCCGGGTTCGATTCCCGGCGGGGTCAGGGATTTTCTCTGCCTCGTGATGACTGGGTGTTGTGTGACGTCCTTAGGTTAGTTAGGTTTAAGTAGTTCTAAGTTCTAGGGGACTGATGACCATCGATGTTAAGTCCCATAGTGCTCAGAGCGATTTGAACCATTTTGAACATCCTGGAGGATAGTTTCCGTTCTGGAAACTTCTGTGAACTTGGAAAAGATCAGACGGAAAGTAAAACTGTCAGGGCAGTCGTCAGTCCGGCCTGGATAGCTCCGTCGGTAAGAGCGGGCCTGCGAAGTGCAAGGTTCTGGTTCGAGTTCCAGTCCGTCACACTTAATCTGCCAGGAAGTTTCAGAACGACGCATGTTACATTGCAGAGTGGAAATTTCTCGATTGTTAGCTATTACTCGTAATTAATAGTTTAGCCTATTCCTAGCAGCACCTAACATTCGCGTGTCTCTCGCTGCACAGCGTTCTGAAACGAGACTCGCGTGCAAACACTTGCATTATGCTGTCTAGCGGCCAACGACGGTGTTAACATGTCCGTTGCGGACTGAATAGTTTGTGGTTTCCTGTCTTGGGAGATGAGGATGACCAAGAATTTCGCCTTCGCCCCGAAGTAACGCCGGACGCAATCAACGGCGAGTAATCACAATCACGTCTTCTAAGTTAATAGCGACCGGCAGCTACCGAAGGGCACTAAATTACGCCGCGCGACAGCTCGCTCGCAGCCTGCACAAGTATGTGTAAAAAGATAAGAGAGCGGGGAAAGGTAATTATACCGCCGGACCAGCTGGGCCACTTTCGCACCTACGCAAAACGAGATGGAGAGGCGGACGGACGTGGGCGAAGTAATGCCTGTCAACGAGCCAAAACAGCTCACCGAGGAAATCGATCCGAGCTGCGCCGCATACTAATTGCGTCGCCAACGCGGTATTCGTAACGCAGCGTCGCGGTCGACTTCATCAGGCGTGTCCTCAGTAATAGGAATCAGCTATTCCCTCTTCTCGTGAAATCCCCGCCGTAACCAAGTACTCTTCACCAGCATAATGCACGGTGTAGATTTCGAAAGGGGCAATTACAACAACTTTTATTTGCTTCCTCCCACTCTTCCAGACAAATAAACAAATAAAATAAAATAAATCCTTCTGATTATACACGCGACCTACTCTGTATTTATCAGTTGTGGATGGTACCTTGGTGGGAGAAATATTTTCTCAAAAGTTCTCAGAGGAGTAAAGTTCGAGGAGATCACCTAAATCTACAACGGATTTCCGATATTTGCTACACGCCGTATGGCAAAGGATGCAATGTCCACTATAGTTATTTTACCTCTTTCCTATTCTATTTGTGGATGGTGCGTGTGCGTCTCGGTAGGTCTCCGTACGGCCCCATATTTCTTCAATTGGACTAATACACAAGCACTAATACACGTCTCCTTATCCGTGTTGGAACGTAGGCTCTCGAAGACGACTACTGAGTATTTCTGTGACGGTAAAAAACCAGCTCTCGTTTGAACTAGTTTTCTGCACCTTGACTGAAGGCCTAGGCATATGAACAATGTTCGAGAACAGCTCAAAAATGTGCGTCGTAACTGACGTCTCCATGGCTTAATATAACTTCCTTACGATTCATCCAGTGTATATCAGTATAGCATCTGCCGGCCGGAGTGGCCGTGCGGTTCTAGGCGCTACAGTCTAGAGCCGAGCGACCACTACGGTCGCAGGTTCGAATCCTCCCTCGGGCATGGATGTGTGTGATGTCCTTCGGTTAGTTAGGTTTAATGACCTCAGAAGTTAAGTCGCATAGTGATCAGAGCCAAACAATAAATACGTATGACACAAATTCAGTGATATAGCTGTTTCGTAGATATGTCAAAAACTCAAGGAGTAAAATTGCAATGACTATTTTGTGCTGCTATTGATGGCCACACGGGTTTACCCGGGTATCTAGCGACACCTGTGCCATCGGTTAAGATGCAAATACAGTGCCTGGCAATACAGTGGGGTTGGGTTGATATGGGGAGAAGAGACCAAACAGCGAGGTCATCGGTCTCATCGGATTAGGGAAGGATTGGGAAGGAAGTCGGCCGTGCCCTGTCAAAGGAACCATCCCGGCATTTGTCTGAAGCGATTTAGGGAAATCACGCCAAACCTAAATCAGGATGGCAGGGCGTGGGATTGAACCGTCGTCCTCCCGAATGAAAGTCCAGTGTGCTAACCATTGCGCCACCTCGCTCGGTAGGCGATACAGTGAGGCACCTAGAGAGCGAGGAGGAAACGAAGTGACATTTTACATGAGTCACAGGATGATATTTCATCTAGTAGGAAATGGATTTTAATTTATTAATATGTTGGCGGTATGAGCCCTCTTATCAGTAGGATGTTTCAGCCCCTCTGGCTTGTACAGATGCACTCATTCAGTTGGGAAGGGTGTCATAAAACCGTTGTGTTCTCTTCCGACGCAAGCCGGCCCACGACTATTGTAACTGGTCCTTGAGATCCTGGATAGTGGCACTCAAGACTGAGCTGACGTCCGAGCTGGACCGACATATTTTCCATCGCGGAGGGTTCTGCCGATCATCCTGGCCAAGGTTGTTCCTCATCATCACGCAGACCGTTCACAAACACACGTGCCACGTATGGACAAGCATTGCCAGGTTGAAAATGACATTAGGATATTGTTGCATAGGAGGTAACACACGAGGACGCATGGTTGTAACGTACCGTTGTACCATCACAGTTACTTCATCCATTACCAGCCCTGGCCTAAAGTCATAACCGATAGCTCCCCACACCATGATGTCAAGAGCCAACACCGCTGCGCCTCTCCAAAGCACTGAAAGAAAGGGACCTTTTGGCAGGCCGTTGCCACACTCGCCGACGATGGTCATCCAGGATAGTGCAGGACCTCGATTCATAGCAAAACTCAGTGTGACGGCATTCCGCAGCAGCAGTACATGCCTTCCAGCACGGCACCAATCCAAACGCAGGTGTTAACGGCAGCCTACGCTAATTCCTTATCCTGGCAGCTGATAGTCTCTCACCGGTGTTGCTCGATGATAAAGAGCGTTGCAGGATGTCCATTACTTGTTCTCAGATAGCGTGCGCTGATATAAAGGAGCTGGGATTTGTTTGGTACACAATACGGCGCTCATCTCTTGGGGCGGTCAGGTACGTCGACCGTAGCCTCGACGACCAGTGTGTCCGGCCACACTTTCCCATGTTGTCCCACATCGGACCACAGTCACATCCGAATGCCGCAAGAATCTGGATATTGCACGACTCGACCAGCCAGTCAGATCGAGACCCACAATAAGGCCCGTTTCAAACTAAGTCGCGTACTGATAACACTTCTCAGGCTGGTATGTGACATCTCTGTGTTCTTCGGAGTTCACTCAACTTCTGACGCTGTTCACACCACTTACAATGCCTGGTAACAATGCTAAACTCGAAAAAACACTGATGCACTCGTGGCCACTCTACCCGTCACAGAAAATCACAACTCTAATCATTCACATATCCGCTGATGGTGCGTACGTGTACTTCAGTTTTTTTTTTTTTTTTTTTTTTTTTGTCGGGCAGTGTACATGCTCGAGGGTAGACTTTCTAAGGATTTAAACGTGTTTTCCTACCAAAAAGAATGTTATACCGCTGAAAGTTACTATCTCACAGAGCATCAAAAATGGTTCAAATGGCTCTGAGTACTATGGGACTTAACATCTCAGGTCATCAGCCCCCTAGAACTTAGAACTACTTAAACCTAACTAACCTAAGGACATCACACACAACCATGCCCGAGGCAGGATTCGAACCTGCGACCGTAGCGGTCGCGCGGTTCCAGACTGAAGCGCCTAGAACCGCTCAGCCACCTGCGGCCGGCTCACAGCGCATCATTCAAAGCCGTACCAACAGCACAAAAATAGACGCACTCAATGTCTGAGATAGGCGAATAATCACTTTGAAACACGCTGCAAATTCCGAACCTTTTACCAGTGGATTTCTTACAGTCACTTGTGCGGTTCATACATTACGTGGTATGATCACTCAAGTTGCAATCACTCCAACAAGTCTTTTTCCCAAAATTGTGCTTGTGTGTTGTGAATTTTTCTTGGCGTAGTTGGGAAGGAAAGGAGAGACTGAAACCCTGGTGGGGGTTGGGTTTTAACCCGGGAATTGACATGAAAAGCCATGCGCAGCAGTGCACTGCCCCCCCCCCTCCCCTCCCCAAATGGCTGATGAGTGATCACACGTCACGCCGTCTACTGCACGATCGAATGTCACAACGCTACTGTGGAGTGGGCATAGGAACTGCGATTAGGGTCATTACAGCTATGCCGCCAAATATTAAATCGGATGTCATTTAACATTCGATGCCCTGACGAAGTTCCTGCTAAATAAATCTAACCAACCGTGGTCGAGCCGGCCGGGGTGGCCGAGCGGTTCTAGGCGCTACAGTCTGGAACCGCGCGACCGCTACGGTCGCAGGTTCGAATCCTGCCTCGGGCATTGGTGTGTGTGATGTCCTTAGGTTAGTTAGGTTTAAGTAGTTCTAAGTTCTAGGGGACTGATGACCTCCCATAGTGCTCAGAGCCATTTGAGCCAACAGTGGTCAAGGAAAAACGTAATTATTACTTAGACGCAAATAACAAAGCCGCGCTATTAATAGAGAAACAGCTCAGGATAATAAGGACAAAAAAACACTCATTATACAAAAAAGGGTCTCGAATTATTCCCGTTTTCAACTCAGTACAGGGGATATCTGAAGCGATTGAGCACCACGAGAGCCGCGGTGGTGGCGCATTTTTATTGCGAAATAATAAACCCGGCAATCTGCATAATGTATTCTGTTGCCCGTAGCTGGGCCTCATCTCCGCTTTCCATCATTTTCGTTCTCCCCCTCTCCTCCCAACCACTTTTCGCCTCCACGCCCGCGGCTATGAGGGCGTCTTCCTACTTGTTTCAGGCTACAAATCAGGAGGCCGCCGTCGAACCGTGTCAAACTCGTTACGCCAAGTTATGTCCTGCTATCAGCCGCCAGTCGGAACCACCAACGCTGCTCTCGGGGTGAAAGCCACGAGCCAACCCTCAGCCTTCGCCATGACGTGCTTTCGTGAAAGGCAACATCATATTCTGTTTGTACCTTTGAATTGCGACTCTTTTTTTTTTTGTCATCAGGCTACTGACTGGTTTGATGCGGCCCGCCACGAATTCCTTTCCTGTGCTAACCTCTTCATCTCAGAGTATCTCAGAGTAACACTTGCAACCTACGTCCTCAATTATTTGCTTGACGTATTCCAATCTCTGTCTTCCTCTACAGTTTTTGCCCTCTACAGCTCCCTCTAGTACCATGGAAATCTTATACCGGTTCAAACTCGAAGCCAGAACAGTTGCGGCGGCCTCTGTAGCCGAGCGGTTCTAGGCGCTTCAGTCCGGAATCACGCGGCTGCTACAGTCGCAGGTTCAAATCCTGCCTCGGGCATGGATGTGTGTGATGTCCTTAGGTTGGTTAGGTTTAAGTAGTTCTAAGTTCTAGGGGACTGATGACCTCAGATGTTAAGTCCCATAGTGCTTGGAGCCATTTTGAATCAGAACAGTTCCTTTTAGTTGCGCCGGGAGGCGCGCACGAACGGCTCTGTTAATTGAGTACCAGTGAACTTCGGATTCGTTAAAGAATCTAACTCTCCTGTATAAAACAGTTTCAAACGTCTGATTACTTTACTACAGTTAATGTGTCAAATATTTGGTTTTCAGCATGTAAGCGAGAAAAAGTTTAGGAAAGATCTGAAATTATGTTTAAGTTTGTTGGAAGTCGCTACGTGCTCTCATTATAAAACACTGGATGATTATAACCAGGGTAATTTGCCTTCCATTTTAACCAAAAGCTACTTCTTCATGTATGTAAATGTCTATGACGTCATATTTCCTGAACTGTGCATTGTACACTGAAATAATACTGGGCGCACATTCAGTGATATGTGTAGATAGTGTTTGCATCTCGCACGCATACGTTCAATCAGGTGCGCGGAAGGTTCCTTGTGGAATGGCAGCCCATTCTTCATGGAGTACTGCACTGAGGAGAGATGTCGATGTCGGTCGGTGAGGCCTGCCACGAAGTCGGCGTTCCAAAACATCACAACGATGTTCTGTTGGATTCAGGTCAGGACTGTGCAAGTCACCATTACAGGGATGTTATTGTTGTGTAACCACTCCGCCACAGGCCGTGCATTATGAATAGATGCTCCATCGTGTTGAAAGATGCAATCGCCATATCCGAATTGCTCTTCAACAGTGGGAAGCAAGAAGGTGCCATCTGATCGCCACATTGTGTACCGTGATTCGTCACTCCACACAACTTTTTTCCACTCTTCAATTGTCCAATATTTACGCTCCTTACACCAAGTGAGGTGTAAGGAGCGTAAATATTGGACAATTGAAGAGTGGAAAAAAGTTGTGTGGAGTGACGAATCACGGTACACAATGTGAGGTGTCGTTTGGCATTTATCGGCGTGATGTGTGGCTTACGAGCAGCCGCTCGACCATAAAATCCACGTTTCCTCACCTCCCGCCTAACTGTCATAGTACTTGCAGTGGGCCCTGATGCAATTTGGAATGTCTGTGTGATGGTCTGGATAGATGTCAGCCTATTACACATTACAGCCCTCTTCAACTGTCGGCGGTCTCTGTCAGTTAACACACAAGGTCAGCCTGTACGCTTTCGTGCTGTACATGTCCCTTCACGTTTCCACTTCACTATCACATCGGAAACATGTGGACCTAGGCATGTTTAGGAGTGTGTAAATCTCGCGTATAGACGTATGACACAAGTGAGACCCAAATCATTTGACTACGTTCTAAGTTCAAATGGCTCTGAGCACTATGGGACTTAACATCGGAGGTCATCATCAGTCCCGTAGAACTTAAGAAGTACTTAAACCTAATTCACCTAAGGACATCACACACATCCACGCACGAGGCAGGATTCGAACCTGCGACCGTAGCGGTCGCGCGGTTCCAGACTGAAGCCCCTAGAACGGTTCGGCCACTCCGGCCGTACGTTCTAAGTCCGTGAGTTCCAGGGCGCGCCCCATTCTGCTGTCTCACGATGTCCAATGACTACTGAGGTCGCTGATATGGAGTACTTGACAGTAGGTGGCAGCACAATGCATCTAATATGAAAAACGTATGTTTTGGGTGTGTCCGGATACTTTTGATCACAATGTGTAACATATTTAAACGTCATCCGTGATACTGAAGTTTTACTGCGCGCCATTTCAAGCAATCACCATTTTTTGACGCATATGCATGTCTATCACGTCTTATCTTCTGAACGATGTGCCGTACAACGAAACAATTTTGCAGGTACTATAGTTTCCTGCCGTTATGTAGACAGGAGTGACATCACCAGCAGTCGACCAATGGTGTAAACGCCCAGAAGATGACCTCTACGTCGTGTTGAAACCGGGTGGCGGTATAATAATAATAAAGGCGATTAAGAATGTTTTTGAATAATTAACGGAAGTTGGAAACTGTGTGAAACAAGAATTATCTGATCAAACGGCTTTCTTCCACTGCTCTATAGTCCATGTTTTATGTCTTTGGCATCAAGCTGTTTCCTGTTAGAAGCATTTCGTGTTCTTTTGGTGCTCACAGTTTTGTAGTTAGGTCTGCAGCTGTCGTCGAACTATTTTGCACAACAATCCTGCTCAATGAGCGTCCATCTCGATCACTCAAACACACAGTTTCGTCCGAGTTGTGACGTAGCGGATGATGATTCTCCATTTTCCCTGTATGCGGTATAGATCTTCGATACGGTGCCTCTTGAAACAGCAAACACTTCGGTTGCCTTGGTTACGGAAGAACTCAACATACGAGCATCATCAATTTACCCTCATCCGATTTCATTTAGCTCCGACATAATGCACTCATAACTATACAGAACACTGCTACGGCCATAACTGGCATTCCCAACGCTGGTTGGTTAGTTGGTTGATTTGGGGGTGGGGACGGGTGGGGGGACCAAACAGCGTGGTCATCGGTCCCATCGGAATAGGGAAGGATGGGAAAGAAGTCGACCGTGCCAATTTCAGAGGAACAATCCCGGCATTTGCCGGAAATCACGGAAAACCTAAATCAGGACGGCCAGACGAGGGTTTGAACCGCCGTCATTACGAACGCGAGTCCAGTGTGCTAACCACTGTGCCACCTCGCTCGGTGCTTGCAACATATTGAGGGCATTCCACAGATGTCGTTTGTGGTCAAATATAACAGCGCAACCTGCAGGCTTCGCTACACCTGAATTTATGTTCAAGAATGCATTTCTCGCTGTGTTTCTATATTCCTGTGCAACCGCTGTACATGTTGTCTTCAAACGAATAATGCCTGCATTTGGTTTCAAAAAATGATTCAAATGGCTCTAAGCACTATGTGACTCAACATCTGAGGTCATCAGTCCCCTAGACTTAGAACTACTTAAACTTAACTAACCTAAGGACATGACACATATCAATGCCCGAGGCAGGACTCGAACCTGCGACCGTAGCAGACGCGCGGTTCCGGACTGAAGCATTTGCTTTAAACTATTTAGGAAATCCACGTAAAACCAAATGTGCATGGCCGGATGGGGAGTTGGATTTCTATCCTCTGGTCTGGTGTCTTTCCACTGTGGCACCTGTCTCTGTACCAATCCTCTCGATTTGGTAGAGGACTTCTCTACACAAAGGCCAGCCCACGCATATTTTGGTGCTGCGGGTAGGGAGAGGAGCTAGGACAGAAACTTGTGGAGAATCGCAGCGTCGTGTTTCATATCCCCCAACCTGATCGCGATATTAGGTAAATCGCTCCCCCAGTTTTCCCTGCGTTACCAGAGCCCCGGAAATTGGCCGTCCGGTAAGGACATCACCGGCGAGCGATTTCGTTTCCGCGGAACTCCGGGAGCGCAGTTGGGCGGGAACGGACGCTGGGGCCAGTTTGACGCAGGAAGGAGGACGACAGCGGGGAGAATCGGAGACGCCGGGGCGGCGATGCGCGGAAGAAAGTTAATACCGGCGAGGCGAGGCGCGGCGCGGCGCGTCGGGACGCGCGCGACCAATATGCCAAGCGGCTGCAGCGTCGGCGGCGGCCGAAATGCGGCCGTAGCGATGCAGGTCTCGGCGGGCGCCGTCAGCTTATGTATCCGGGCCCCGGCGGGCCGCGGGCAAAGTACACAATAACAGCCCCGCGTCACGCGCGCCCGCTCCACGGCGCCGCGGCGGGCATCCCTTATGAGAGGCGCGACAAGCAGGGGGTGCCGTCGCGCCGGATCCCGGGACGTAGAGGGAGCGCGCAGCCACCCGACCCGGCCGCATCCGAAACTGTACGGCCCTTCTCGTACCTGCAAATTATCCGATTCAGGTTTTAATTCGAGGAAACGTTTAGTGAACACTAGCTTTCCGCCCGCGGCTTCTCCAGCATTCGCGTATGTCACATATTTCACACATATTGAGACGACAAAAGTCACTGGGATACCTACTAATATCGTGTTGGATCTCCTCTTGCCCGGCATAGTGCGGCAGCTCGACGTGCCATGGAATGAAGTCAAACTTCCTGGCAGATTAAAACGGAGTGCCGGACCGAGACTCGAACTCGGGACCTTTGCCTTTCGAGGGTAAGTGCTCTACCATCTGAGCTACCCAAGCACGACTCACGCCCCGTCCTCACAACTTTACTTCTGCAAGTACCTCGTCTGCTACCTTCCAAACTTTACAGAAGCTCTCCTACCAAACTTGCAGATCTAGCACTTCTGAAAGAAAGGATATTGCGGAGACATGTCTTAGCCACAGCCTGGGGGATGTTTCCAGAATGAGATTTTCACTCTGCAGCGGAGTGTGCGCTGATATGACACTTCCTGGCGTATTTAAACTGTGTGCCCGACCGAGATTCGAACTCGGGACCTTTGCCTTTCGCAGGCAAGAGCTCTACCATCTCAGCCACCCAAGCACGACTCACGCTCCGTCCTCACACCTTTACTTCTGCCAGTACCACGTCTTCTAATTTCCAAGCTGTGAGGACGGGGCGTGAGTCGTGCTTGGGTAGTTCAGATGATAGAGCACTTGCCCGCGAAAGGCAAAGGTCCCGAGTTCGAGTCTCGGTCGGGCACACAGTTTTAATCTGCTAGGAAGTTTCATACCAGCGCATACTCCGCTGCAGAGTGAAAATCTCAGTCTGGAATGAAGTCGTTGGAAGTCCCGTTCAACAATATTGAGCCATGCTGGCTCTATAGCCGTCCATAACTGCAAAAAGTGTTGCCATTGCAGGATTTTGTGCACGAACTGACCTCGCGATTGTGCCTCATCAATGTTCGATGTTATTCATATCGGCCCAGTGACAGGGCGCGTTGTCATCCCTAAACATTCTATCGTTTATTGGGAACACGAAGTCCACGAATGGTTGTAAATAGTTTGCAAGTAGCGGAACATAGCCATTTCCAGTCAAAGATCGGTTCAGTTTGACCAGAGGGCGCAGTCCATTCCATTCACACAACTATAGAGCCATCACCAGCTTGCACAGTGCCTCGTTGACAATTTGGGTCAACGGCTCCGTGGGGTCTGCTCCACACTTTAATCCTACCATCAGCTCTTACCAACCGAAATCAGCACTCATCGGGCCAGGCCACTGTTTTCCAGTCGTCCAGGGTCCAACCGACAAGGTCACGATGCCAGGAGAGGCGCCGCAGGCTATGAAATGTTGTTAGCAAAGGCATTCGTGTCGGTCTGCAGCCACAACCAACTAACGCCAAATTTCGCCGCTCTCTCCTAACGGATACGTTCATCGTAAGTCCTATATTCTGTGGTTATTCGACGCAGTGCTGCTTGTCTGTTAGCACTGATAACACTACGCAAACGCTGCTGCTATCTGATGCTCGGTTGTAAGTGGTAAGGGTAATGCTTGAAATTTGGTATTCTCGGCACACCCCTAACATTGTCGATCTCGGAGCATTGAATTTCGTAACGATATCCGAAATGGAACGTCGCATGCGTCTAGCTCCAGCTGCTGTTCCGCAGTGTGACCATAAACACGTCGGAAACCTTTTCACATAAATCACCTGAGTTCAAATCAGAGCTCCATTGCCCATTCATACTTTGTGTACGCCTTCTGTATATGCGGCTGTCGCTATCCCATGACTTTTGTGACCTCAGTCTGCACCAACTTGACATTGTAGGGGTACCGACATCGATCCTGTACTTGACAGATCGAATCGACACTTGGCGCTTCTTTGCTACAGCACAGCGTCATCACTGACGGTGGTGCCCCATAGCTCTAGAAGGGACACATTGGCTTTATCTGTAAACTGAAGATGGAGGAGGAGAGAAAGGAAAGAAAAGGGAAGGGTTTGGCTTGGTTCAAATAGCTCTGAGCACTATGGGACTTAACACCTATGGTCATGAGTCCCCTAGAATTTAGAACTACTTAAACCTAACTAACCTAAGTACAGCACACAACACCCAGTCATCACGAGGCAGAGAAAATCCCTGACCCCGCCGGGAATCGAACCTGGGAACCAGGGAAGGGTTTAATGAAGTCAGCTACATCAGGACACTGTGCGGAATCAGCGGCGACGTGTGAAAATCTTTGCCGAACCGTGATTCGAACCCGGGATCTCCTGCTTACGAGGCAGGTGCGTTAACCATTGCGTCAGCCGGGAGTCATCGCAACTGCGCGAACTGTCTCGGTCCGCCTGACGACCGACCCACATACCCACGAAACGCCACCTATCCGCACTCCCATTTCCTCCATGCTCGCTACTCTGAGATTCCGGCGGGGGATCGGACTACTTGCGCATCTGCACTGAAGAAAATGGACTAGTTACCCATTTAGGCGAATCAATTATATGAATGCGCGGTGTCTGTTCTTTCGGACATGTCGCGCCAGAAACACACGCAAGGAGAATGCGTATGTGTGTGAGAGAAAGTGATCGTGGTCAAAACAATACTTTTGAAGTTCACATTAATTTCGTATCGGTAGAGTTGTTTTACATTAAAAAGACGATCGTACGGTAAAAACTCGGCAATGGTAAATTCACATAAGCTCGTGACAGATGAGTGACTGTAATTGTAGTGCGCGTACGATCAGAACGAGTAGGGCCATAATACTTGTATTTCAAGTGAAATAAAATAACTGTGTCGTACAAAAGTGTTCTCATCTTGCAACTACTTGATTATTATTAAAATTATTAGCAGGGAATGACTTATAGAACAGTGTGGGAGAACAGATAGGGCAAGCGTCGAGGCTCATGATTAGAACCTAAGTTTGCCCTCGAAAACTGGCCGTCTATGAATGACCGATGCATAATTTTCCAAACAGCCCCGCTATAGCAAGTAATAATCAGATATAAATACCAATAAATAATATGGAGTGACGTATTGCAACATACATTTGACACGTCTCACATATATACGCCGTAACGGGTATAAGTGTAGATATTTTTACATGTGGTACTTCAATAAGAGGGTTGGAACTTTAATAGTGGCGACTATTTATTTACAGCTAGTACAAAACAGATACGTGTTTCAAAGTTTTACTGAGCTTCAAAGTAGTCACCAGCATTGTGTGTAACCCGTTGCCAGCGATGTGGAAGTCGTAGGATACTCTTAGCTGTGCCAGTTGTGTTGACAGTTCGAGCGGCGCGGTCTATTGCCCGACAAATTTGTGGCAGTTCTGAAGCGAATGCCGTGAAGTGTTTACAAATCGAGTTGAACTCACGAGGGCTTAAGGCAGGGGCGTGCACTAGGTGGTATAGCATTTAGCAGCTCCATCAGTCAAACAAATCAGTAACAGCTTGCACAGTACGTGCTTAAGCATTGTCCTGCAAAATGATGGTCAGGTCCTGCAGAAAGTGTTATCACTTCTGTTTCTAATCTGTTCATTTTGGAACACAACCTACGACCAGCTACATTTTTACATGTCACATCATCTCATCCGCACTCGCACTCCTACGGGTGGTAGGGATATACTACCACCGCAGTATTTTTACACACATAATGAGTCACGTATCTACACAATTTGGCTGAAAATGTTTTAGACGTCCTGATTTATGCTTGTACGTCACGCCGTTTTCATCATACCCCAATGGGTGGTAGGAGGTTCTTATCCCCACAATGAGTTATTAAGATATACGCGTACTAAGTTTAGCTGAAATGGACCCAGCGGCTCAGGAAGCGTATGATATAAATATCGATTAACCATGGGACATGAGGCTACCACAGCACTGGTGTAACTTGCTGCCACTGACGACGAAAGCATATACCTCATGAGTCACCGATTATGTTCGTCTTTCGCATGATTGTAGGACACATGATTGTACGATGCGTTTCTCAAGCGATTTGGAGAAGTCGAGGTACAAGGTTTAACAAGACTGTATAATTTCATACGACAGCCCACTCACCGAACAGAGGCGTTAGCCCGACTGTCTGAAGGTCGATTTACATTTGACGGAACAGAATGTCAAAACACTCCACAATGCATTTCAAACTGCAAGGTTTCAGCAGCTTGACTTTTTTAACATTTACAAATCACTACCAAGGTGAGAGAACTGGTAACGGACAGAAAAATTATAGGGTAGCCTGAGTACTGAATCTAAATGCTTTGGATTCGTTATCTGGTCCTTAGAGTCGACGTAAAAAAATTGTAGCGATGGGTCTTGCCATGAGGTAGCATCAAGCAGAAGTTGTTGTATAACATGAACGATTGTCATTAAGACAAAGGTCAATCAGTTAGCAACCATGGTCTGATTGCCTGCAAGGCTGAATGCTAAAAATTTTGTAAAATTTCTCTGGATTGGAAATTTCAGAAAATGGATCTTCTCAAAAGTGTAGGCTGGAATCCCGACGTGTACAAAACGATGGAGATAATCTTCAAGAGTTCTGACTTTGCCGTGTGTCGTAACGAAGCCTAGCTGCTAAGTTAATTTGAAGCAACCAGGCCACTTTTGTCTTGACAGAAATAAACGCGCTGTTCCCATTGTAACTAACGTGTTTCGCTTCGTGTGATAGTTTAATTTCCGCAGTTTAAAATATTATCATGAAAATTTATTTTGTTTCTGTAAGATTTCGAGAAGTTTCAACGAGGGAACACTTTCAGTCTTGATCGGTTCTGGAGTAGTTCTAAGTGCAATCAGAGAGCTGAAGGGATCAAATCTCGTGAGTGCAGCAGCTCTGAATAATCAGGTCTCTCTTTCGCGCCAAGGCGAAGGTGGAAATACTTGTTACAACAAAATGACGCGCAATGGAGTATGGAATGTGGATCCGAGCTCGTAAATAATGTTTTTCTTCTGTCGACTGTAGTGTAATTACGTCGGATAGCGAAATCGCGTGAGCCGTACGTTGCGTTGTTGCCTGGACCACGTGCTCAACTGCTGCGAACTGCGAACGTTCACGAAAGAGAGAGAAGAAAATTACATCGTGTTCTCTGACGATACTGCTGCAGGAAAACAATTTCGGCAGACGACTAACGAAATGCTGAACAATTTATATTTAGTCTTTACATTTGGTAGACTGAATGTCAACTCTTCCTGAATGTAGATAAATGTTATTGATACAAACATGGAAGAAACGATAGTGCCCGATTTCATCACCAGTACTAAACTCTTACGGCCTGTCACAGTGGTTTAGTATCGAGCGGCAACATTACGGAGCGATGTTAAGTGGAATGAAATTTTCACTCTGCAGAGGAGTGTGCGCTGATAAACTTCCTGGCAGACTAAAATTGTGTGTCAGACCGGGACCATAACTCTGGAGTATTGCGAAAGTCCTTGATTCGAGTCTCGGCGCGCACACAGTTATAATCTCCAGGAAGTTTCAAGTGTAATGTACATGACAAATCAGCAGTAAGGGAGGCACATGGAAGAAAAACTTTAATCAGGAGAATCCTGAAAATTGCAGTGCATCTGTCAACGAAAACTCATACAAGACTCGAGTGTTACTGATTATAGAGTACTACTATTGTAAATCTCGTCAATTACATTAAGATTCTGGTGGCAGAGAATTTTCAAGCGGATAGCTGTTGCCTTGGCCTAAGTGAGATTACTTTGTCGACACCGTACTATAATTACGTTTTTCATCACCCAATACGGAAATTTAGCATGCAGATATCGCGTGCCAAGAGGTAGTATGTTGTCCTCACATTCCTACACTTCTCCTTCCAGATTCGTGCCTGTTAAATAAAACTGATCGATAGACAGGTTCTCTCGATACTCCTCCAGGTGGCTGCCGCCGCCTTTTTTGTGTGCGTATAGTATCTTATTCATGATCGCTGTTAATCGTACATTGCTTCCCAACCTGTTAAATCGTTTTACTAAGTCACGGTAATAAATCAACAAGAAATTTATTTCCATGAAATGCAACTGTTCTCTCTCTCTCTCTCTCTCTCTCTCTCTCTCTCATGTACGCGCGCTCACACACACACACACACACACACACACACACACACACACAAAGAGGGAGAGGGAATAGTTTCACAGAAATGGTTCAGGTTGAAACTCCTAGTGAAAGACATGCTGTACGGATGACGCTAATCCCTCGGTAAATTAAATCTACGGATCGAACGTTTATAATAAACAAAAATATGTATTGAAACTGAATCGTTATTTCTGTCTTTGGTGGGCAGGTATCTTCCAATTGAGCCATTCTCTCGCATTCCACAGGACAACTCGAAGCTTTGATCTCTCACAATTTTCTTTCTGCTTTTCCAAACCAAACCATATTTAATGAAGGATATAGGCAGATATTTTATTGTTCTTCGAAACTCTGCAAGCCACCGTAAGAGATTATGCGCGCGCGTCTATCACGGCGACACCTGGAGAACTTACATGATGGTTTACCGCAACAGGAACTAGCGCTTTTGGCTCTGAGCACTATGCGAATTAACTTCTGAGGTCATCTGTCGCCTAGAACTTAGAACTAATTAAACCTAAATAACCTAAGGACATCATACACATCCATGCCCGAGACAGGATTCGAACCTGCGACCGTAGTGGTCGCTCGGCTCCAGACTGTAGAGCCTAGAACAGCACGGCCACTCCGGCCGGCCTAGCGCTGTTCTCCCGTAACAAATCATCTAATTGTTTTGTTTTCTTCGGACGTACGGTTTACCTGGCGGCAAGAGTAAGCACCGGGAAACATTCAGTATAAAGGATGACAACATTCTGAGATATTTCTTATGGACTACACATTAATTACATTACAATCATTTCCATTTGTTCAGGCGAACGGTCTACCCGACGGGAGGCCGTCGTCACACGACATTATTATAAAAGAATACTATATTTAACTCGTTATCTTAACTACCGAGAATTAAGAAAAATAACGCTTATATCAAAAGACTTCAAGAAGGACGAATGAAGGTGTGTCCTACGCTGGTGTAGTACAACACAGACTGATGACAAATACAGAAGAACGCTCTTTATGTGTAGATATTGTCGCAGGAGAAGCCGAGTAGTACCGTGGTGTAGTGGTTATGATACTGGACTGTTGCACGAAGGGTCATCTGGACTGTACAATTTTAATTTCTATATTCGGTTTGAGCACATTCTAGAAGTATCCAAAAATGTCAAGAATCACTGTACTGGAATCTTCTGTAGTTGTATATTATTCTGTATGTGTTTTGGCCGGAGGCAGTTCGCTCCGCGCTCTTGTATGTGCAAGCACTGAATAAACCTTCGTTAGGTGAAGTTAGTGTTCGACATACATCTAATTACATCTTCTACGTGACAATATGTACGACAGAAGAGCCATTAATGAAAGTTAACCTACAACTTCGTACTGTACCAGAAGACTAACTGAATGAATGCAAACTCAGTAGGACTAAAACTCAATAACACAAATAGTTACAAATAGGGGTTCCGTTTAAAAATGGAGTTGTCCCTTTTCATTTGTAACAGCTCCGTCTAGTAGAAAGTTGACAGTGACCTGTCGTAGACAACTATCACCTGTGCGAATTTGCTTTTTAATGTACTAAAGTGAGAAGTGCATTCGAGACATTCTCATGTTGCAACTTAAATAACACATTCTGCATACTTTCCTGACTCTCAAATGTTTTTCTACCTAGCCCATGTGATCTCGAGATGGATCACCGCGATTGCCTTATTCGCCGCTTGGGGTAACTGAAGGGGCGCTGTAGATGGCAGGCCACAGACAGCTAACGCTTAGTCGCCTTCAAGTACGAGGTGCATTTTTTTTCTAATTAACTACTCACCCGAAATCGATGAAACTGGCGTTACTTCTCGACGTAATCGCCCTGCAGACGTACACATTTTTCACAACACTGACGCCATGATTCCATGGCAGCGGCGAAGGCTTCTTTAGGAGTCTATTTTGACCACTGGAAAATCGCTGAGGCAATAGCAGCACGGCTGGTGAATGTGCGGCCACGGAGAGTCTTTCATTGTTGGAAAAAGCCAAAAGTCACTAGGAGCCAGGTCAGGTGAGTAGGGAGCATGAGGAATCACTTCAAAGCTGTTATCACGAAGAAACTGTTGCGTAACGTTAGCTCGATGTGCGGGTGCGTTGTCTTGGTGAAACAGCACACGCGCAGCCCTTCCCGGACGTTTTTGTTGCAGTGTAGGAAGGAATTTGTTCTTCAAAACATTTTCGTAGGATGCACCTGTTACTGTAGTGCCCTTTGGAACGCAATGGGTAAGGATTACGCCCTCGCTGTCCCAGAACATGGACACCATCATTTTTTCAGCACTGGCTGTTACCCGAAATTTTTTTGGTGGCGGTGTATCTGTGTGCTTCCATTGAGCTGACTGGCGCTTTGTTTCTGGATTGAAAAATGGCATCCACGTCTCATCCATTGTCACAACCGACGAAAAGAAAGTCCCATTCGTGCTGTCGTTGCGCGTCAACATTGCTTGGCAACATGCCACACGGGCAGCCATGTGGTCGTCCCTCAGCATTCGTGGCACCCACCTGGATGACACTTTTCGCATTTTCAGGTCGTCATGCAGGATTGTGTGCACAGAACCCACAGAAATGCCAACTCTGGAGGCGATCTGTTCAACAGTCATTCGGCGATCTCCCAAAACAATTCTCTCCACTTTCTCGATCGTGTCGTCAGACCGGCTTGTGTGAGCCCGACGTTGTTTCGGTTTGTTGTCACACGATGTTCTGCCTTCATTAAACTGTCGCCACGAACGCACTTTCGGCGCATCCATAACTCCATCACCACATGTCTCCTTCAACTATCGATGAATTTCAATTGGTTTCACACCACGCAAATTCAGAAAACGAATGATTGCACGCTGTTCAAGTAAGGAAAACGTCGCCATTTTAAGTATTTAAAACAGTTCTCATTCTCGCCGCTGGCGGTAAAATTCCATCTGCCGTACGGTACTGCCATCTCTGGGACGTATTGATGACAATGAACGCGGCCTCATTTTAAAACAATGCGCATGTTTCTATCTCTTTCCAGTCCGGAGAAAAAAAATCGGAGGCCTCGTAATGTGTGAGACACTATGGTCGATGTGACTTTTTTGGTTTTCCTTACGACGTCATATGGTGAAGGAATCAGCCGTGTCCTTTTCTCAGGAACCAGTTTGAAACTTGCCTTAAGTGGTGTAGAGGAACCACAGAACATTTAAAATCGCTCAACAGAGGAAAGGCGACTGGGTCTGATGAGATACCTATACCAATCCACATAGAGTAAGCGAAATAACTTGCTCCTCTGTCAGCAGCAATCTATCACAGGTCGCTGTAGGACCTGTGTGTCCCAAACGATTGGAAAAATGCGCTGCTCATTCCCTTTTTCAAGGTAGGTCAACGAACATATTCACACAACTATAATGCTACAGGTATATCGTTGAAGTGATTTTGTTGTACAATTTAGGAACACGTTTATGGCTCACGAATTCCCTTTTCTAGAAGCCGAAAAACGACATGGATTCCATAAATAACGCTTGTGTGAAACCCAGCTCGCTCTGTCCCTCTACAAGATCCAGAAGCATCACATACAAGCGTCTAATTGATGTGTTTCTTGTCTTCCGCAATGCTTTCATACATTTCCACACTGTCACCTAATGAACGTAATATAAGAATACGGAATATCAGATCAGCTTTGTGACTGTTTGAAGCATTCTAGCAATTAGAACACAGACTGCCGTCGTTAAATGAGGGAAATCTTCAGGGGTAAATGTACTTTTAGACATATCGAAAGAGAGTGTTATAGGATTGTTACTATTCCTTTCTACAGTATACGGACCGCACAAAGGAAGTTACGCATTATTGGGACAGGCCGATTAATTTTATATATCTTTACACAAATGTATGAGCTACTCCTAGTCAAGATATTCCAGTCCAGTGATCGAATCTCGGAATATAGGATGGTTATAATTAAATTTTCGCTACTTGAGCCAATGTAGGCAGAAAACTAAGCGTGCGAATAACCTACTTTATAGGGACGATGATCACACTGTACGCTGCAGGATTCCCGTTATTAGTCATGTTCGCGACATGATCCGCCGTTAGGCGCCGGTACTGATACCGTGACGGAGGGATGAAACACAAGCATCAGTGTGCGCCAAAGTTGGAGACAGTCAACACAGGCCACGATAAGGTGAGCAGAGCTTTACTCGTAAAGCTGTTTTATCAAAACAACAGCAACGTGACTGCTGTTCTTCGTAAGTATCGACGCATTAAAGGAACGCGGATACGTAGACAGTCCGCACCTGGGGATAAAGAACATGGTTCGGAAACTGGTGATTTGGGTATTGCTCTTGGGAAAAGCCGACGTACATCTGCGCCACAAATTGTTGAAAAATTACTGTTTCCATGGCTGAGAATCTGGACGCAATGTGCGATCTTCAGACACGACAGCTCAACTTTCCATGGTCCGCAGTTATTTCGAGCAGCAGTAGAACAGTCTCCAGTGCCGTTCCAGCCTTTCTTGGACGCAGACGGTCTTCACATTATATCTTGGAATGTAATTATGACACGCAAATAATAGATGTTACCCTCATATGTGGAAATTAAAAGGTATCTATCTGAATGGATTATTCGTTACTTCTCTTCCGCATGTCCTTATAAAATTTTCCACAAAGTTTCATTGTCACAATTTCACTCGTTTTTCGTCGGGGTCCTCACCAGCAGCGAACCACCCTGTAGCTACAAGACTCTTAATTGAGATTTTCACCCTGCAGCGGAGTGTACGCTGAAATGAAACTTCCTGGCAGATTAAAAATGTGTGCCGGACCGAGACTCGAACTCGGGACCATTGCCTTTCGAGGGCGTGCTCTACCAACTGAGCTACCCAAGCACGACTCACGCCCCTTCCTCACAACTTTACTTCTGCCAGTATCTCGTCTCCTACCTTTCAAACATTACAGCAGCTCTCCTGCGAACCAAGCAGAACTAGCACTCCTGAAAGAAAGGATATTGCGGAGACTTGGCTTAGCCACAGCCTTGGGGATGTTTCCAGAATGAGATTTTCACTCTGCAGCGGAGTGTGCGCTGATATGAAACTTCCTGGTAGATTAAAAGTGTGTGCCGGACCGAGAGTCGAACTCGGGACCATTGCCTTTCGCGGGCAAGTGCTCTACCAACTGAGCTACACAAGCACGACTCACGCCCTGTCCTTGGTTTCTTCAGGAGTACTAGTTCTGCTTGGTTCGTAGGAGAGCTTCGGTAAAGTTTGGAAGGTAGGAGACGAGATACTGGCAGAAGTGAAGCTGTGAGGACGGGGCGTGAGTCGTGCTTGGGTAGCTCAGTTGGTAGAGCACTTGCCCGCGAAAGGCAAAGGTACCGAGTTCGAGTCTCGGTGCGGCACACAGTTTTAATCTGCCAGGAAGTTTCAAGACTCTTTAATTGTTGACTTGGATTGGTGGTAATTTTAACTCTGTCTCGCGGATCAAAGCGAGGCTGGCAAGCCTTTATATGCAGCAACGCAGAGAATCAATTCGGACTCGACAATAAACGTTTTCAACTGAATCCGCGGAGTAGAGGTTTGCGTGTGCTTATCGGCAAGAGTAGGCGGATTCGAGCTGCGACCGCTAGTGTTAATTCGGGTGAGGCCACGGAAGCTTCGAGGAGGAACGAAAGGAACGTTCCAACTTTAATACCTTCTACTTTTATCCAGCTAAAAGACCACGAAAATAAAATTAGAAAGATTCAAATGCATGAGAAGGCTTGCCGACAGAAGTTCTCCCACGCACTATTCGCCACTGTGAGAGTAGAGAAGGTGAGTGGGGGAGGGGGCCTTGTTGACAGTAGTACACCTCTGCCGGGCACCGCAGGGTGGCTTGCGGCGTGTGCGTCCAATGTCTAGCGTGCTCCTGCTACAGGAAGCGGCCTCTGGCAGGCAGCGCTGGCGCGTCCTTGCGCGGCCCGCTGGCGACCTGGTGGGCGCGCCCGCAGCGCAGCCGTTGGACGCCGCCCAGCGACGCAGCGCAGAGCAGCCGAGCGGCTGCCATCCGACACGCCATTGTTTTTCTGGCCGCCGGCTGACGCGTACTCGCCGGCCGGTTTTGGCACCGCCGACGCCTCCGGGCCGGCGGAAAAAACAAAAACGCACCGAGACCGAGACCAATTCCCTGGCGGGAGGCGCGCGGCGGTGTCACCCGAAATTCGTGCCTTAATTCTGTCCCTGTCTGCACCACAAGCTATGATGCTTATCTCCTGCGCACAAGTAATTAAAAATGCACTGTCGAGTCATAACTACGAACACCTGCGTCCAGGCACAATAATTATCATTTGTAAGACATTAACAAAGCTAGAAGAGCTGGAAATGACAAAAGCTCCTTCCGAGAATGCCACAACGGTACCGACCGACCGCCGTGTCTTGCTCAGACGATAGGTGTCACTGAATGCGGATATGGTGTGGTCAGTACACCGCGCATCCGGCCGTTGTCAGTTTTCGTGACCGCAGCCGCTAATTCTCAGTCATTCAACTCCTCGATTGGTCTCACAGAAGCTGAATACACCCCCGGCTGCCAACAGCCCTCGGCAGACCTAGCGACAGCGCTTAACTTCGGTGATCAGACGACAACGGGTGTTATCGCTGCTGCAAGGCTGTCGCCGGAAATGACAGGGCTCCAAGTAAATGTGCATAACACAAAGATCGAGGGTTAACATTCCGTTGACGACAACATCATTACGGACGGAGCATAATATGGCATTCAGGCAGGTATTTGGACGTACCAACATTTTGCTAAATGCATTAAGGGAAAAAACTACCGGAGGTGGGAGAGGGGGAAGCAGTGTTGAGCCTGGGCTTTCGGCCTCCCGATCACCGTGCAGTGTCTTAACCACCAGGTCACCCAGGTCGTTCAAATTTAAGTGGAAGCAAGTTCATCCAGATAGCTGTTGAAAGTCTCCAGTCTCACACCTTATGGTGCGCCACAACATCTACACTACTACTCTGCAGTTCTCATTTAAGAGTTTGATACGTGTACTTCAGTCTATTTCTCTATCGTTCCACCCTCCAATAGTACATGGGAATCATGTAAATCTACAAATTTCTGTTTGAGATCTGATTTCTTTTATTTAGTCTGGATGGTCTTTTCTCCTATGTAGGTGGAAATCAACGAACTATTTTTGCAGCAGAAAGCTGGTGATTTAAATTTCGTGAAAAGATATTGCCGCAACGAAAAACGACTTTCTTTTAATGGTTGACAGCCCAACTCACCAATCATAACCGTGACTCTCTCCCTCTTGTCCCTATTTAACGATGGAAAATGGAAATGAGCGTTTGGTGTCATTGGCCGGGAGGCATCTTACGGGACAGGTCCGGCCCCATTGGTGAAGGTCTTATTACATTCGACGCCACATTGGGCGACCTACGCACCGGATGGGGATGAAATGATGATGAAGACAACAAAACACCCAGTACCTGAGCGGAGAAAATGCCCGACCAGCCGGGAATTGAACCCGGGTCCGGAGGACGGCAATCCGTCACGCTGACCACTTAGCTATCGAGGGCGGACTATTTTACGATAATACCAAACGAGCTCCCCTTCTTCAAACGTTTTTGATGCCATCCGTTAATCCAACCTCATAAGGATACTGTACAAAAAAATGGCTCTGGGCACTATGGGACTCAACTGCTGAGGTCATTAGTCCCCTAGAACTTAGAACTAGTTAAACCTAACTAACCTAAGGACATCACACACATCCATGCCCGAGGCAGGATTCGAACCTGCGACCGTAGCGGTCCCGCGGTTCCAGACTGCAGCGCCAGAACCGCGCGGCCACTTCGGCCAGCGCACCGTCTAAGTGTTCTGGCAATAAAACGTAGGTTTGATTCACCTTCCTCACAACGCTTTCTATATGATTATTTCAGCTTAAGTTGTTTGTAATTGTAAAGCGATTCACTGCACCAACTGTTTTTGTGTAGTTAAAACTGAAGTCAATACGCTTCCTATGTACAAGGGACATTCCAATGAAGACGAGCCAGGCGCTAAAAAAATAGTAAACTGTTTCTTATTTCAAAAGTAATGGCCATAATTGTTAATATATTTATCTCTCTGTGAGACAACACGGTCAGTGCCTTCATGGAAAAATGTTTATGTTTGTGTTTGTCTACGGAACAATGCATCTCTTCGTTCAAAGCAAATCGAGGGTTTGAAAGTTATGTATATCATATTGGGGACAGATTTGGACTGTATGGATGATGTGTATAGGTTTCCCAGCGAAACTTCAGCAGTGTAGTCGAAACAACCCCAGCAACATTCGGGGCCGTCGATTTGCTTCGAACGAAGAGGTGCATGCCTGGGAACAATCATCGTTCCATTGACAAACGCAAACATTTCTGCACGACCATTTCGACTTCTTGTCTCACAGTGGAATAAATATATTAACAGTTATGGCCATTACTTTTGAAATAATAAACAGTTTACTTACTTTCTTCCCACCTACCTCGTTTTCATTTGACTGTCCCTTATACAAAGCTTTAGTTCTTAACGCGACACAACAGCATATAATGGACATCCGCATACTGTTTGGAAGTGTTTCTTTGTAGCTACCCATATCATATCATCATGTCAGAGGAGAAGCTGGGAAGAGCTGCTGCATCATTACAGCGCTGCAGATATCTCGTAGTTTCTCTCTTAAAATCAGTGAATTATTGGGGGTAAAAATATACCTGTGTAAGCTAATCAACTTTTCGCAGCAGCATGTAAGAACCTTTGCTTGCGAGTAGGCCAATTTCCTCTCACAGTTGCTACATTGTTGCTTGTGACAGCATAACAAAAAGGGCTGTGAAAACAAATTGTCTTATTGCATGTTGTTTACAGTTATTGAATCAACCTCTAAAAATAAAACGGCACCTCGTGATTAATTTTTAGTTTCTTGAGTCAATCTGGAGCCTACAAAGCACTTTACTTAGCAACAGAATCACAATTCAACAAAGACAAAAAAGTACAAATAAATGTATCCTGTACAGGAAAATTATGTATCGTGTGTCCTGTAACTAAAAGGTGTGCTTTTGGCAGATTTCAAGGATGTTAAAATATGAACGGTATTTTAGGTGTACGTGAAACACTGAAGAAGTGTCGTTCGGACTCTACGAGGCGGAAAGCTGACAACATGAATCTCGTTTATACACAGCAGTAAATAACGACCATCTGTCGCCAAAAGCCCAGACAGCGTGAAACTTAGAGCTTGTGTTTGCACATTTCTGTACCCTTCGAGGAACGAGTTGTTTCCCATTTTTAATATAGTGTAATGCCCACAACTCAGACCACTATACTACAACAAATCCCAAGCAGTGGAATTCTGATTAAATGTTTCCACAGTAAAAAATGCGACCTGGAGTATACGAGCAACTTTTGAAATTTCATGTATGAGGACGTGCTGAAAAGTAATACCTCCAAATTTTTAAGTGGAAAATCAATACTTTTAAATAAAATATGAGTGATTCACACTCTACATCTTCATCCATACTCCGCAAGCCACCTGACGGTGTGTGGCGGAGGGTACTTTGAGTACCTCTATCAGTTCTCCCCTTCTGTTCGAATCTCATATTGTTCGTGGAAATAAAGATTGTCGCTATGCCTCTGTGTGGGTTCTAATCTCTCTGATTTTATCCTCGTGGTCTCTTCGCGAGGTATACGTAGGAGGGAGCAATATACTGCTTGATTCCTCGGTGAAGGTATGTTCTCGAACATTCAACAAAAGCCCGTACCGAGCTACTGAGCGTCTCTCCTGCAGAGTCTTCTACTGGAGTTTATCTATCATCTCCGTAACGCTTTCACGTTTACTAAATGATCCTGTAAAGAAGCGCGCTGCTCTCCGTTGGATCTTCTCTATTTATTCTATCAACCCTATCTGGTATGGATCCCACACTGGTGAGCAATATTAAAGCAGTGGCCGAACAAGTGTACTGTAACTTACTTCCTTTGTTTTCGGATTGCATTTCCTTAGGATTCTTCCAATGAATATCAGTCTGGCATCTGCTTTACCAACGATCAACTTTATATGATCATTCCCCATTTTAAATCACTCCTAATGCCTACTCCCAGATAATTTATGGAATTAACCAAGGGCGTACCCAGAATATGAACTGGGGGGGGGGGGGGGCAGGTCATACTAGTCTCAGGAGACAAGGACTCGAGAGAACATACTGCACTTCTTATTAAATAAAACAGTAAACCAGTGAAAAAATGCTTTTAATAAACATTTTAAATACAAGAATGCACTTGTACAATCCGAGAAAACATGCAGCATTTCTTATTAAATTAAACAGTAAACTAGTAAAAAACTGCGAATATCTTCTGGGGGGGGGGGCAGCTGCCACCCCCCCCCTGCCCCCCCGCTGGGTACGCCCATGGAATTAACTGCTTCCAGTTGCTGACCTGTTATATTGTAGGTAAATCATAAAGGATCTTTCTTTCTATGTATTCGCAACACACATTTATTCTTAATGTCTACATACTTACTTCTCAACATAGTCGCCTCGGCGGCGAACACATTTCTCCCAACGAGAGACCAGTTTGTTAATATCGTCACTGTAGAATGTTTGATTTTGTTGACGGAGCCTCAGTCTCAGCTTTGTTTGTACCGCTTCATCACTATAAAAGTTAAGTCCTCAAAGGTGTTCTTTAAGTTCCGGAAACAGATGAAAATCGGATGCGGCGTAGTAGGGACGGTAAGGAGGATGATCGATGACAGTGAACGCAAAGCGTCGGGTTGCTGCGAATGTCGTAGTTTTCGTATGGGGTCTTGCACTGTGCTGGAGAGGGAGGTCCTTGTGTGGGCGAACTCTTCGAATTCGAAACTAGATTACATAGTTACGTTACACACTGACAAGTTACACCCAATAATCCGAGCCCTCTAGCGGTAGAGGGTTCAAACTTGCGTCAGCGAAGCGGGAAAGTCGACCGAGTAATATGCATCACATCTAATACTGAGAACACAATAAAAAAATTCGGAGGCATTACTTTTGGCACGCCCTCATATATGGAGTTTCATTGACGTTCGATGTTCTGTTTTCGTGATCGGATTTTACTTTTGGAAATGTGCGTCGCGCAGTTCGCAAAAATTCCCTCTCTTGCTCTCTGAATGTTTGATGGTCGTCGGAGTGTAAGTAACACCGTCTCTGGGTAGAAGGCGAGGAAAAGAGTAACATTAAATGCGGCGCAAAGAACTAAATTATGCGGCGAAGCGCGGCCGTGGCTTTTGGAAGACTGTCTGCTATCTGGCGTGGGCGTTACGAGCGGAAGGGGTGTGCGGCGCGGCTTCCTGAGCTTTCCTCGGTGCAGCGTGTCTGTGGCACGCATCCAAAACCCCCACTGCCACGCGCTTCGCGAGCGTTTCCACATCGCGCCTCGCATTTGGAGTCTGCCTACTAACAAGGCGCCCAGAAACATACAGCGAGTAACAAAAGCCACATCCAAAACTGTTAAAACATTTTTGGAAGGTGACTATTAACAGCCGTCAAGTAATGTACAAAATGCATGTTTGACTGTCAGTTGCTATTTTTGTTTGAAACACAAATATCGACCGGTTTCAGGCACAGACCATCTTCACGGATTCTATCCAAAGACACAAAAATATAAATGTAGTACAAAGGAAATGTTACAAATTCGTTTGCAAACAAGTGCAAAAACAGTTTACAACACATCACACTGTCATTACTTAAAAAATGGCGACGTCTCATATGTAGAGCATGTCATGAATTCCAGTATGCCTCACAGGAATTTAAAGCCAAACATGCTAATTGAATGCGTAAACAGAGCAGTACTGAAGAGAAGATCAGAGGTATAAGTGTTACAATTGCACAAAACATTGAGGAGCAGGTCAAAGATCTTTAGACTGTATTGTCGTCGTATAGTACAAAAATATTTCGATGATAAGTTTTTTGCTGAATACAGGGAACTGGACTATCCCACAGATGTTCACCAAAATACTATCTTAGAGATCTTTGACCTAGTTTTCAATACAGGATGTATCAAAAAGAATCATCCAATTTGGCACGTCTATATTTCTAGACTAATAAACATATACAATGTATTTTGTTTTGTGATGAACGGGAGCCTCAGTTTTTTTCGTACCTTCCCATAGGTGTTCAATATGACCCCCTTGAGATCCACAGCATATGTCAATGCGGTATTCAACTTATTCCCACACTGCAGCGAGCCTGTCTTTATGTTACAGCTTCCATAGCTACAGTTATGCGACGTCTCAGTTCATTCATTGTTGTTGCTAACTGAAGGCCATAAAAGAGTCTTTTATAAACCCCCACAAGAAATAATCACATACAGTCAGGTCCGGTGACCTTGGAGGCCAGTTATGTAAGGCTGAATAATTTGGTCCAGTGCAACCGATCCACCGTTCAGTAATTCTTTGATTTAAAAATTCCCGCGCTTCCAGATGCCAGTGTGGCGGTGCCCCACACAGTTTGTAAATGAAGTCATTCGAATCAGTCTCCAACTGTGGGAAAATGAAGTTCCCAAGCATATCGAGACATGTGCTTCCTGCGACAGTGTTCTCGGCAAAGAAAAATGGACCATATACCTTTTCCCGTGAAACTGTGCAAAACACATTAAATTTTGGAGAGTTCCTGTCATGTCGTACAACTTCATGTGATTGTTTCATACCACATATTCTCATATTATGACGGTTTACCATTCCATTTAAATCGAATGTTGTTACGTAAAAGATATGCTGTTTTTACTATATACGAAAAAAGAGCATCGCACTTTTTTACGAAAAAAGAGCATCGCACTTCACTATTTTCATTATATCCTATCTGGAATCCTGTTTCCTACTCTGGGCCTCAGCCCCAGCCTTCAATTGACTATACTTTGTATCCGAATTATTAATTAGGGCCCCTTTCCTAGTCTTCCTCGATCAGCAAAAGGGATTAGGGGTGACCTGCATGTTTATCAATCAGGTCTGAATTAGCAATTATCGCCTCATTAAGATAAAGTAAAAAGTAAAGCTTTTTCAACATTTAGGCTGATTGTAGATCCTATTGGAGGGTGTATGCCCTTGCCATTCTCCGACTTCGGAAGTGGCTTACCCAGCATTTTACAGAAAAACTTGGGTTTTCAAGGTGGACTCTGAACCACGGAGCAACTCAGTATTTCTCACATTAACACGTCGTTGTCCAAGTGAAAATATCGACAGCTAACAAAAACCCTAGGACCGGCCGGGGAACAATAAATAATATTAAATACCAAAGCACTAGTAACCGATATCATGACCAGCACACAAAACTCGACGGGCACCACCTTTTAAGGCAATTAAATCATGTTCTAAAATTATTTCTAATCTTATCATTTTAGAAACTGGAAACAAACGCGACCCAGTGAGTCTATCTTGGCTAATCAAGGACTTTTACTAACAACGTATCAATCTACACAAGTGTCCTGAAGTTAAGCATGATCACGAGAACACGAAAATGAAAAGAGAAATGGTGAGCTATCGCCCAACATCACCGTAAATACTTACCTACGAACGCTACTCGTTCGCTCCGTGTAGGCAAGGAGTACTCCGTGCTGTAAATAGTGGCGTAACCGAAAGATAAACGCAAACAGTGCATGGGACCTCTTAAGCCCCAGTCTTGTTTGTCGGTTGGTGAAGCTGACAATATAATGTCACAGAGACACCATTTGAATCCTGTTTTGCAGGGCAGAATACATGGCTGCCTGGAAGCATGCCAGACACAGACCGATGTCTCACTATCCTTGAATGTACCTCAGGGTGTCGTTTCCAGTCTTTGGCAACGGTTTCGAAACACAGGAGATGTTCGTCAAAGACCAGTATAAGGCGACCAAGAATAACCACTATGCGGCCGTAACTGCCCAAAGAAATCTGAGTATACCTACAACTGGCTACGGAGCTTGCAGCTGCCTCAGGAGTTGCTGTTTCCCAATAAACTGTGTACTTTACGCTTAGAACAGCAGGGCTATTTCGCAGACGTGTGCATTACAGAAATCGGCCCGTGTATTGTGCAGTTGGCAACATCAAAACTGGATCTTGAATGAATGGGTAAATGTGCTTTTCACAGATGAATCCCGTTTCAGTTTGCAAAATGATTCTCGTTGCACATTACGCTGGAGAGAACCTGCCAACCGATACTACCCTAATAACATCGTAGAAAGAGATCGGTTTGGTGTTGATGGCGTCATGATGTAAGGAGGGAGGCATCATGTTGGAAGGCCGTACGGAGTTGCGCATCTTCATTGGTCACCACAGGAATACTGTAAATTCTCAGAGGCACAGGGATGAGATACTGCTACCACACGTTCACCTTTGCAGAGGAGCAGCTAGTCCAGACTTGTTCTTTATGGACGATAACGCCTGTGCGCATCGAGCTGCTCTGGTGGATGAATTCGTTGAGGGTGAACATATCCGTCGCATGGACTGGCCAACGAGGTCCCCGAATCTCAGTCCTATAGAACATACCTGGGATGGGATCGGGAGGCGAAGTACACTACTGGCCATTAAAATTGCTACACCAAGAAGAAATACAGATGATAAACGGTTATTCATTGGACAAATACATTATACTAGAAATGACATGTGATTACATTTTCACGCAATTTGGGTGCATAGATCCTGAGAAATCAGTACCCAGAACAACCACCACTGACCACAATAACGGCCTTGATACGCCTGGGCATTGAGTCAAACAGAGCTTGGATGGCGTGTAAAGGTACAGCTGCCCATGCAGCTTCAACTCGATACCACAGTTCATCAAGAGTAGTGATTGGCGTATTGTGACGAGCCAGTTGCTCGGCCACCACTGACCAGACGTTTTCAATTGGTGAGAGATCTGGAGAATGTGCTGGCCAGGGCAGCAGTCGAACATTTTCTGTATTCAGAAAGGGCCGTACAGGACCTGCAACATGCTGTCGAGCATTATCCTGCTGAAATGTAGGGTTTCGCAGGGATCGAATGAAGGGTAGAGCCACGGGTCGCAACATATCTGAAATGTAACGTCCACTGTTCAAAGTGCCGTCAATGCGAACAAGAGGTGACCGAGACGTGTAACCAATTGCACCTCATACCATCACGCCGGGCGATACGCCAGTATGGCGATGACGAATACACGCTTCCAATGTGCGTTCACCGCGATGTCGCCAAACACGGATGCGACCATCATGATGCTGTAAACAGAACCTGGATTCATCCCAAAAAATGACATTTTGCCATGCGTGCACCCAGGTTCGTCGTTGAGTACACCATCACAGGCGCTCCTGTCTGTGATGCAGCGTCAAGGGTAACCGAGCTGATAGTCCATGCTGCAGCAAACGTCGTCGAACTGTTCGTGCAGATGGTTGTTGTCTTGCAAACGTCCCCATCTGTTGACTCAGGGATCGAGACGTGGCTGCACGATCCGTTACAGCCATGCAGATAAGATGCCTGTCATCTCGACTGGTAGTGATACGAGGCCGTTGGGATCCAGCACGGCGTTCCGTATTGTCCCCCTGAACCCATCGATTCCATATGCTGCTAACAGTCATTGGATCTCGACCAACGCGAGTAGCAGTGTCGCGATACGATAAACCGCAATCGCGATAGGCTACAATCCGACCTTTATCAAAGTCGGAAAGGTGATGGTACGCATTTCTCTTCCTTACACGAGGCATCACAACAACGTTTCACCAGCAACGCCGGTCAACTGCTGTTTGTGTATGAGAAATCGGTTGGAAACTTTCCTCATGTCAGCACGCTGTAGGTGTCGCCTCCGGGGCCAACCTTGTGTGAATGCTCTGAAAAGCTAATCATTTGCATATCACAGCATCTTCTTTCTGTCAGTTAAATTTCGCGTCTGTAGCACGTCATCTTCGTGGTGCAGCAATTTTAATGGCCAGTAGTGTATATTCCGTCCCAGACACTTTCAGACCTCCGCTCCGCTCTCGCTGAGGAATGGGATCGACTGCCCAGAGAGCTCTTGAACCATCTCGAATAGAGCATGCCACGATGCTATGCAAAATCTGTGGCTGCTAAGAGTAACCAAATTCTCCATTAACAGCTTCTTTTGTTGTGTAAAGAGATTTCCCTGTTGTGTTATTTTCTCACAAAGTGTATCTTACCGATAAGAACTTTTCTACCAGTATGTTTTGGGCACTCCTGTGCGCCAAGTGTATTGTGATTCTGTAGCTTGTTCAGTAATGCTTTTTGCAGCCTGATAAGGCACTATGTCCTCTTTTTGTGCTAATGCTTAACTTTTTGACATTAGTGTACATTATATTTGCTTTGAAACTGTACGATTACGAGGGTGACTCAAATAAAACCTTAAATATTTTAAAAAAATATTATTTATTGTACAGAAGTGGTACAAAGCTGTATTACTTTTCAACATAATCTCCCCCACGCTCAATGCAAATCCTCCAGCGCTTACAAAATGCATAAATTCCTTTAGAAAAAAAAATTCTTTTGGTAGTCCGCGCAACTACTCATGCACCGCGTGGCGTACCTCTTCATCAGAAAGGAACTTCTTTCCTCCCATTGCGTCTTTGAGTGGTCCAAATATATGGAAATCGCCTGGGGCAAGGTCTGATGAGTATGGTGGGTGAGGAAGACACTCAAAATGCAGGTCTGTGATTGTTCCAACTGTTGTACGGGCAGTGTGGGGCCTCGCACTGTCATGTTGCAAAAGGACACCTGCTGAAAGCAGTCCACGTCGCTTTGATTTGATTGCAGGCTGCATATGATTTTTTAGGAGACCTGTGTATGATGCACTGGTGACAGTGATCCCTCTAGGCATGTAATGCTCCAAAATGACGCCTTTTTCGTCCCAAAAGAGAGTCAGCATAACCTTCCCTGCTGATGGTTCTGTTCGAAACTTTTTCAGTTTTGATGATGAGGAATGGCGCCCGCCATTCCTTGCTCGCTCTCTTCGTTTCCGGTTGGTGGAAGTGAACCCAGGTTTCGACCCCAGTAACGATTCTTGCAAGGAAGCCATTACCTTCTCGTTCAAAGCGCCGAAGAAGTTCTTCACAAGCATCAACACGTCGTTCTCTCATTACACGCCATTCTGCATGCTGTTTGTAGCACGCTTACCAACTTACAGGATAACGGTGCAAAATTTCGATTTGTTATTACAAATTTAAGGTTTTAATTTGACTCACCCTCGTGTATCAGGTTGGTAACTAATGTAACACCATAGCTCTAATGCTCTACTGATTTATTTTGCCTTTTGTTTTATTTAATGTTACATCGTCGAGTTTCTGTAAATGTTGTTGGATTGAATCGATATCATGAGTGAGTTTCTTCTTTTCTGTGTAAAAAACTTTGATGTCATGGTTTGATTCCATGCAATGTAGTGTATCTATCATTTAAATTCATTGTCTCATTTGGAGGGAGACAAAACTTACTGTATATAATTTTAATTTTGTTTAAATAATTTTTTATAGAAATGTTAATGTGTGCAAAGGCTTTGTTTTATTTAAAATGTTTCTTTGTTGTTATGTAAACTGCTGACCTTCACTTAGGATTCTTAGTTATTCTGTATGGAAAACGTAGAGTGGTTCCCCTCGGGAACGGAACTTTGTAGTGCGCGCAAGTTGTGGTTGGCCTAGGTAGAAAAGGTGGAACGAGAGTCAGTCGGGGACGAGCTAGTAAACTGTGAACTGCCCATGTAAATGTTGTATATTGTGCTGGTTCCGAGAGAGGCTTTCCCTGACGCCTTCCAATGCCTCGGATGGGTGGATAAATAGCTGGAACTATTCTGGAACTGGTATCTATCATCGCCACCAAGAAGGGACAGAGTCCAGCAATTCTGGCTGCAAATCCACCTACCAATATGCAGCTGCCACCACACTGCGCAATCATTATAATGGAGCACTATAGTAATGTACAGTGAAGGATCAGCTCAATGAATGTCTTAGCGTGCACAAATATAAGGTAACTTATAACTGAATTCATGTACCTACCATGATTTTTTCCCTATCACAACACCTCTCAAGTTCCTCTCCATTTGAACTATGATTACCGAGTGTCCTAGTTTGTGGAAAAAATAAAACCCTCTGAGCCAAATAGTTAATTAAATAATGTTGTTTGATCTTTGGTAAGAAGAGAGTATTCAGATTTACTGTGAATTTAGTGAAATTGTGGGAGGTAGTAAATGTAGTCTTGTGAAAGCCCCCCAGTTATGGAAACAGTTCAATTTAAAGTTTTTTTGGAGTTTCAAAGTCACCTATTTAATCATTTACTTGAAAGTAGAAGACTGTGGTAATAAATACAATTTGCTGTTTCTTTTAAAAATTAAAATTCTTGAAACTGAGGCTTACAAGGTTTTGCTTAGTTAATGATCATAGTGCTGCCTGTAGTAAATTTTAAAAGGTGAGTCAGTTTCTTGTAAATTTGTCAACATTGTGTCTCAGTGCAGTAAAAGTCGTGAACTGCAGTTGTGGAAAGTTGGATGCTTGCTAAGCACTTGTTTCTTTTGGGTATTGAAAGTGCATATTAATAGTGTAATAAGATCCACAGGTTATCCTTTACCACTATTTATGAAAACAATAATTTCTTTATTGAAAAGACAGTGAGAAGTAACCTTTTAGTGAATTCCATTTAACTTTCATTCTAAATAGAATAGTATTTAGTTGAGAGATATTTAACCTGTGACCAGTTCATAATTTTGCAGTGAATTACATTTATAATTTTATGTCAGCTAGGAAAATATTTGAACAATAATAATGAACCTATGTCCAATTAATGATTCTGCAGTGAATATTAATAGTAATGTTATGAAGACCATTTAGTTTGAATAAGCCCTAAAATTAATGGTGTGTTTCGTTATCTGTTATATTTATGCAAATAGTTTGTTCTGCTCAGTTAGCTTCCAAACTTAACCGTGAACATATGCAGGTGTCAGAGTTCGTTGCACTCGCGTGCGGCAAAATATAGGTTGTGTTTGTCCGTTAAGATTACTCATACTTAATTTCTTGAACAAGAATGTCAATCATCCTCTTACCTAATTAGGCTGACGACAGTTTTTCTTGTTCTTTGAACAGTGTAGATAGGTGATATATTGTTTGTTACTGTCTGAATATTTACGTAATTCTAACTTTCATTTCCGATAAGCCACCCCCGTTAGGTACAACACGGTCAACATAACAAAATTCCTCTCAGAGGGTAACAGCGCTCTGTTGCTTTATACCATAATTACTCAAATAAAATAGTTCTATTTTACAAACTGCCTCCAGTTTCGAGGTTATGGTATAGCAGTAGCGGACTGTAGTGTTATACTAGTAGCTGAAATACGACACTAATGTGGAATGATACTACCGGTTAGAATTGATCATTGAAAGTAAAATAGATTTAAAGAAAAAATCTAATTAATAAACCTAAGAAAATTCCTGACGTGTAAAAATTGTGTGACAGACCGCACATATAGCTGAGACCTTGGCATTTCGCGGGCAACGCTCTTGTCAATGGAGCCATCAGAGTATGACGCACACGCGCTCCAAAAAATCAAATCTGACAATATCTTTCTCGTAGTCTTTGAAGCAATGTTGTAGGCTGGAAAACAAGAAATGGAATGAAGATATACATGATCACTGTTTTGAGAGACAAAAGATCCCGGAAAGCCCACCAAAGACAATGCCTGAACAGTATGGAGAAGCGTGGACCTGCAGCTAGAGCGCTGTGCAGGCGGCGGCCGTGCTACTCACCGGCTGTGGAGACGGCAGCGGGCTCAGGCAGCTGGGCAGCGCACCCTCCTCCGCTCACCGGCCATCGGCCTAACAGCGGGCGCGCATCCTGCAACACAACACGGCCGTCTTTTACAGAGCGGATGCACCAGCCGCAGCACATGACAACGGCCACGCGCCGCGTGACCGGAATCTCATATCGCTGGCCAAGAGGGCTGCGCTCAGCTAGAGGCCATTCGTACCATCGCACTTCGTCCAGTACCGACTGCTTTGTCACGACTGCGCATGACTCAAAATACTGGAGAGTTAATACTATGTTATGGACCATTCACACTTTACATCTAACATTAAGAGTTTCGACGGCCATTCAATGATAACTTACAAGGGAACCTCCCCATCGCATCCCCCTCAGATTTAGTTATAAGTTGGCACAGTGGATAGGCCTTGAAAAACTGAACACAGATCACTCGAGAAAACAGGAAAAAGTTGTGTGGAACTATGAAAAAAAAATAAGCAAAATATACAAACTGAGTAGTCCATGCGGAAGATAGGCAACAAAAAAATGGTTCAAATGGCTCTGAGCACTATGGGACTCAACTGCTGTGGTCATAAGTCCCCGAGAACTTAGAACTACTTAAACCTAACTAACCTAAGGACATCACACACATCCATGCCCGAGGCAGGATTCGAACCTGCGACCGTAGCGGTCGTGCGGTTCCAGACTGTAGCGCCTTTAACCGCTCGGCCACCCCGGCCGGCGATAGGCAACACCAAGGATAGTGTGAGCTCAGGAGCGCCGTGGGTCCCGTGGTTAGCGTGAGCAGCTGCGGAACGAGAGGTCCTTGATTCAAGTCTTCCCTCGAGTGAAAACTTTAATTTTTTATTTTCAGACAATTATTTTGCGAAGCTGCACAGGTACACTGAGCAGTATTTTTTATGTGATCGTGTGTCAATTATCAATGTTCAGGCACTCACACATAATTAACTTCGCTCTCCAAAATTCCAGGACATGTTCAGATTTGCTTGGACATATGCAGGATTTGACGGTCTACACACGGAAAAATTTGAAAACGTTAAAAACATATGTTTTGACAGAGCACAGGGAAAACTGTGCGACTGTGAAACTGTTGCATTCATTTGTTGTAGTTTATGTTACAAACTCTTATGTTTTCATCACTTTTTTGGGAGTGATTATCACATCCACAAGAAAACCTAAATCGGGAAACGTAGAAGAATCTTTTTACCCATTCGCCAAGTGTACAAGTTAGGTGGGTCGACAACATATTCCTGTCATATGACGCACATGCCGTCACCAGTATCTTATAGAATATATCAGACGTGTTTTCCTGTGCAGGAATCGGTTGACCTATGAGCTTTCGATCAAATGCTTTCGGTTCCCACTGGAGAGGCACGTCCTTTCGTCTACTAATCGCACGGTTTTGCGGTGCGGTCGCAAAACACGGACACTAAACTTATTACAGTGAACAGAGACGTCAATGAACGAACGGACAAATCATAACTTTGCGAAAATAAAGAAAGTAAACTTTTCACTCGAGGGAAGACTTGAACCAAGGACCTCTCGTTCCGCAGCTGCTCGCGCTAACCACGGGACCACGGCGCTCCTGAGCTCACACTATCCTTGATGTTGCCTATCTTGCGCATGGACTACTCAGTTTGTATATTATGCTTATTTTTTTCGTAGTTCCACACAACTTCTTCCTGTTTTCTCGATTCATCTGTGTTCAGTTTTTCAAGGCCTATCCACTGTGCCAACTTATAACTAAATCTGAGGGGGATGCTATGGGGAGGTTCCCTTGTTAGTACTAAGAGGATTGCCTTTAGAATTACGTATCTGCACAAAACGAACCTTTTTTCCCCCTTCCTTCAGCGGTATGCTGAAAATTTAAGGCTTCGTACCAAATGACGAAGTTAGTTGCACGTAATGCTTTTATTTTTTTCTAATATTTCGGCCAACAAACCCATTTTCCAGTCATTACCTGGACAAACTTAAAAAAGAAAAGAAAATGGAATAAGATATATGAAAAAGAAAGTAACGAGGAACACCGTCGAAACAAGCATAGTAAAATAACTGATGTTGCATAAAAAATCGTCCACAGACATCAAAAATAGCCTCGTAAAATAAATAACGTTGTACAGCAACTCGGCCACAATTTAAGAAAGTAATATACGCAGCATGAACTTAATGTCTATTGTCGTGGGAGTACACAGGCAGACTGGTGAGACGGGTTTTGAGGCAGTGCATTTTTTTCCCATGGTTAGGCACTACATCCAAATCAAAAACACAAACATAAATGCAACTGGTGTTGTCATTTGATCCCGATTAATACAACAGTTGCGGAACTTGCACCACTATGTTCCGTAAGTTGGAAGAGAAATTTGAAAATTTGACTTTGTATCTTGACTGGTGATAAATTGCTCAAGAATAGTTTTGCGCTACGTGCATACCTGCAAGCGCGTGTAAGTTTGGATTTAAATTGAAAACCTTAACTCTGAAATAAAAACAAAAACATCAAAATAAAGGCAGACTGCTGGAAAATCTTTGCTCATCAAAATGTTCAAATGTGTGTGATTTCTTAGGGGACTTAACTGCTAAGATCATCAATCCCTAAGCTTACACACTACTTAACCGAAATTATCCTAAGGACAAACACACACACACACCAATGCCCGAGGGAGGACTCAAACCTCCACCGGGACCAGCCGCACAGTCCGTAACTGCAGCGCCCTAGACCGCTCGGCTAATCCCGTGCGGCATCTTTGCCCATCCATGAATTCAAAATCGGTTACGTGGTGACATTAAATAGCATATAAATACAGAAAACTGCAACCAGTCGCCGGCCGGGGTGGCCGTGCGGTTCTAGGTGCTGCAGTCCGGAACCGCGGGACTGCTACGGTCGCAGGTTCGAATCCTGCCTCGGGCATGGATGTGTGTGATGTCCTTAGGTTAGTTAGGTTTAAGTAGTTCTAGGTTCTAGGGGACTGATGACCTAAGATGGTAAGTCCCATTTTTTGCAACCAGTCACGTCTTCCAAATAATTTGTTTCGTCTACTAACTAGATTTTTCAAACGTTTCCAGGCTGATCTTCAGATGGTGCACATGAAAGTTGCATAGCGTGATATGGATACTGACTCTGTGACAAGAATGTAGATAAAAAGACTTTAAATGTATCGCCATGAGTTATGTGACCAATGGAAATCACAGTGGAAACTGCCAGGTGGATACCCATTACGATGCTTCCCATACTGTCGCAGTAACTAACAGAATTCGTTTTTCGATACAATTCGTCTATAAACATTACTCATGGCGGCATATTTAACTTTTTTTTTTGTTTCTTCTTATCACAGACCCTGCGTCGCGCTATGAAATAAACATTCAACCATGTGCACCATCTGAAGATGAGCCTGAAAATTTCTAAAACTAGTTAATGGAATGGACGAATTATTTCATACACGTGAATGGTTGCAGTTTTCCATTTTTTGTTGAATTCAAAGTCACGGAGTCTCTAACATTCGTAATTGATAAGCCTTATTCAACTGCGTGCTGGTCGACCATGTATGCTCTTGGAATGCTGTGTACAAGGTGATTAAGAGATTGCAGCTCAAACCTGTTCCACACTTTGACGGCGGCCACCCTGAGGCCATCCAGTGCGTGAGGAGGGTTTCTGCGACGATGCAGTGTAAGTCTGAATCGGTCTAAGCACGCTCAATAGGGGTCACATCAGCACATGCCTCAAGGTCATCAAATTCTGTTTATTCCTGCCTCTTGGAGAAACGTGATCACGAGGCGGGCGCAGCGTGCTCGTGCATCATCTTCGAAAACGAATTCTTCGCCGAAATGCTGGCTTCAGAGCTGGAAGACAGGTTGGAGGATCTTCTCTAGGGACTGCACAGCATCAATAACGAAGATTGGAATCTGAAATCCGTACACACGAAACCCGCCCAAAACATGACCGACTCTTCCCTGCTGACTTCTAGAGGCCACCTTCACATACCATCTGAGTCGTCACCCAACTCCCAGTTACCCTTTAAAAAAGAAAGTGCTTGGGAGCACCTGCGAGACAAGGCCGTGTCACAAGACAGAGGCTGAAAATTTGAATGACCTCACCGTTGTTCAGGCCAATTCTAGGAGTCATTTCCCGTATTAGCAATTCTTTCTGCCGTAAAGTGACAATGCGCGCGAATGTTCTATGCTTGAAACGACTTCGAGGCATGCTGAACAAGTGTGCACGCATACGCTGCATTAATGGCTAAACACCAGTTCACACTTTATGTTCCACGAATTTCATGTTTGTCTGCTCTGTTATACCTTTCAGTACCTAATTGCTTTCGATTTTCCACCCCTATGGTCGGCAAATTGGAAGAACGAACAGGTCGCTGTTTAACAAGGTTAGACTGATCCGTCTGCAGCGCGCATTTTGAATCAACAGCCACGCAGAGGGCAGACGTGCCCAAGTAGTGTTCATTTTCAGCTAAATTCATTAACACTGTACAGAATACAGAACCCAATAATTCATATAATTAAGGGAAGAAACGAACACAAACTACGATAACTGCAAGTTGCACTGCAGTGCTAGACAGGAAATTAATTAACTGCTCGCCTGTACATCAGTTGTAGCTGTCTTTCGAGGAAGGCTGCTTTCCAACCACATTAGCTGCTCGCCCTTCGGTTTACCGACAGACTATACCCCCCCCCCCCCCCCCCCCGTTCCTAGTGAAAGACGCTGTACCAAATTAACTGTCTAATACTAATATGTAACCTGAATTCCTTCATCCATTGTAACGTCTGGTGGGAGAACAACTCCGCACTGATCTGGCGTATTTACAGCCTTGTGATTGCTGCTCTGCCACCAATGGAGATAGAGCCATTAATATCAACAGTGTAGAGTCAGCATCTCATGTTGAGTGCGCAAATTTAGGCGACAAAACAGGACACAGTAATAAAATAAAAAGCAATACGGATTTTTGCATCGATACTGCACACTTTCCGTGGAGGGAAAACTCAGACGTCGCGAGCTAATGACAATGCACGGGAAAGTAGGCAATGAGATGGATTAAAGGTAAAGCTATGCTAACCTATCGAACAGCGCAATTCAGAACGCCTAGCTCTGCACTGCTTAATTCTACCTACCTGTGTAAAAATGTTTTGCAGTTTCTCTCTGGAGAGAGATATCACAGCGTGTCAAAATACAGTGCAGACTATATTCCTAATTACACGACCTACAGAGAAATTATTCTCCATCAAACCGAGAAAGAAGAGTTAGCAAAATTACCTGTAAGAAATAAATTAAACACAATGTGAGACTTGCTATCAAAAGCATCGAATCAGAAACAACCCAGCAATTTTCCGTGTATACAATGAAATATGGAACAACAACTGAAGCAATACGTACTTTTTAAGGCTTTCCAGGCGTACCAAATGTTTATGGAGTTATGAGGTCGGGCATCGACTGGCGCTATTTGACACAGTGGCTGCGAGCCCCAGTAATTATTTTATTTTCTTAATAATAAAAATATATACATAGTCTCTGGGTACATCCTAAAAATATGACAACGGCAGACGGAAAGCATTTAGATAAAAACACGCATCTAGTATTTGGCGAAGCTTCCCACAATCCGAACGTTGGTTTTAACTCCGCAGTATTTTACTAGGAATATTCCTAACGAAGGTTGTATGCCCTTGCCTTTCTCCGATCTTCGACTTCACTTACGCATCTAGTTATACAAGGAACTACACTCCAACGCGGACTTCGTAGCCTGGTGCAACTTGGCAATTTTCACACTATGTCACTGATAGAGGTGAAAGAAGGGATGTGCATCAGGAAAATTCCTAGAACCTATTGCCTGAGTTTGCCATATGAAATCCACTGAGTCACACCCAGTATTTTAACAGTTATTGGTTCACAACAACCAAGATCTACATATGACGCGTTTTCCTTAGTTTGCGAAATATGGTTGCACATTTCCCTAATTCTCTGCACATAGCAGATGTGGTTCTCATGTTTAGGAGAACGCCTGCATTATCTTCATGTCGTCATGACACGACGAGGACCGTTACCTGACGTCGGACTCCAGTGTGGTTTTCTTCTAATCCGACAGTACAGAGGGCGGAAATAATTCAGAGATGGGCATAATAGTACTCAAAACGACTAGGTAATTCAATAACAGCTCATTACTGACACAAAAAACACTGCGGCGAAAGTGAATCGAATAACACACATCGCAGGATAACAACAAAAAAAGGGCGGCCGGAACGTATGTGGCGATGGGAGCGCAAGGACGAAAGTAGCTCTCGCATGACGTGTCACTGCCAATTAACATACACTATGTGATCAAAAGTATCCAGACACTCCCAAAAACATACGTTTTTCATATTAGGTGCATTGTGCTGCCACCTACTGCCAGGTACTCCATATCAGCGACCTCAGTACTCATTAGACATCGTGAGAGAGCAGAACGGGGCACTCCGCGGAACTCACGGACTTTGAACGTGGTCAGGTGACTGGGTGTCACTTGTGTCATACGTCTGTACGCGAGATTTCCACACTCCTAAACATCCCTAAAACGTGAAGGGACACGTACAGCACAAAAGCGTACAGGTCAACTCTGTCTGTAAATGACGTAAATACTGATGTAATGTTGTTCAGTACATTTTCCTCGGTCATCGATAGAAATATCTGCACTTATACTCGTTACACCATGTATATAAATGGGGGAACTGGCAACACCTTTCATCACCAACGAGGCGGCGGAGGTCAGACAAACGTGTTTCGCCGAGGATGAAAATTGCTGCTAGCTGTTTATTTATACCTAACGTAAGTGTTGTGTTTTCGTATACGCTTATTAACGTGTTTAATAATTGGACTTGGTAACCCCTTTTCTTCACGGAGTGCTACAGTTTTCCTCAATTATCAAAGGCTTTTCCCAAATCGACAAATGCTAAGTAGGTCTCTCGGTTACATTGCTTATGTTTATCAGTTACCTCTTTCATTACAAACACTGTTTCCGTTGTCAGTCTTCTTACGTAAAAATCCACTTAATGAACACCGTGATGTAACTTTTAATCTGTTGTTCAGGAGCCTAGCGTAAGTGTGCATGTTGCGTCCAGTAAACTAATCGTTCTGCCATTCTGGCATTCACTTCTATGTCCTTTTCTTAAACAGCGATATAACGTTTGCTTGGTGCCATGCTCTTGAGAGGACTCTCTTTTTACAACACAGATTTAGAAGCCTCATCTCGAGAGAAGTTCCACCGTATTTTAAGAGTCCGATGTTGATGCTGTCCATGCCTGTAGCTTGCCTGATTTTCAGAGCCTTATTTATTTATTTACAAGTTCCGTAGGACCAAATTGAGGAGCAAATGTCCAAAGTCATGGAACGTATCAGTATATGAAATTACAACATGTAATAACACATAAAAATAAAATGTTTATGAACCCAAAAAAGTCAAGCCATATGTCTCAGTAAACGCAGTCAGCAATATAACATAAGAATCAACTTAATTTTTCAAGGAACTCCTCGACATAATAGAAGGAGTGACCCGTGAGTCCGTGAGGGAACTCTTCAGTTTCGATTTGAAAGCGCGTGGATTACTGCTAAGATTTTATTTTTATTTTTGTGGTAGCTTATTGAAAATGGATGCAGCAGTATACCGCACACCTTTCTGCACAAAAGTAAGTCCGATCCAAATGCAGGTTGGATTTCTGCCGAGTATTAACTGAGTGAAAGCTGCTTATTCTTCGGAATAAGCTGATACTGTTAACAAGTAACGATGGTAAGGAATATATGTATTGAGAGGCCATATCAGTGTTCAGGAGTGGACAAGAGGGTCGCCAACTTAAAGCGCTTACTGCCCAAACCAACCGTTTCTGAGCCAAAAATATCCTTTAAGAATGGGAAGAGTTAACCCAAAATACGAGGGTCGTCCACAAAGTAAGTTCCGTTTCTATTTCTATCCGCGGCAGCGCTACGATCGCAGTTCCGAGCATGAGCGGCAGTTACTCTGAATCCATTTTCAGATCGCTGCTTCCGACGTGTGCTTTGTAGTGCTTCTTTATAATGTCACCCGTAATTGAAAATGCCGCCGTGCACGATGAAGAACGAAGCGGACGCCCGTCTGTGATTACTCATGAAGTGGTTCACACAACTGAAGAGAAGATTAAGCACAACCGTAAGTATATACTAAGTGCCCTTGCTGTCAAATGTCACGATCACTAATTCATGAAATTGTTACTGAAAAACTAAAATTTCGAAAACTTTCCTCACGTTGGGTACCCAAAACTCTTATTGGACAACACAAAAAACTTCAGTTTTTGACACGCTACAATGAAGAAGGCGATGATTTTCTTTCTCGGACAGTCTAGGGGGATGAAACTAGGGTATCGTACGACACCCCTGAAACAACACGGCAATCAATGGAATAAAGGCTCACTTCATCCCCAATGAAGATTAAGCCTAAGCAAATCTTGACACCTCGCAAAGTCACATGCACCGTTATTTGGGACAGAATAGGCATTTTGCTGATTGATTTCTTACCACGAGGCCAAACAATCAATGCACATGGTTACTGCGCGACCATTAAGAAATAGCGCCGTGCAATACAGAACAAGCGCCGAGAATTGCTGTCAAAAGGTGCTTTTTTTTTTCACGATAATGCCCGACGTCACACGGTGAATGTGACCAAGCAGCGCTAACGGGATTTTCACTGGGGCGCGTTTTATCGTCCTCCGTACAGCCCGGGCCCCGTTCCTAGCGACTTTCATCTCATCTTACACCTAAAATCTGTCCTTGGTGGTCAACAATTCAACGATGACGACGACCTGGAAGAACATGTTACTACATGGTTGAACAAACAGGCGGCAACCTTCTATGAAGAAGGCATACAAAAACTTGTGCCACGCTATGACAAGTGCCTACCTAATTTCGGAAGCTATGTAGGAAAGTAGCTTAATGGTTGTAAATTTTTGTACAATAAATATTTTTTTCTGTATCTGTACAGGTTTGTTTTATATAACCGAATGGAACCTACTGTGTGGATATACCTCATATAATACCATACGACATAAGCGAATGAAAATAAGCAAAGTGGACTAATTTTCGTGTCGAACGATCACTCACTTCATATACTGCTCCAACAGTAAAAATGGCAGCATTAAGTCTTTGAACAAGATCCTAAACTTGGGCTTTCCATGGCAGTTTACTATCTATCTGAACACCTAGAAATTTGAACTGTTCAGTTTCACTAATAATATGCCCATTTTGCGAAATTAAAACGTCGGGTTTTATTGAATTATGTGTTAGAAACTGTAAAAATTGAGTCTTACTGTGATTTAGCGTTAGTTTATTTCCTACAAGTCATGAACTTACGTCATGAACTGCACTATTTGAAACCGAGCCAATGTTGCACACAACATCCTTTACTACCAAGCTAGTGTCATCAGCAAACAGAAATATTTTTGAGTTCAAAATGGCACTATGGGACTTAACATCTGTGGTCATCAGTCCCCTAGAACTTAGACCTACTTAAACCTAACTAACCTAAGGACATCACACACATCCATGCCTGAGGCAGGATTCGAACCTGCGACCGTAGCGGTCACGCGGTTCCAGACTGAATCGCCTAGAAACGCACGGCCACACCGGCCGGCTATTTTTGAGTTACTCGAAATACTAGAGGGATATCATATATATATATATATATATATATATATATATATATATATATATATATATATATATATATATATATAAATAAGGAACAGGAGTGACCCCCACACTGATCCCTGGGGCACCCCCCCCCCACTTGACCGTACCCCACTCAGATCCCACATCACAGCCATTCTCAACACTGTGAATAATGACCTTTTGCTGTCTGTTGCTAAAGTAAGAGGTGAACCAATTGTGAACTACTCCCGCTATTCCGTAATGGCCCAACATCTGGGGCCATTTTTTTTGTGATCAACACAATAAAACACCTTAGTTAAATCAAAAAATATGTCTAGCGTTCGAAACCATTTATTTAACCCATCCAGTACCTCACTGAGAAAAGTGAATAAAGTATTTTCAGTTGTTAAACTGACTTCTAAAGCCGAGCTGTACATTTGATAGCAAACCATGTGATATAAAATGATCAATTATCCTTACATAGACTTTTCAATAACTTTAACAAACACTGATGGCATAAAGATAGGTCTAAAATTATCTACATTATCCCTTTCTCCCTTTTTATGAAGTGGCTTTACTACTGAAAACTTTAATCTTTCAGGAAACTGACCATTCCTAATGGAAAAATTACAAATATGGCTAAATACAGGGCTAACATGTGCAGCGCAGTGCTGTAACATTCTGCTAGGCACTGCATCATAACCATGAGAGTCCTTAGTCTTCAGTGATTTAATTAATGACTCAATCTTCCCCCTGTCTGTATCACAGAGAAGTATTTTAGACATCAATCTCGTAAATGCATTTGCCAAGAAAGTTATATGAGTCCCCGTAGAAACCAAATTTTTATTTACTTCACCAGCAATGCTCAGAAGATGATTGTTAAATACTGTACATATATCTATCTGATTTATCATTAACAGTAATATTTTTACTACGAACTGACTTTATATCGTCGACCTTGTGCTGCTGAGCAGACGCTTCGTTCACAACAGACCATATGTTTTTAATTTTATCCTCTGAATTAGCTATTTGCGTACGACATCCTCCTTGTCTTCCTAATAACATTTTTAAACACCTTACAATAGGGTTTGTATTGGGCTACTGTAGCTTGATTGTGACTACTTCTAACATTTTTATATAATTCCCGCTATGTTCTACATGATATCCTTGTCCCACTAGTCAGCCACCCGGGCTGCCTATTACTGCTAGTACCCCGTTTAGAACGTTCTAATTGAAAGCAACTCTCAAAGAGCATGAGAAATGTGTTAAGGAAAGCATTATATTTGTCATCTGTGTTATCGGCACTATAAACATCCTGCCACCCTTGTTCCTTGACAAGATTTAAAAAACTCTCTATTGCTGTTGGATTAACTTTGCTACATAGTTTATAATTGTATCTGACATTTGTTTGACTACAAAATCCTTTTAGTGTTAAAATTTGTGTATCATGGTCTGAAAGGCCATTCATCCTTTTACTAACAGAATGCCCATCTACTAATCAAGAATGAATAAAAATATTGTCTATGGCTGTGCTACTGTTCCCCTGCACCCTAGTTGGAAAAAACACAGTCTGCATCAGATCATATGAATTTAGGAGATCTACCAACATCATATACAAAATTTATATTGAAGTCAACACATATTTCTGGTACTTCCTACAAAGTGAATCAAGAGCCTTCTCTAGCTTAAGCAGAAATGCTCTGAAGTCAGAGTTTAGGGGACCTATAAACAGCAACTAGTTTCACTAAATTGAGCAGCCCCTGCACAACATTCAAACATCTGTTCAGCGCAGTGCCGTGATACACCTATGGACACAAATGGAATACTGTTTTTTACGTACATAGCCACTCCCCTACCCTGCAAGGAACTGCTTGAAAAACAGCCAGCTAATCTGTATCCTGGTAATGGAAGCCTAGGAACTCTTTGAAAAACGGCCAGCTAATATGTATCCTGGTGAAGGAAGCCTCTGAATTGTCCAATTATTTAAGTGGTGCGCCGACATACCAATCATTTCTATAAGCAGTTCACTAAACTTTATCTCTAATACCTCTTGTATTTTGATGAAATATGCTAATTCCTTCTCTGCTTGGAAACATGATGTCCTCTGAAGGTGAGACCTTAGTTAGAGGGACTTCCTTTAAGCAGGTATACCCATCAGCTGACTTCAGTCTAAAAAAGGTGCAGCTCTAACACAAACTACTACACGAATTTTTCCACGAGTGATCCCACCACCACCACCCACTAAACTGTCGTCTATAAGCTTTGCCATGCCTAGTGAGATCCGTTCTACTGATGGACCCAACTGGCACCACTGAAATGTGACCCATGCCCTCTGCCACCAGCGTCCTCCCCAGCCCCATGTTAACGCGCCTAACAGTCGCATTAAATGACGCCGATAATGACGCTGAAACAGTTGCACGAGACGCACATTAGTGCCTCCAGTTTGAGTAGCATCTTGGCTTCCGTCTCTTCCTACATCATTATTTTTGTAAAAACCTTAAAACGCGGTCCCCGTAACGGTAAGAACCAAGAAACTGGTTACTGTTCAGTTTTGAAGTAGTGGGTGTCAGGGCTAGAAGTTAAACAGAAACAAATCCCTTCAACGAAAGAATGGACATTTTATGTAGTTGGGGCGCCAGTGATAGGGCACACCTCTCACGGCCCGTTGGCGAATTATGCATTTCCACATATGCCTCCCGACGTTATTTTCTAGCAGGATGGTGCCCGTGGGTGTGGTCCCATTGCCTTGCCCCTTCGGTCTCCTGATCTCACTCCGCTGGAGTTTGATACATGGCTGGGGGGGGGGGGGGGGGTTATCAAGGATATTGTTTACAGAGCAAGAGTTCGGGATCGGTAGATTTGAGACAACGGATCTAAGCCGTAGTAGAGCCCATATCACCTGTCATGGCCGCGCGGTCTCAGGCGCCTTGCCACTGTTCGCGCGGCTCCCCCCGTCGGAGGTTCGAGTCCACCCCCGGGCATGGGTGCGTGTGTTGTCCTTAGCGTAAGTTAGTTTTAGTTGAATTATTTCGAGAAATTGCTGAATGAAGAAAATGTAAGAGTGAAAACTGAGGAAGGAGGGGCAAACGAAGGATTAACGATGGATATAATTAGAGATGAAGTGGAACGGGCAGTAGAGAAGATGAAAAATGGGAAGGTAGTTGGCCCAGACCAGATCCCCGTTGAGATATGTTAGTGTCCCGGTAAAAAGGGAATTGAGTTCCTTTGGGATTTAATGAAGATTTGGCGACAGGAAGAGGGGACAGACGAGTGAAGAACTAGTGTACTGATCCCAGTATTTAAGGGGAAAGGTGATGTGCAGGACTGCACTAACTATAGAGGTATTAAACTGATGGCACACACAATGAAAATTTGGGAAAGAGTTATAGAAGCAAGATTACGCAAGGAGACTGTGGTATGTGAAGAACAGTTTGGGTTCATGTCTGGAGGAGGAACGAGTGATGCAATACATGCTTTAAGGCGGATATTGGAGGGACACGGGGAGCTACAAGCCGATCTGCATATGGCTTTCATTGATTTGGAGAAAGCATATGACAGAGTCCCAAGGGACGAAATATGGCAGTGCGTGCCAGAGAAGTATGTGAGGTTAGTTAAGGAAATGTACAGAGGAGCAATGACACAGGTGAGAAGTAGTGTGGCCATGACAAAGGAGTTTCCAGTAAAAGTAGGGTTACGTCAAGGGCCTGCGCTTAGTCCCTATCTCTTTGACCTGGCTATGGATGTGCTGGTGAAAGATGTGAAGAAGGAAGCGCCGTGGAATATGTTGTTTCCGGATGATGTGGTTCTTTGTGAGCAGAGCATCGACAGACTTGAGGAAAAGCTGGAGGATTTGAGGGAGGCACTAGAAGAAAGAGGGACGAAAAGTAGCAGAACAAAGTCAGAATATTTAGCACTGAAGAATGTGCAGATGAGGTCTTGCAAGATCCAGGACGATGAGCTGAAATCGGTCTGCAAATTTAAATACCTGGGATCGTACATACAGAGGGGCGGAGGACTGGAAAGCGAGATACAACACCAAATAAATTGCGGTTGGAACAACTGGAGGGAAATAAGTGGAGTGGAGTGTGGCCAGAAGTTGAGTATTGGGTTGAAAGGAAAAGTATACAAGTCGGTGGTAAGGCCTGCTATGATATACGGGGCAGAGACATGGCCAATCACAGTAGCCCAGGAAAGGAAGATGGAAGTGGCGGAAATGAGGATGCTGAGGTGGATGTGTGGGGTAACAAGGAAGGACAGGATTGGAAATGAATTTGTTAGAGGAGCTGTGAAAGTGGGACCCATCGGGAAAAAGATACAGAGAGCAGACTAAGGTGGTATGGACACTTACAGAGAAAAGGGGATGAGTATATGGGAAACAAAGATATAAAGATTGAAGGAGCGACAAGGAGAGGAAGACCGAAGATGAGGTGGAAGGATACGATATCCGGGGACCTAAGAGATAGGTTGGAAGAAGGAAGAGGCAATGGATAGAGTACTATGAAGGAGAAGGACCCAGAAGAGCAACGCCGACACTACGTGACGTGGGACAAGGAGACAATAAAGAAGACCTTAGTAAGTATTGAAATAAAAACGAATGGTTTTGTATACCTTTAGCCCGGACACTATGTAATGTGAGATCGGTGAAGCGTGGTGCTACATCGATATATGGTTCTTTTGTGAATACATTGTTACGATATAGCCTTATAAATGCTGATAACAAAGCCATCGCCTGTAACTTGAATAGGAGTCGCGGGTAGGCAGAGAGACCACTCGGCGGGTAATTAGGTGTCCGTTGGTGGACCAGAGCTGGCTTGCAGCAAGCCCTTGTGGAGAGATCGTGAGGCGGCGACGTTTGGCAGCGGCGGGCCAGCTTGTGATGGCGGCTCGCCAAGCGGGGCTCTTTTCTGGATACTGTGAATTATTGAGGGGACGGCCGGCCGCGCTGCTCCAGCGGGGAGCCCTTTGTAACGCCGCCGCAGCCCCGCCTCAGCAAACACCGCCCCCCCGTGTCCGTGGACGTATGGCATCTCCACTATGGGCTCTGTAATCCGCACATATAAAAGGAGAAACAGGCTGACAGACGTGACAACACGCAGTCTCAACTGCTGGTAATAAGAACATGAAATCTGGATGTTCTGTGACGCGGATGCCAGCTAAGAAAGGATTTTCCAAAAATCAAACCCTGCACGGCAGGAGGAAGTTGGAAGTTTTTTTGCCGAACCAACGTCCAGCCTAAAATATAAAATCTAGTGGGATTAATTATTATTCCACATAGTCCGATTATCATACCAAACACTGTGTTTCCTTGACAGAAAAGACTCATCAAATCTTCTAGACTGCATAAGCTTGTCCGTTTCTTCTATCCTCTAAAACAGTGACTGCGGCATTTCCAGTGTGTTCAGTGTACCCAAAGAAACAAACTACCATACCCTGGAAAGCGCTAAGCGAAAGAACAATTTTTCTTTATTTCGATCTTTTTGAAACATCCAATCCAATAACTGCTCCTTACGGCTCGTACGAATATAGTAAATTTTTGTCTCTTGTACTTGGACCGTCACGTAAATGTGTACTCAGCATGCTGTGATGCAGCCATAAGGCCATGATTCACAGCTTGGTTTCTTTGAAGTTGAAACCAATATAGCCTGGCAGCTGTTGCGTTAATTTGGCTGTAACAAGCACTATTGTCATGAAGTGATCGCTTTTTGCCAGTACTGCTGCGCGGCATGGAATCCTTGCCAGTTAGGAGTGACGCAGCATATCGAGAAGGGAGGCGGCTCCTTTTATATTACCGCGAAGTAGATAGAAGTGTCACGGTTATGACGCGAGAGTTGGGGTGTCAATCGTTTAAACAAAGGCGTTTTTCGTTGAGGCAAGATCTTTTCACAAGACTTCAATCACCGACTTTCTCTTCCGAATGTGAAAATATTTTGTTGCTCACACCTACACAAGCAGAAAATAATCATCGTAATAAAATAGGTCAATGAGACACCGCACGGGAAGATTTTGGCGTCCATTTTTCACATGTACTATTCGAGAATGGAAAAGTCGGGAAGTAGTATTAGTGTTCAAAAAGCTTACGGGGATGCAACTGTGTGGCGTCGTCGAGAACTGCCACTATTGCGATAGATGCACACCTACCATTTTCAAGGCAAAACTGCAAGTGAATTTAAAACTTCGGCTCGCACACCAATCCCGTAAGGATAACACCACACACACACACACACACACACACACACACACACACACACACACACAAGGTGTATACGCGGACAACGAAAAAAATTCCCGGATTTCTCGGTTAAAAAATACAGTTTTCCCGGGTGACATACTTTTTCCGTGTTAAGTGACAGTACGCTTTCCATCGGAACTGTAAAACTTATCAATTCTTTGAATGGCAGACGTTTCATATGCCGGCGTAGAAATTCCCGGCACTTTAGAAAACGAAATCCAATAAAAAAAAAAAGGAAAGATTTTTTATCTGCAGCAACGTGTACGCTGCATATTTTCGTATTACGAAAGTATAAATTCGAATTCCACCAAACACAGCACGTTAGTTTCCGAAGCATTGAAATCGAAATTGTGACGCGCTTTTGTAAACCAATCATAGCTCATGTCACATGATCTCGCCAGCCGATGACAGCAGATATTCAGAGCATAGAAAACGTGAGAGAGTCACCAAATAGCAACACTACTTAAGTAGCGCGAATACACAAACAAGAACAGCTAATGGTTTAAATTAAAACGCGTAGTGTAGCTATAAGAACAGCAAAACTTTCTCATATAATATTGATCTCTAAGATTGATAAGCTGCAAGAGAATTTAAGAGGCTGGTCCTCAAAAGTGTTAAGTTGTAAACGAGAGTCGAACGCTTTGTGATATCAGAAATTCATTGCACATACTCACAATTAACAAACTTCATCTTGGTAAAAGGAAATTTACTTTGAAAGTAACGCTTTTCAAACCACCATTCGCATTATTTTCGCGAGAAATAGGTTCGTTTCGCCACAGTGTACCAGAAAACAGGCGTGACTGCGGGTGCGCATCTACGCTGACGTAGAAAAGTCTGTTCGTACGTATAAAGCATTAAGAGGTCTGACACGTCATAAAGGAAACAAGAAGTCAGAGGACATTACAAGAGTACTGGAATTTCGTAACTATACTAAAATGCATGGTTCAGCTTCAAGTGCACTCTCATATGTCCAGATTCACAATGAAGTAGGCCAGAACCTGACATCAAGCTTTTCAGTGTGTTTTCCGGGATGAAAATACCATATAATGTGTGTTTAATAGACAGTCATCCTCAAGAAGTAAATCTGGTCTTGCTATGGTCTATTACAGTGCCGACGCGAATGTCTCATTCACATTCCAAATCGTGCAGTCAAAGGCGTTCTCTAAATCCACAAATGCTCCGAACGTAGGTGTACTGATACGGCCGTGTGATGGCACTTTTGTTGATAAACGTCGGCATGCTACCGAGCTGAGCGGACGTAAGCCGGTACTTGTAGGCCGCGCTGCCTCTCGTGCGCGCGCAGCACTTCTGGAGGAGGCTGGAGCGTGACCAAGCGGCGATTACGCCGCCCTACGCGAGAACTGAGGAGCGCCTCTTCCATATCGCTAATCGATGAGGCACCGCGGCGCGCCGCGCCCGCCTGCGGGACGCGTCCCACGCACTCGGCTGACGCGATAACGGCTCGGCCGAAGACGCCGACGGGCGCCAGTGATACACAAAAACACTATACGACGGTACTTTATCCACGACGGAGCTTGTTTGACTACATGGCTATCGTCGAATTAAGGACTGTTGGGGGGGGGGGGGGGGGGGGAATTCGCATTCAGCTACAAATACTTTTTAAGTTTTTAAGTTGTCCTCACACGGGACGAGTCAGGCTGCGGTCACAGTGGAATCGATGACGACCGACGTCAGCCGAAGACGGTCGATCTTTTCAAATCAGTACGCCGCTACGTGCGCGTCTCAATGCAGCCGTCCTCGTCGCCCGAACGTACAGACTTCGGTGGAATCGGCCGAAGTCCTAACGTATGAAAAAGGGACGGTGAGAAGCTGATAATTTCATTCCAAGAAAGAAAGAGTTTGTAGCATCCTAAGGATGACAAATATCGTAAATGCGATACATCTGCCGCGCGGGATTAGCCGAGCGGTCTAAGGCGCTGCAGTCATGGACTGTGCGGCTGGTCCCAGTGGAGGTTCGAGTCCTCCCTCGGGCATGGCTGTGTGTGTGTGTGTGTGTGTGTGTGTGTGTGTGTGTGTGTGTGTGTGTGTTTTTGTCCTTAGGATAATTTAGGTTAAGTAGTGTGTAAGCTTAGGGACTGATGACCTTAGCAGTTGGCCGGCCAGAGTGGCCGAGCGGTTCTAGGCGCTACAGTCTGGAACCGCACGACCGCTACGGACGCAGGTTCGAATCCTGACTCGGGCATGGACGTGTGTGTGTTGTCCTTAGGTTAGTTAGGTTTAAGTAGTTCTAAGTTCTAGGGGACTGATGACCTCAGAAGTCAAGTCCCATATTGCTCAGAGCCATTTGAACCATTTTTTGAACCTTGGCAGTTAAGTCCCATGAGATTTCACACAGATTTGAACATTTTTTGAGATACATCTCGGAATCTATGGACAAAAATCGCAACTTTCTCGGAAACCACAAGTAGGCAAAATCTTTATTGGAATTTTTAGACGTATACATATATTGCAATGTACGTAGGAGTAAATACCCAGAGCGATCTGAAGTGGTATGACCACATAAAGAAAATAATTATTTATTTAATCGTATGGCTAGGGTTCCCTGTCGAGCAGACCGGTCGCCAGGTGTCGGCCTTTCAATTTGACACCACTTCGGCGACCTGCAGTCGATGAGGATGAAATGATGATGATGATCATGATGAGGACAGCACAACACCCAGTCCCTGGACGGATAAAATTCCCCAACCCAGTCGGGAATCGAACCCGGGCTCAGAGGATGGACAATCCGTCACGCTGACCATTCAGCTACCGGGGGCGGACAAACAAATAATAGGAAAAGGATACGCCAAACTGGGATCAATAGAAAGAATCTTAAGCAAATGTTACTCATCCACGAAAGAAGTGACTTACGAGGCGTTTGTCCAACGGTTTCTTGAGTACTGTTCATCAATCTGGGATTCTTATCTTGTAGGACTGATAGAGTGAGTGAGTGAGTGAGAAGATCCAACAAAGAGCAAGATCGTTTAGTCGACGCGAGAGCATTACCGAGATGCTCAACAAACTTCAACGGCAGACGCTGAGACAGCTGCTGCAGGAGAGCGCTGCATTCGCAAATCACGTTAACCAGCACGTTCCATACGACAGGGCGCGCTCTCTCTCGTGAGTTTGAATTTCCCGTCCATGTCCGCGTCTACGTCAGCTGCCTCGTTCGTGCGAGGATGGCTTCACGAGGCTGTACCCAAAAGAAATGGGACTGACGTGATGTTTAGCAGCACAGCGTTCCGCCGCTAAGAACATATGGAGCTACCATCCCTGAGTCAGTAAGCCAAGCGTCGCTAAAGAATCTTACATTTTCTTTTTAGTGTTAGCTCTTCTGTGTGCACGTCGCTTTTGTTAATTTTTGACTCTTGTGAAGAGCACGCGGCTGTGAAGTTTTGCTTCTTGCTCGGAAGTACTGACATCAGAAACTCTTGAAATGTTTCAAAGGGCCTACAAAGATTATGTAATGGGGAAGAACGCAAGTTTGAGGCTGGTTTTCGTGCTGCTGAAGAGACAGAATATCAACCGTTGACAAATATCGCACTGGTCTTCATACCACGGCCCGAATCGATGAAAATCTTGAAAAAAATCGTGAAATCATCCTGCATTGTGGCTCAACGATTGACCATTGAAGAAGTTGTGGAGTTCATGGCGTTCAGTACACAGAATTTTAATGGCACAATCTGTCGAAAGTGTGAGAAAAATCGTAGAAAAATCAAGCCACAATTGCTCGCTTTGGGATTATACGCAAGTACTATCGAACACGGGCCGACAGTCTTAACGGTACATTGACAAACTGACAAGGGAGCAGTTTATAAGGTTCTTCTACCTGTCTGGTTTGAAGCGGCCTGCCTCGAGTTCCTTTTATGTACCAAAGTCAAAACAGCACTTGCATTTGATGCCCTCTGACATTTTCCCTTCAATATATTCCAACATCTGTCCTCCACTACAATTTTCAGCCTCTTACAGCTGTCTCTGGTACTAGGGAAGTTACTGCTTGATGTATTTACACTAGTCCGTATCATCCTGTTCGTTCTTCTTGTCGATGTTTCCCAAATATGTCTCTCCTTGCCGATTCTGCTGTGAATGTCCTAATTTTTTATCAGTCCACATAATTTTCGGCGTCCTTCTATAACATCGCATCTCAAACCCTTCATTCTCTTCTTTTTCGGTTCCCCACAATCCAAAATTCAGTACCGTACGATGTTGTGCTCCAGATGTACATTTTTTTCTTTCTTTCTCAAATTATGGCCGATAAGTGTCTGATACTAGCAGAATTCTTTGGCTAGGAATGCCCTCTTTGCTTGTGCTAGTCTGCTTTCTATATTCTCCTTGCTTCGTCAGTCACTCGTTATTTTGCTTCCTTGGTAGTAGAATTCTTTTACTTCGGCTGCTTGGTAATCCCCAATTCTGTTGATTTCTCACTCAGCTCATTCCTGTTACTCCTAGTCATTCTTCTCTTTCTTCGGTTTACTCCCAATCCACAGTGTTTGCTCACCAGACTCCTAATTCCATTCAGCACGTCGTACAACTGATTTCTGTCAGGTAACGCGTCTTCCAGCTCAGACACTGCTTTCTTTACGAGATAAAGAGATAATCTGTCTTCTGTCGTCATCAACAGCTAACCAAGCAAACTTACAAAAACCAGTTAATCTGTGCCCACGTCTAGAGACAAAAGTCAGTGCTGATGCATGCGGTCTGAATAATCCCGTATGCCCAGGAAAGAAAAAAAAACTGATGCAGAAATATTTCCACGAATACATATAAAGCTGTGGATACACAGCACAGCACAGTGCAAGAGTTACGTGAGGCAAGTCTTCCGCAGAGTAAACGTCAACCAAGTGCAAAACATGCGCGAGGCTGCTTCGCGTTGGAGCCAGACCCTTGTACGTTTTTGGGCGCGAAAGAAACTGTCTCGGTTCTCTTTTTTCGCGTAGTGCAAATATCGCTCCTTGCACGCGAGAGAATGAACTAAGCGATTTGCATCTGCATTGTCGAATTTTACTAAAGCTATTAGCATTTGTAGAATCCTAACGAATAAGTCCATCACAATCGTGCAAAAATGGAGGATGCGCGGAACAAAACGAGTGTAATCCTTCAGTCTCAGCCCTGAAATCAAGAAAGAAAAATCTGTTGGCGTCATACAGAAGTGAAAGGTAGAGAGAGAATAAAAGCAGCCTCACTGGATTGCGTACGCAAATTTTGTACTGTACGCATATGCACGTTCATTATTTTATATTTTATACTTGTATTATTTTTTTACAGTTATATTAATAAAAAAACCTTGTTCAGAGGCAGTGAGAACGCATACAGATCGAAGTGGTCCACATACAAATATTTCGACTTTTTGGAGAATAAATACAAACCTAAAGCAACCTTGGACACAGATAGATGTGAAATATGTACATTCTCCATTCTCAGATGTTAAGTCCCATAGTGCTCAGACCCATTTGAACCATTTGACATCGAAGCCGATAGCCGAATTCATCCCAATTGAGCTACCTGTTTCTTCAAATTGTTTATACCACCTTCGAATGTTCTTTGGTGATGGTAGTTTAGCACGAAATCGAATATGAAACGCCCGCTGAACTGCGATCACTGATTCAGTACGACTAATGTCAATAACACAATACGCCTTCTGTTGCGCGGACACCATTTTGCGCGAGACTGGCTGCACGTTCCACGTGAGCGCTCGCAGCGACATCTAGCGGATTTTTTCTGAAACTCTAGACCATGCCGATTACATCTAGCGCTGTTTCAGTTACCTAGTGGCATTTGTCTCATTATTATTACAAGTTAAAATCGGGTCATTCTTTTTGGGACACCCTGTACTATGTGTACGCGTCTCAATATGCATAGGACCCGCGCGACGTGTGCGGAGCGTGCGCGTCGCCCTGTAGCGTCGTGTCACGTCACACGTGCTATACGCGTCTCAATTTGCGATTAGCTTAGGCGACTTGCCACGGTTCACGCGGCTCCCCCCGTCGGAGGTTCGAGTCCCGCGGGCTTTGGTGTGTGTTGTCCTTAGCGTAAGTTAGTTTAAGGGGACCACACCGTGGTTCAGGTAAAAAAAATCGATTTTCGGTTTCCATCATATTTCGATAGATTAAGGTTTTATTTAAGTACTCTGAAAAGGATTTTGCTGAAAAAAATTTTTTCGAGCATTTAGAGAGCATTTTCCTACCACGTGCGATTATGTGCCACGCCCACTTTTCTGTCAACCTACCCACTGTCAACTCTGGAGATGCCATAATTAGCAAAATAGAATATGTGGGCCATGTTCAAAAACTTTTGGGAACACGGCTGAGAAAACTAACTGTTGATATGAGAGGAAAAAAATTGGAAGATGGAAAATTGTTGACCGGACAGGGTCGGTTAACTAAAACTGAAATAGAAAACTTGCAGGTATACTATGGGCAGGCAATTAGGAGAAATAAAGAAAATCTGGAGGCGATGAAGAGTGATATTTTGGCCATATTCTTCCGTAAGTCCTTTACTGATGATAAGCCATGTCAAAGATTGTGTCCATCAGGAGAAAATTCGTTATGCAAATACAATAGGGCTCGGGCAACTGGAGAATCTTATTCTCATCAGCATTCTCTTCCTGCTGCTGTTATTACAGCAATCAAACCTATTTTCAGAGACTTGGCTCATCCTGACCTTCTAAGGAAATGTCTGCATGGGCAGACACAGAACCCAAATGAATGTTTCAACAGCATAATTTGGAACTGCCTTCCTAAAACTGTATTTGTAGGCATGCATACAATGAAGCTAGGAGTTCATGACGCTGTTATTACATTCAACTGTGGTACTATTGGGTACTGAAAAAGATGGGTATTAATCCTGGTGAAAATACGATCACTGGGCTGCAACATTGCAATAAAATGAGGATAGCCGATGCAGACAGGTCTGCATCTAATATGGCCAAGAAAGCAAGACAAACATCCAGGAAGGCGAAAAAGAAGCTGGAAGACCTGCTACAGGCCAAAGAAGGGTCATCATATGCAGCACAACAGTTTTAATTAACTGTAAGTAATACATTTCAAAGGTTTTTTCTTTAAAGACAATTTCCCGCAAACAAGACTGCAGTTCCTGACGGTATCTACGATGCGTTTTCTCTGATAAGCTGGTTAATGTATTAGCATCACTGACGGAATAATTCCCTACTCCACCAGCGGCGACCTCGTTTCGTGCTTTTTTCCAGTATAGTGTCATCATGAAGGAGGGCACGGCTAAAGCAGCGGAAGGTTGTGTCGTCCAAGGCGACGGTTCACCCTTTTCTTGCCTGTTTGGCACAGCGTTTCGCTTTGTGTAAATGAAAGGGTGAGGTACATGTCTCGCGAAACAGCCTCTCGCTACTGTTTCGCGAGCCAAATCTCCCGTAGTGTAAACCCGTCTTCACGCTAGACAAGGTAGAAACTGCAGCAGCAAGTTGCAGGTGCCAGAGTGAGTAAATTAAGTAAATCGATTTCAAAGACAACACCTCTATCTCCGGCTGGCCTTCAAAACAAGATTACTGGCGCTGGGAGACTGGGAGTGGCATCTTGTTGAACGCGGACACGTATTCTTCAAGGTGCGAGGGTAGTGATTTTATGCAGGCCACAGAATGCTCCATCCGGAAAGAAAACGACAAAATTGCGGCAGCGCTATTGTGTGGCGTGCTGCGTTATTACTGTGCAGAGTGGAGTAATACTAGGTTGTTCGCGAACGATACCATCTTTCGTGAAGACTTGCCAGTAAAGCGCTCTTAAACTTTCTGCCCTTGAGGAAGGACTACCTCCAATTGCTGCCATATGCAAATAATGAAGACGGTAAAACCGTTAAGTTACTAGAACAAAATGCCTTTGGAACACAAACTCACGAGAATGGAAACACTGCAATTCTCACGTCCTGAATTCACAGCTATCGGATTTATATCTTCCTCGCACTGCATCTTGACGTGAGCTTCTACATCCTTGTGGATTAATAATTATTATTTGTTTAGTACGCTACGCTTAGGCGCGGGCACAACAAAAGTTTAACGAGAAGATGCAATACTCTTCAACACATTACCGCTAGATCTACGTCAGGCCTGCTATTATCTAGTCGACATCTAATGACACTTCCGTTGACGGGACCCCGTACAACAGGCGAATTTTAGACCAGTCTTCCACTTCATGCAATCAGTTTTGTACAACCTTTTAATGCTGACGCTCCCACATTAAACGAATGCCTGAAAGGTTAGTTGCAATCGGACATCCCAGTTTCACGAACTTGTTTGTATATCAATCTGTCTTCCGAGTGTTATATTTAGATTCAGGATCAGGCACGCTGGTTGTATGACTGATGCACAGTGAGAAGCATATATGAATTTCTGCGACACAGTGCAACGCACTAACCTTTCGGACACCTCACATTCTTCTGCAAGGAATTGCCAATACTTGCCACTGAAACCAGCTACGTAAAAGATGGCTGTGATGATAGTGTTGTAGCCATGGAAAACGTGTAGTGGATGGAGTACAGAGGGGAGAGTAAGGAGAGAGAGTGGTGGGTTATTTGCGCGAGGCGAGTAACTGTCTTCAGTCAATAGCGGAAGTTCGCGGAAAACACGACGACTTACGACTCTTGCTGCCATCTTATGACAACTGTAAGAAACAAAAAGGGACAAGAAGACAGGTGCCACTTGGAGTTGTGGATTGCATGAGTGTGAGGCAAATAAAATCAACAATTATTATTGGTTTATTTTCAGCCGTATATCTTACTCATCTACATACACACGATTATTCTGCAATTTACAATTAAGTGCCCGGCAGAGGGTTCAGCGAACCACCTTCATAAATCTTTTTGTGTGAGCTCTGATTTCTCTTTTTTGTAATGATTATTTCTCTCTACGTAGGTTGGCGGCAATAAAACATTTTTGCATTCAGAGGCGAAAGTTAATGATTGGAATTTCACGAGAAGATGCTACCGCAACGAAAAACGCCTTTGTTTTAACGATTGCCACCCGAGTTCACGTATCATGTCTGTGGCAGTCTCTCCTACTTCGCGATAATACAAAACGTGCTGCCCTTCTTTGGAATTTGTCGATGTCCTCCGTCAGTCCCATCAGATGCGGACAAGCACAGTGTAAGTACTAAGTGCACAATGAATTATCCTGCTTAACAATACTTGGTTAAACAATGCTTTATATACTGTTTTTGAAATTGTAGCCTTCTTTACAGTTCGGAATCATGTCTTCTAAAAGGAAACACGTTAAGCTAGACCTCAAGCAGAAACTCGAAATTTTAGATAAGTTAAATCGAGGTTCTTCGCAGAAAGCCATTGCTGTCGAGTTCAGTGTTGAACGAACAACTATTTATGACATCAAAAAGAAAGATGATATTCGACAATACTCAACATAAATGGATAGTGAGTTGGGAAAACGGAAGGTTATGCGAAAGAGTGAGAATGAAGAACTGGACGTAGCTGTTCATAGATGGTTCATACAACAACGCAATAAAGGAATTCCGGTCAGTGGCCCGATTATAAAGGAAAAAGCAGCTGCATTCAACGAACAACTTGGCGGTTCAAAAATGGTTCAAATGGCTCTGAGCACTATGGGACTTAACTTCTGAGGTCATCAGTCCCCTAGAACTTAGAACTACTTAAACTTAACTAACCTAAGGACAACACACACATCCATGCCCGAGGCAGGATTCGAACCTGCGATCGTAGCGGTCACGCGGTTCCGGACTGAAGCGCCTAGAACCGCTCGGCCACTACGGCCGGCTTAACTTGGTGGTAATAACTTGCTTGCAGCGAGCAAAGGTTGGCTATCAAACTGGAAAGAACGACGTGGCATTAGGCAGCTGACAGTCAACGGGGAAAGTCGCTCAGCTAACGATAAGGATGCTGATGAGTTTGTAAGCAAGATACGGAAGGTAATAGAGGAAGAAGATTTAACTGCTGATGCCTTGTCTAATGCTGATGAAACAGGATGCTTCCTTCAAAAACATTAGCTGCCAAGAACGAGAAGGAAGCTCCTGGTTACAAGCAACAGAAACAGCGCGTAACATTAATGGCGTTTCGTAATGCAAATGGGAGTCATAAACCACTGCTTATGGTGACTGGAAAAAGCCAACATTCACATTGTTTTCAACACACTGACATAAATACTCCACCAGTCCAGTATTGCGCTAAGAAGAATGTTCTATCGGTTGTTCCATGAAACGTTTCTATCAGCAGTGAGAAAAAAGCTAAAGAAGAAAAAGCTTCCGCTGAAAGCTATATTTATGTAATTGACAATGGTCCCAGTTATACTACAAATGTTTCTCTGGCGTCCGATGGTATACAAGCACTCTTTCTCTCACCGAATGTGACAGCCCTCGTTCAGCCCTTGCACCAGGGAATTTTGGAATCAACTAAACGTCATTATTGACATTCACTTCTCGTCTCCTTGCTGAACAAAAGTGAAAACGACTCTATCGAGACTATGCTGAAGGCGTGGAAGGCAACTAACGAACGTGATATTGTTTTCCTAGCAGCCGAAGTATGGGATAAAGTGGAGAGCGCTACCATAATGAAGAGCTTGAGAAACTTATGGCCACCCACTGGTGCAGAGTTGGATCCAGTTGTGAGTGACAGCGATGAGCCAGTTAATTCGGAATTATCAATTACTTTTTACACTGACATGTTCCACAACCTTCCAGGAGGAGACGAAATTGATGATGATGTTACTGAGTGGCTGAATGAGGAAAACTGTGATACGGACCAAACGGTAACAGATGAAATAACCAAAACCGTGCAAGAAAGTAATGATGAAAGTGATGAAGAAGAGGGCACATGAGGAGAGGGCATGAAGATTTCTCACACTGCTGGTGCTGAAGCTGCCTAGGTCTTCCTGGAGTACATTATGCAACAACCAGATACATGCAGTACCAATGTAATGCTTGTAAAGCGGTTGCGTGATAAAGCACGCCACCGTCGCGTATCGTCATTGCGACAATTAAAAATTAGGGTCATGTTTCATAGTGAGTGACACGACTGTATAATTATGTACAGTATACACTTTCTTTGAAAATTAATGTATTTTTTGATTTAATAGAGTATATCCTCTATATATTTTAAAATTGTATCCTTCGGTTTAATAAAGTACTATGTTGTTGTTGTTGTGGTCTTCAGTCCTGAGACTGGTTTGATGCAGCTCTCCATGCTACTTATCCTGTGCAAGCTTCTTCATCTCCCAGTACCTACTGCAACCTACATCCTTCTGAATCTGCTTAGTGTATTCATCTCTTGGCCTCCCTCTACGATTTTTGCCCTCCACGCTGTCCTCCAATACTCAATTAGTGATCCCTTGATGCCTCAGAACATGTCCTACAACCGATCCCTTCTTCTAGTCAAGTTGTGCCACAAATTTCTCTTCTCCCCAATTCTATTCAATACCTCCTCATTAGTTATGTGATCTACCCACCTAATCTTCAGCATTCTTCTGTAACACCACATTTCGAAAGCTTCTATTCTCTTCTTGTCCAAACTATTTATCGTCCATGTTTCACTTCAATACAGGCTACGCTCCATACAAATACTTTCAGAAACGACTTCCTAACACTTAAATCTATATTCGATGTTAACAAATTTCTCTTCTTCAGAAATGCTTTCCTTGCCATTGCCATTTATATCCTCTCTACTTCGACTATCATCAGTTATTTTGCTCCCCAAGCAGCAAAACTCCTGTACTACTTTAAGTGTCTCATTTCCTAGTCTAATTCCCTCAGCATCACCCGATTTAATTCGACTACATTCCATTATCCTCGTTTTGCGTTTGTTGATGTTCGTCTTAAATACTCCTTTCAAGGCACTATCCATTCCGTTCAACTGCTCTTCCAAGTCCTTTGCTGTCTCTGACAGAATTACAATGTCATCGGTGAACCTCAAAGTTTTTATTTCTTCTCCATGGATTTTAATACCTACTCCGATTTTTCTTTTGTTTCCTTCACTGCTTGCTCAATATACAGATTGAATAACATCGGGGAGAGGCTACAACCCTGTCTCACTCCCTTCCCAACCACTGCTTCCCTTTCATGCCCCTCGACTCTTTATAACTGCCATCTGGTTTCTGTACAAATTGTAAACAGCTTTTCGCCCTCTGTATTTTACCCCTGCCACCTTCAGAATTTGAAAGAGAGTATCCCCTAAATTTTCAAAATAAATAAAAAACAAAATAAATGAATAAAATTAATTTCAGACACTCAATAATCCCGCACTTCCGCTACTTCGGCACCCATATGATCCAGAAATGGCCGGATTAGCGACAGTCTAGTGTAGTCTACTAAGACTATTGCACATTCTAAGTGTTCTGCCACTAAATCGCAGCCTTTTGTTTGCTTCCCATACAACATTATCTATGTGATCGTTCCAATTAAGTTATTCGTAATTGTCATCCCTAAATATTTAGCTGAAGTTACAGCCTTTAGATTTGTATGATTTATAGTGTAACCGAAATTTAGTGGATTTCTTTTAGTACTTCACACCCTTTTCATTATTTTGAGACAGTTACCAGTTTTCGCATCATACAGATAGCTTGTTTAAAAGATTTTAGAAAATGATTTTGATCATCTGATGACTGTATAAGACGGCAAATGACAGCATCAACTGCAAACACTCTAACAGGGCGGCTGAAATTGTCTCCCATCTCGTTTATGTAGATCACGAATAGCAGAGGACGACAACACTTCCTTGAGGAATGCCAGATATTACTTTTGTTTTACTTGATGACTGCCAGTCAGTTACTACGGACTGTGACGTTTCTGACAGGAACTCACGAATCGAGTCGCACAACTGAGGCGATATTCCACAGGCACGCAGTTTGGTTAGAAGTTTGTGAGGAACTGTGTCGAAAGCCTTCTGGAAATCTGAAACTATGGAATCAATTTGGCATTCCCTGTCGACATCAATCGATACTTTGTGAGAATAAAGAGCTAGTTGTGTTTCACAGAAATATGCATATGTGCATTCAATAATTAGTTATGGCATAACCTTCTGGGGTACAAATGTGCAGAACATACAAGCAATTTTCAAGCTGCAAAAGAGGGCTGTACGAATAATAACAAAAAGCAGCAAGAGAGCTCACTGTACTGATTTATTCAAAACCATGGGAATCTTGACAGTACCATGTGAATACATCTTTCAGACTGTGATATATATAAAGAAACACATTGACCAGTACACACAAAACAGATCTATACACCAACACTGGACTAGATCCTGCCACCATTTGCATCTCATACGAAAAAACAAAACAAAAACCCAAAATAGTTTATTATTTAATGGAATAAAAATGTATAACAGACTTCCAGAGGAGATCAAAGCTGAAACTGGAATACATGCCTTTAGGAAAGCTGCAAAAAGTTATTTAGCAGATAAATGTTACTATACTGTCAAAGATTACTGTAAATGACATGTGTTCACCTCAATCCATGCAAGAGTACCTTTGTAAATTTATATTTATCTGTAATTAAGATTGGTGTGTATTTGTTTTGTGTAATCCATGCAAGAATACATTTGTAAATTTATATTTATTTGTAACTAAGATTGGTGTGTATTTGTTTTGTGTACAAACGATTAAGTTGCACCATAGAAATATGTACTACCAGAAGTACTATTATGTATATACTCATTCCATGTATACAGTTGACGACATCCATACAACACAAGTTGTCTACGGATGAATAAATAAATAAATAAATAAATAAACAATGTTTTCTGAATTCGTGTTGCTTATTTATTAGTAAATCGTTTTCTTCGAAGTAATTCACTCTGTTCGAGCACAGTATATGTTTTAAAATCCTACTGCAAAACGACGTTGATGATAAGTGCTTGTAATTCAGAGGATTACTCCTATTTGCTTTTCTTGAGTAGGCATCATTCCCGGGGGTTAAGGGCGGCCGGGCTATTCGCTTGCCACCCTCCCTCTCCAAATGCCGTGGCAAAGGAAGGTTGCACTCAAGCTGACAGTGACACAGACATTTTTACTTTTAATACATATATAAAGCAGAGTGTCCGTTTGTATGTAATTCATACACTTCACCTTCAAGACAAAAAAAAAAAAAAAAAAAAAAAAAAAAAAAAAAAATTGCCTCTGAGCACTATGGGACTCAACATCTTAGGTCATAAGTCCCCTAGAACTTAGAACTACTTAAACCTAACCAACCTAAGGACATCACACACACCCATGCCCGATGCAGGATTCGAACCTGCGACCGTAGCAGTCCCGCGGTTCCGGACTGCAGCACCAGAACCGCACGGCCACCGCGGCCGGCTTCAAAACAACAGGAAGATCACTGTCTATGTAAGATTTCGTACTCTGGTTCTTCCCCGATTTACTTCAGATTTCTACACCATGAACATTTGGGCGGACACAGGCTCTAGAAACGTTTTTACCAAACAACTCTGTAAGTAATATGTAGATTTTCTTCAAAGTTCTTGGCCGACTTACTTCAAATTTCTACATTCAATTGAAACATGAAGAAAATTAATGAAAAATTAAACGATGTATATCGCGGAAAACCGACTGTAATCCTTATCGCGAGATTAAATTAAAGCGGCAATCCCTGACAGAGATAGTACCATTAGACTTCCCAGGTCGCGGGACGGGCGGAAGCTCGAGAATTTGACAGAAACCTGACTGGAAACACTCATTTATTGATTGGTTGCCGCTGTTCATATGCAATGGAACATGGTTGGCCGTGAAGAGCTTATTAGCGAACGTAATAGGGGTGAAGACGTGTTCATTCCTCGCATTCCGTTGATACCCGGTGATTGAAATATTGCCTTAGATTTAAAGCGACTGTAGTTTCCCATGCGGCTTGCATTCGAGTGTCAACAAGGCGGAGGGGTAATCACTTTGGGTTGCAGATATTAAACATCCCGGGCAACGCCACGCACTGCAGCTAGTATTTAATACAAGCTTTCCTTCTCAACCGCACAATTACCGAACAACTGCGGGTACCTACACCATCGAGTGTGGAATCATGCGCAATCGCAACCAAAACTTCACCGAACTGCTTTTTTTTGCATTTAAATTTATTTAGTATAGCGAAAGTAAAGAAACTATAAGGAGAATTCAAATGAAAAGTTATGTAACCTCGTAATAGCCTACCGGTTGAAATCGGTATTTGCCGCTTTTAGATAAGGTAGTGAGACATCACTTCCAGCCAGAGACGAAGCGAGACAGCATGCACATGCAATGCGAGCAGGAATCGTCACCTCCCTCTAAAACATTCAAAGCTGCGCCCTCACGGTCTTTTTCGACGTCCAGTACTATCGAATTCTTCGAGCACGGAAAAACCATTAACAGAGTCGTGTACTGTGAGACACTCCGTAGCCTATCTAACTCCATCAAGAGCACACGTCTGGGCTACTAGCAGAGGGAGTGATTCTGATCCATAACAACATGCGTCAACATGTATCCAAGATCAGACAAAGTGTAAGTGCCAAGTTCAGACTGAGCATCCGCCTACAGCCTGGACATGTCGCCATGCAACGTCGATGTGTTTGGTCCGCTAAATCTCAAAGGGAAGCGCTTTTACTCGGACGATGAACTGCAGGACACAGTGGAGTACTGGTTCCTGTCACAACCACATGAACTCTAGGATCAGGGAATCCCTCGACACGTGAAACAGTGGGATAGTTGGGCTTAAGCCTCTGGTGATAACTTTTGAATAAATACTTCAATTATACCCACAGTGTTGTTTCGTACCTTTCCTTTTGGACACGCCTCACACAACCATCTTACATACACTCGGTCTTATGTTACTTCTTACGATTGTATCAAAAAAATAATTTTTGCTTCAGTGCGCCCAAATTCCTCTCTTCCCCTTACGTCTATTTTTCCATTCCAATTAACGTCACCGTTTTCACAGCATGGTTTATAATGCATGGAACTACAATGAAGCGCCAAGGAAACTGGTATAGGCATCCATTTCCAAATACAGAGATATGTAAACAGGCAAATACGGCACTGTGGTCGGCAACGCCTATATAACACAAATACTGTCTGGCACTCTTGTTAGATCGGTTACTGCTGCTACAATGGAAGGCTACCAAAATTTAAGTGAGTTTGAACGTGGTGTTATAATTGGCGCAAGAGCGATGGGACACAGCATCTCCGAGGCTACGATGAAGCGGGGATTTTCCCGTACCACCATTTCACAAAAGTACCGTGAATATTAGGGATCCGGTAAAACATCAAATCTGCGACATCTCTGCGGCTGGAAACAGATCCTGCAAGAATGGGACCAACGACGACTGAAGTGAATCTTCAACGTGACAGAAGTGCAACCCTTCCGCAAATTGCTGCAGATTTCAATGCTGGGTCATCAGCAAGTATCAGCGTGCGTACCATTCAACGAAACATGATCGACATGGGCTTTCGGAGCCGAAGGCCTACTCGAGTACCCTTGATGAGTGCACACGATGTGCGGACATTTGCCACGCCGGACATTTGCCACGATTTTACCTGCTCCGAAGGATTGGGTCCCTTGTCTCTCCCCCCCCCCCCTCCTCCTCCTCCTCACCCGCCTGCAGTGATCAAAAAGAAATGATTAGCGTATATTCGTATTCTCTTTACATCGTTCCTTTCTTGTTGCTCCAATTGCGATAGACTGTTTCTATCGCAATAAGTAAGCGTGAAAGGAAGCTACCGTACAGACAGAGGGATCTATATTTATACTTAGCAGAACTAATTACATACTGACATAATCGTCGGCATTGCTTTCGTTTCCCAAAAGTTATAAATATTTCAATTTCGGAAAAGAAGCTCTGTATTTCGCCAAGATGCCGAAGAAGACGGTCCCTTACGTACTGGTTGTATCGAGTAAGATGTGGAGACGGTGGTTTGAAAGCGGACAGAAGAAGTATGAGGAAGAGCGTCCCTTACCTGAGGGATCGCTACTCAAGCTACCTTGCGAAGGGGCAAGTGTGGAAAATGTCCGGCATGGCAAATGTCCGGCGTGGCAAATGCCCGGCATTCGACTGCACGACACAAAGCTTTACGCCTCCCTGGCCCCGTAAACACCGACAATAGACTGTTGATGACTGGGAACATGTTGCCTGGTCGGACGTTTCAAATTGTATTAAGCGAATGGACGTGTACAGGTATGGAGACAGCCTCGTAAATCCATGGACCTCGCATGTCAGCAGGGCACTGTTAAAGCTGGTGAAGGCTCTGTAATGGTGAGGGGCATGTGCAGTTGGAGTGACATGGGACAAAATGGTTCAAATGGCTCTAAGCACTATGGGACTTAACAGCTGAGGTCATCAGTGCCCTAACCTTAGAACTACTTAAACCTAACTAACCTAAGGACATCACACACATCCATGCCAGAGACAGGATTCATACCTGCGAGCGTAGGAGCCTCGTGGTTCCGAACTGAAGTGCCTAGAACCGCACGGCCACCGCTGCCGGCCATCCACCATACAGTACAGACCTAGTTCCAAGTGATTTTCGCATGTTTGGACCCTTAACGGAAGCACTACAGGGAAGAAGATTTGAAAGTGATGAAGACGTCATTGCTGCGGTGCAAAATTGGTTACAGATGCAACCAAAAAACTTATTTCTGATGAAATAAAAAAAAACTCGTAAAACGTCGGGAAAACTCCATTGAAGTCCAGGGAGGTTACATAGGAAAAATAACGCATGTTTCAGTTTTCTATCATCAGAATAAGTACAGCTGTTCACAAATGTGCCACCGCGGCCGGCGACATGGGACACCTGACACGTCTAAATACGACTTCGATAGGTGACACGTACGTAAGCATCCTGCCTGATCACCAGCATCCATTCATGTCCACCTGCATCCATTTATGTCCAATGTGCATTCCGCCGGTCTTGGACAATTCCAGCAGACAATACAACACCTCACACGTCCAGAATTGCTATCGAGTGGCTCCAGGAACTCTCTCCTGATTTTAAACACTTGCGCTGTCCACCAGACTCCTCAGACATGAACATTGTCTAGCATATCTAGGATGCCTTGCAACGGGCTGTTCAGAAGAGATTTCAACCCCCTCGTTCTCTTGCGGAATTGTGGACATCCATGCAGGATTCATGGTGTCGATTCCCTCCATCACTAATTCAGACATTAGTCGAGCCCACGCAACGTCGTGTTGCGGCACTTCGGCGTGCTCCCGGGTCCCTACACGATATTAGGCAACTGTACCAGTTACTTTGGTTCTTCAGTGTACTATGGTACAGTACTATCTCACGCTCGCCTGAGAGACGTTCTAGCTATTTGTTAGTGAGAACTGAGTGTAGCTCCTACATTGTGATATTCTGTATGATAATTCGGGAACAAAGGGGACTGAAGTGCGTAGCAGACACGTACATAGGTAAACGGGAAATAACAGAAATGGGAGGACATGAGCATAAAACATCGTTTGAGCGCTGCGTAATTCACGTTCTCTTTAAACGTTATGCAGTCCAGAAAAATCTATCATGAAAATAAAATAAAGTAGTAGGTAATGTACACTATGTGATCAAAAGTATCCGGACACCTGGCTGAAAATGACTTACAAGTTCGTAGTGCCCTCCATCGGTAATTCTGGAATTTAATATGGTGTTGACCCATTCTTAGCCTTGACGACAGCTTCCACTCTCGCAGGAATACGTTCAATCAGGTGCTGGAAGGTTTCTTGGGGAATAGCAGCCCATTCTTCCCGGAGTGCTGCACTGAGAAGAGGTATCGATGTCGGTCGGTGAAACCTGGCACGAAGTCGGCGTTCCAAAAAAGATGTTCTATAGGATTCAGTTCAGGACTCTGTGCAGGCCAGTCCATTACAGGGATGTTACTGTCGTGTAACCACTCCGCCACAGGCCGTGCATTATAAACAGGTGCTCGATCGTGTTGAAAGATCCAATCGCCATCCCCGAATTGCCCTTCAACAATGGGAAGCAACAAGGTAGTTAAAACATCAATGTAGGCCTGTGCTGCGATACTGTCACGCAAAACAACAAGGCAACACGACCACACCATAACACCACTGCCTCCGAATTTTATTGTTGGCACTACATACAGTCGCAGATGACGTTCACCGGGCATTCGCCATACCCACACCCTGCCATTAGGTCGCCACATTGTGTACCGTGATTCGTCACTTCACACAACGTTTTCCATTGTTCAGTCGCCCAATGTTTACCAAGCGAAGCGTCATTTGGCATTTACCAACGTGATGTGTGGCTTATGAGTAGGCGCTCGACCATGAAATGCAAGTTTTCTCACGTCTCGCCTGTTTACCAAAGTACTTGCAGTGGACCTGGCAGTTTGGAATTCCTGTGTGATGGTTTGGATAACCGTCTGCCTATTACGACCCTCTTCAAGAGTTGGCGGTCTCTGTCACGCAACAGACGACGTCGGCCTGTACGCTTTTGTGCTGTACGTGTCCCTTCACGTTTCCACTTCACTATCACATCGGAAACAGTGGACCTAGGAAGAGTGGAAATTGCGCGTACAGACGTATGACACAATCACCTGACCATGTTCTAAGTCCGTGAGTTCCGCGTAGTGCCCCATTCTGCTCTCGCATGATGCCTAATGACTACTGAGGTCGTCGATATGGAGTACCTGGCAGTAGGTGGCAGCAGAATGCACCTAATATGAAAAACGTATGATTTTGAGGGTGACCGGATACTTTTGATCACATAGTGTATGAAAGATCTTTACGAGGTGCTGCCCACTTGAAACTATACATTCGATCAAAGTGTAATTCATCCCTCTGCACTCTATAAAGTACTTTCTGTTTACCAAAATGGGTAATTCATGTCAATGGGAACGTTACCAAATGCAGCAAATATTCTTCTTCACTAAACGCTGGTCTGAAATCAGAATAGCCTTCATTCCACATACCGACATCTGGCACAACTCCAACATTCCTCGGACTCTTGCTGGCAGGTGAAGTTTTCACAATTACGTGCAGAGGGAGCGCACAAAATAATTTAGCATGATAGGTCAGGGGACAACGGCAGCGGTCAAGGCTTCCTTATGTACGACCACCGCAAGGTATGGAAGCCGCAGTTCCACAGCTATAGTCTACACACAAGAGTATATCTCGCAAATACACTCCTGGAAATGGAAAAAAGAACACATTGACACCGGTGTGTCAGACCCCCCATACTTGCTCCGGACACTGCGAGAGGGCTGTACAAGCAATGATCACACGCACGGCACAGCGGACACACCAGGAACCGCGGTGTTGGCCGTCGAATGGCGCTAGCTGCGCAGCATTTGTGCACCGCCGCCGTCAGTGTCAGCCAGTTTGCCGTGGCATACGGAGCTCCATCGCAGTCTTTAACACTGGTAGCATGCCGCGACAGCGTGGACGTGAACCGTATGTGCAGTTGACGGACTTTGAGCGAGGGCGTATAGTGGGCATGCGGGAGGCCGGGTGGACGTACCGCCGAATTGCTCAACACGTGGGGCGTGAGGTCTCCACAGTACATCGATGTTGTCACCAGTGGTCGGCGGAAGGTGCACGTGCCCGTCGACCTGGGACGGACCGCAGCGACGCACGGATGCACGCCAAGACCGTAGGATCCTACGCAGTGCCGTAGGGGACCGCACCGCCACTTCCCAGCAAATTAGGGACACTGTTGCTCCTGGGGTATCGGCGAGGACCATTCGCAACCGTCTCCATGAAGCTGGGCTACGGTCCCGCACACCGTTAGGCCGTCTTCCGCTCACGCCCCAACATCGTGCAGCCCGCCTCCAGTGGTGTCGCGACAGGCGTGAATGGAGGGACGAATGGAGACGTGTCGTCTTCAGCGATGAGAGTCGCTTCTGCCTTGGTGCCAATGATGGTCGTATGCGTGTTTGGCGCCGTGCAGGTGAGCGCCACAATCAGGACTGCATACGACCGAGGCACACAGGGCCAACACCCGGCATCATGGTGTGGGGAGCGATCTCCTACACTGGCCGTACACCACTGGTGATCGTCGAGGGGACACTGAATAGTGCACGGTACATCCAAACCGTCATCGAACCCATCGTTCTACCATTCCTAGACCGGCAAGGGAACTTGCTGTTCCAACAGGACAATGCACGTCCGCATGTATCCCGTGCCACCCAACGCGCTCTAGAAGGTGTAAGTCAACTACCCTGGCCAGCAAGATCTCCGGATCTGTCCCCCATTGAGCATGTTTGGGACTGGATGAAGCGTCGTCTCACGCGGTCTGCACGTCCAGCACGAACGCTGGTCCAACTGAGGCGCCAGGTGGAAATGGCATGGCAAGCCGTTCCACAGGACTACATCCAGCATCTCTACGATCGTCTCCATGGGAGAATAGCAGCCTGCATTGCTGCGAAAGGTGGATATACACTGTACTAGTGCCGACATTGTGCATGCTCTGTTGCCTGTGTCTATGTGCCTGTGGTTCTGTCAGTGTGATCATGTGATGTATCTGACCCCAGGAATGTGTCAATAAAGTTTCCCCTTCCTGGGACAATGAATTCACGGTGTTCTTATTTCAATTTCCAGGAGTGTAACTTGTAAGTTGCAGGTGGCGAGTCTATTAACGATCGTATTAACAAGTAATGTCAGTACTGTAGTATCTCATTATGCTCGCTCAATGAACTCTAGTAAGACGAGCAAGGTCAACAACCTTAAATTGTAATGAAAATTTTTTTGATATCTTTGTTTAATTTGGAATCTGCATCGTTACGCGAGAATTAAGAACATGTTTAGATTTCGAAATATTTGCATCCTAATAGCCAAAAATCAAACAGAAACACGTGCGATACGCTCGGCGCTCTTGTACTAGCAGCATTATTCTGTGAATTACCAATGTTAAGAGCACGCTGGAATGTAGCTGATTTTTTGTGCGAGACGTCGGAGAATTGAGTCAATTGCCAAACAGAGTGTTCTTTCTAAAATCGAGGCACTGTAAGCCGCCATTGTGGAAATTTTGATCTCAAGAAAGTCTAAGTTATTAATACCAAATAATCACTGCTAGAACTTGTTTGAATTTATGTAGGGAAAATATTGTCTGGTAAAAGCTGATTTATATGCAAAAAGATACGTGTTGATCATTATTTTCGTCGAAACCTGGATTCCTTATTACGAAGTACTACGGCATCCTACAGATCGTCCGGATTAATGCAAACTGGACTGTACCATGAACCTGTAGACGCGGTCACTTTTATTTGGAATAATACTATTTTTGTTTTCTGTATGGATTAATGAAATCTACTTCAAGACCTATCATTGATTCCGGTCTTTCTATAGCCAGAAAGAGGAGACTTCCCATGAGGTTTCAGAAGTTGCATATTCATCAACGAGCAGCCAGCTAGATGCTCCCGCAAGCTGTATAACCACTGCCTTAGTCGAAGTATAGTAGAGAATTTGACGGTGGTCAGTATACTACTCTCAAGATGAAAAAAAAAAAAAATACTTCGCAAACTGAAAGCAATCATAAATTTTCAGAGATTTTTTTACGTCTCTGAATATAGGTGAATCTTTACGCACTGAACTGTAAGAAAGATTCTCTAGCTTGCATTTAATATTTTTCATGAGGTTAAAATCAACCAGTAAATAGTTATTTAAATTTAGCGCCTTTACTTTACTTTCATTCCTTATGGGCGAGATACTATAGTACGACCGATAATTCGACACATGTACACATTCATAGTCAATAGTTTCTTACTAGAATACCGAAAAAGAAACAATCGCAAAAATAAAAATCAGCTCAAGCTACACCAGTGCGACCATGCGCTACCAGGTGGAATTCTCACAAAAGATAGAGGTAAAAAATATAGCGCAGTGGACGACGCCGCTTACTACATAATTGGCAATATAAAATAAAGAAAATGTGTGAGTTACCTGATAACCAGTTCCACAGCATTACCTACAAATAAAATTTTCTTCTTCTGCTGCTGCTGTTGTTGTTTTTGTTTTTGCTGCAGCCGCTGGGTCTCTCTGAAGTAGTGAGGGTTTGAGAAATACAACGGGCAGTCAAAAAGTCCCTGCAATTTTGTTGTAATTTTTTGATGCCCCTCGTATGGGTCTGAATTATTTACTCTGATTTAACTAATTATTATTGATTAGTCTGTGATAATTTGCATAATGTTGTTCATTTTGTTTACTTACAGATAAGAGTGCGCGTTGATCTGTTGGCACAATGTCGCAGTTCAAGCAAAGGACAAACGTTAATTTTCATGTGCAGATGGGCAATCTGCTGAACAGATCTATTCCAAAGCAGCAGCAGAAGAAGAAGAATATTTTATTTGTAGGTAATGCTGTGGAACTGGTTGTCAGGGAACTCACACATGTTCTTTATTTTACATTGCCAATAATGTAGTAGGCGGCGTTGTCCACTACGCAATATTTTTAACTTTTTTTTATTTACAAACGGTTTCAGGGACGCTGCTTAGAATAAAACAGCCGTTAATGAGTGGTTTTCAAGTTTTCGCGAAGGACAGGAATCGCTGGAAGACGAGCACCCAAGTGGAAGACCATCAACGAAGAAATAGCCGGGCAAGTGAAACAGTTAATTAGATCACACTGACGATTAACCATCGACGAGTTGGCACACCAATTTCAGATGTCTCATGGATCCATTGACGGAATCCTGTCAATTGATCTGAATATGAAAGGTGTCATTGCAAAGTTTCTGCCGCGGATGCTGGCTTCGGATCAAATGGAAACTCGTTTGTTGACTGTAACCGAACGTTTTGAAAAAAAAATGTTCAAATGTGTGTGAAATCTTATGGGACGTAACTGCTAAGGTCATCAGTCCCTAAGCTTACACACTACTTAACCTAAAGTATCCTAAGGACAAACACACACACCCATGCCCGAGGGAGGACTCGACCCTCCGCCGGGACCAGCCGCACAGTCCATGACTGCAGCGTCTGAGACCGCTCGGCTAATCCTGCGCGGCCGAACGTTTTGAAAAAAACACTGAAGACCCGAGGTTTCTCGAAATAACCGTTACTGGTGACAAGACCAGCGTGTACGAGTATGACTGGAGTAAGAAAGGAGTTACCAGAATGGCATACAACAACCTTTCCTCGACCAAAGAAAGCATGTCATGTCAAATTCAAACCAAAAGCGACGCTCATTGCAGTTTTCGACAAAGAAGTTGCTTGTACCAGCTAGGCAAACACTTAACGGCCCATTCTAAGGGCAGGTTTTGAAATGAATGGGGGAGGCAATCCAAAGTAAACTTGCGACGAAGTGGCAAGGAGGATGGACATTGCATCAAGACACTGCACTGTCGCACATATTGCTTGTTGTGGGGACATGGCTCGCAGAAACGAACATTCCACTCGTTACCAGCCTTCCGGATTTAGCACCCAAGATCAAAAAGGGCCTCAAAGATAACCGTTCGGCCAGCGTAAAAGACGTACGAACCAAAGCGACGGCTGAACTTCCGAAGAAACCAAAACAGGACTTTCATCGCTGTTTCAAGCAATGGCAGGAGCGGTGAAACAAGTGTATGCGTATGCTGAAGAGTCTATTTTGAAGGCGATTAACTAAATATGTACCCATATTGTGGTAATAAATAGTTACAACGAAATTACGGGGACGTTTTGACTGCCTCTCGTACATACAACTATGTTTTTCCTCTCCTTTATTCTTTTATTGAGTGATTAGAATAGATAGCGGTTCTGTAACCCCCCTCACGCACAGTTTTTAGAGATTTTTGCTTCCTCGTTTCTCTATTCAGGTAATGTTCAGTTGTGTGTGAATTCCTAAGAGACAAAAACTGCTGAGGTCATCGGTCCCTAGACTTACACACTACTTAAACTGACTTATGATAAGAACAACACACACACACCCATGCCTGAGGGAGGACTCGAACCTTCGGCGGGAGGGCCCGCGCAGTCAGTGACAGGGCGCCTCTAGCTGCACGACCACTCCGCGCGGCGTATTCAGATAGACGTAAGAAAATGGCATATAATAACACACGCCTGACTATGAATTACCTCCCCTGCACCAATAGTGCACGCTGTGTATTAGACAAATGGCAAGAAGAACGGTCGAAGTATGCAGCAGGCGTCAGTCAACTGACGCGGCCGCACTTTCTGGACTACGGGATAGACTCGCCAAGTACTCGCAGCGCGAATGCGTTTCTGTGCCAATGCCACTTCATACTGAAAGCAAACGTTGGACAGATTTTAATGTTTATCTTTATTAAGAGGCTGCTTATCTGAAAAACAAAAAATTGACTCCTTCCCCCTTGTAGTCGTGTGTGTCTGCCACAATTGGTTTAAACGGACTCTTTTTTGAAGCATTACTTACAAGCTATAGAAGCTCTGTTGAGAGAACTTGAGTCCAGCTGCACAACTAGTGAACTCCACGTGAATCCACTAAATCGAGTTGGCTCATTTGCAATTTTCTCATTTTCATTCGGCGCTCCTTTTTCTTTAAAGTTCTACAAGTGTAGCAGCAGTATATCGATTGCACGCCGAAAGGTGGCTTCCCTGCATCAGTGACATCAAAGATGCGTTTCCGAAGAATCGAAGCGTGTCGATTGTCAGCCTTGGCGTGGCAGGTGGAGCCAGCCAGTCACATCCGCCGTCCGAGAAAGTTGGGAACGGTGCCTCACTCCCGGATAACATCGATTACCTTTCCTCCCTTTTCCGTCTGCACGCGTGGTAACGCAGATAAGGAAGCGGAGGCGCTCGAGGGAGGGTCCAGGAAGCTAGCGAAAACAATCACGCACACACCCGAGTAGGTCTGGCACCCGGGAAAAACACCGGCTAGCTTTAAAAAAGAAGGAAAAATCCTCGTTATTGGAGTTTCTGACTGTGGCACTTTTGCAATTCTAAACTGTTACATCACAAAATCATGCAATTTGACGACTCATTTCAATACGTATCTAATAATATTAGTTATTTGCCTACATGAACCTGTCCAACAGTCTATCAAGAACATTGTTGGTTGCTAGTACAACAATATTAAGAACAATAATTTCATCACTTATTTAATTAATGAACCTTTAAAGCCTACAGCAGAGAAAACAAAAGAAATAACCACACTGCAATGGCAAAAAAGACCAGCACGGTATAAAAAATAAAAGAACACGTTACGAAATGTTCAATAAGAAATGAAGTCAACCAGTCACAACAGAGGAGATAAGTACAGAAGATGGTAATCAATGCTGCTCGTGCCTAACTACATCTTCCATCGCTGTCGGATCCACCTGTTTGAGGGTTGTTAATACCCGATCCTTCCATCGCGTCCTTAAGACGTCCCCTTGGGCGTTTTCCACCAGGTTGCTATTGGGGGATGCGGTATGGGAGAGATCTGTCGGCTCAAAGGATGTGGCCAAACCACTGTAGCCTCTTCCGCCTAAATATTTCGCCAATGTGTGGCTTTCCAAACTGCTGGTACAGGTAGGTCTTCTTTTGTTCTTCGTTCCCATTTACCTTCCTTCGATGGTACTACACAGCAGATGGATCCATAGATCTTTCGAAGTACCTTCCTCTCGAAGGCACAGATTGCTTCGTCAGTTACTACTGATGTCGCCTAGGTTTCACAGCCATATAAAAGTGCCAGCTGTACTAGTGCGACCTACAGCTGTGTCTTATTCTATTCTGATATCAGTCGTGACTTGAGTAAACAGCGCGGATTGTAGAACATCAACGATTATTTTTAAGCTTTGCATTATCGCGACTCGTTCGCCCCTAGTTTCTGTGTTATTTGGCCAACTGAAGACGTGCAGGTTTTATGTGCTGCTGTGAACAACGGCCTATGCGATGTACTAGACTCTTAATCTCCACTGCATACTGGTCTCTTCGAAATCTTCGTTCAGAAACTTCTTGAGACGACAGCCCTGACGAACAGCAATCCCTATAGGATTTGAAAAACGTGACACTCCTCTCCGATCTCTGAGGGTTATATTTCAATGGCTATCGTTCTTACGGCGAGTTACGTGGCAGCCAGTGGTAAACGCCTTTCGTCGTAGTCACGGGTTTATTTTCCCGTGTTCACATTTGAAGACGCCAGGCATCACGTCTTCAGATCTTTCCTTACTAACGGCATTGCAGCGTTTTACAATGGAAGGTTTCAAGACAGCTGTTGTAAGACGTCGTAAGTAAAGCTACGATGCCTAAATAATTGTAGACGTCTAAGGATGAGGTGAACATAAAACGGATGTACTCTCAAAAACGCGTGAATTGTTGGCGAGGCGAGGCGGCCTACTTCCTTAAGTGTCGTTATATGGCCCGCGGGTCATCAAAGGCTGCTCACGTCTGGTAGTAGGCATGCTGAACAGCCTGCGTTGACACACCAACATATCGTGCAACTTCATCCACGACGTGCCAAGTCAAAACACAGCAGCTTCTTCCTGCCATTCTGTCTACAATGTCTACCTATTATACTGCGCTGACCTTATACACCCGGCTTGCTCATACACACCCCTTCTCTGCCATGAATTACATCAGCTATGGCGGGTCTGATGACCGCCTGGTACCAATTCTACATCGTCCACTGTGCTCCAAAACGACAAGTGTGCTCTTTTAAGGGGGTAGCCAACATTATCTCCAGTGAGCATACGTTTAAACCATGCAGTTTGTATATCACTCATTTGGTAAGATTGGTGGCGAGAACACTCACAGGTTTTGTTAATTGATCCGTATTTAATATTTTCTTTCGTTAGTCGAGAAACAACTCGCAAGATTTCACGCCTTCGATATAATCGACGGTGCGAAATTGTACGCTGCTTGAAATTCGATTTGAACAGACTAGGCAAGCCATTTAAAGGTAGCACATAGACGCCGGCGACCAGTTGACAGATAGCGAATTACGTCTGTAGGTGGGCTCCATCTACACCGCCTCTAGCGGTGGTTGCGGTCAGAAGTTAAGTAATTTTAGATGTATCTAATAAGCAACTGAATATTGTGAATATCTGTGATCTAATATTTGCGACTTAAGAGTTGCAGTCTTTATATTATTAGCTTTCAGTAATATCAGTCAGAGCGCAAACATATTTGTATCTTCAGTGGCTCTTCTGGCTTCTCAGTTGTACTTTTAAGATTACACTCTATGCATTATTTTGACGAGTTACTAACTGTACATGTAAACTGGTTTAAGCTTGTCGACTGTACAGCTGTATCCAGACTCGATAGATTCAAAGAAAGACGTCATTTCTGCCAGGCTGTTTTCTTAAAATTAGTATTTAATTTAGCACTGCTGGCCAATTTCAAGTGGACAAAAGGATTTGGACGTATCATCTGTTGTGACTTGGCAAGACAGCCAAGCCACTATGATTGGTAGCCGAAAGGCACGCGTTTAAGCTCACGCAGGCTGGAGTAGGGTCTGGAACAGGACAATGTAATTAATATAGCCAATAAGGTACGTTGCTGCTGGAATACTTAACTTTAATCCATAATTGTTGAACATCGGTCTGACGATACATGCATCACAAGATAAATAGCAAATGATAAAGGCGCCTTGCTAGGTCGTAGCAAATGACGTAGCTGAAGGCTATGCTAACTATCGTCTCGGCAAATGAGAGCGTAATTTGTCAGTGAACCATCTCTAGCAAAGTCGGCTGTACAACTGGGGCGAGTACTAGGAAGTGTCTCTAGACCTGCCGTGTAGCGGCGCTCGGTCTGCAATCACTGACAGTGGCGACACGCGGGTCCGTCGTATACTAGCGGACCGCGGCCGATTTAAAGGCTACCACCTAGCAAGTGTGGTGTCTGGCGGTGACACCACATCATCCTAGTTGAGTACACTGTCCTACAAAAAAAGGGAAGCACCCACAAGAGATGATCGGATGAAAATGTAAGAGTACATGTACACACCATCGGTGTGCACGTAAGTTATTAGAGATGCAATTCTTTGTGGCACGTGGAACGGCCAACTGAGTGCGTAAGTGTTTTTTCGTCTTTAGTGTCGTTACCGGCCTTAGTAGGTTATATCAGGGGCGTGATCATTTTCACATCTTACGTGGTCACTATGAAGGACATGGACATGCTGCATACTCCTATGGGGCATCGTTATCGTCACCTGACGGACTTCGAAAGGGGACTCGTTGTAGGTCCTCCACTGGCCCGTTGGTCGAGTTGTGCAATATCCAGTTTTGTGGGGTGTCTGGAGGTGACAGTAGCCTGATGTTGGGCTGCACGGGAACGTGAATGATGGCATTCTCGTCATCAAGGTTCAGGCCGAACACGTCAGACCACCACAAGGTAGGATCGCATTCTTGTGCGCCAAGTACATTCGAGAACAGGTAATGGACCCTCTGCACTATCCTGTGTCATCCTACACCGATTCTCAGATAGTAGGAGCAACAGGATTCCTGCACTGGCTGACGTAAGGGCGTTCAAAAAGTTTTGCACAGTCGTCTCTAATTTTTTATTTTTTGCAGGAGGAAAATGAAATTTTTTTGTGAACATACTCGGAACATTTAGCTGTAAGTTGGTGTATAAAAGTATTTTATTTACTGGTGAGCCATAATGGACCGTGAAGTAGATGTCAGGTTGCGACAACGGACGGTGATGGAGTTCCTCTTCAAGACCGGCGATGACTCTGCCACATCGATTCACAGGAAGCTGCTCCCTATTTATGGGGAGGACACAGTGGATCGCAGCAGTATCCAGCGGTGGTTGCAGAGGTTTACAGAAGGTGATTTCTCTCTACGGGACAATCCACGATGCGCTAGACCATCGACCGCAGTGAGTGATGTGAATAAGGAGACCATTGACCAAATCATCCAATATGACAGATGTGTGACGACACGACAGCTTGCTGACATGACTCGTTTGTCATTGGGTAGTGTGGTATCACTGGTACAGTCGCTAGGGTACAGAAAAATCTACTCACGTTGGGTGCCTAGATTATTGACAAGAGAAATGAAAATGATGACGAAGAATGTGTGCGAGGGTATCATGAAGACCTTTACTGAAGAGTGGAAACAGTGTTTTGACGGCATCATTACCCAGGATGAAACGTGGTTGTTTTTGTCCGAACCCGAGAGTAAAACCCAATCCACGGAGTGCCGTCATCCAGGTTCCCCTCTGGAGAAGAAACCAAGACTTTCACGAACAGCAGGCCGAAAGGTGATGGTCTCCTTCTTCTGGGATCAGTGTGGTGCCATTTTCATTGACTTTTTGGAACCTGGTTCCAAAATTAACCGGTACCGTTAATGTTTCTCATTGGACAAGTTGCGACGTACCATCAAGACAGACAGAGCACAGGGTCTGCTCATCAGACTAAACCATGACAATGCCAAACCCCAACAGCCCTTATGACGCAGGAGAAAATCAGGAAAATGGGTTGGAAAATTGTTCCTGATCCTCCCTGCAGTCCGGACTTGGCCCCGTCTGATTTTTACCCCTTTTGTCTCCTGCGCGGTAAAACATTTGATAGTGAGAAAGACCTTATTTCCTGTGTCAAGCGATGGTGTTAACGTCAATCCCCGGAATTTTACCAAAGTGCATTTACATCATGGAAAGAACGTTGGACCAGACGCGTCACAGCTGATGGAGGATACATTGATTAGGCTCAATGTATAGCTAAATGTTCCAAGTATGTTCACAAAAAAATTTCATTCTCCTCCAGTAAAAAATAAAAAATTAGAGAAGACTGTGCAAAACTTTTGAACGCCCTTTGCACATCGTAACACCTTGACTTCTGCGCCTGCCACCGGAGAGCAGGTAATGGACCCTCTGCACTATCCTGTGTCATTCCGCACCGTTTCTTAGACACCAGGAGCAACAAGATTCCTGCATTTGCTGACGTTAACGCTACAGTGCAGCAAACGGCTGCATGTAGAGCGGTGCGTTGACCAGGAAGCATCGACTGCTGATGAAATGCGACGCACTGTGCTCAGCTATGAGTCCCGGTTCTCCGTTACTCCGGGTGACTATCGTCGGCGAGTATGGTGGTGACCATTCTTCTAAAGCTGTGGAGAGGCACAGCTACGTTACTCCCAGCGTCGTGGAGTGGATACGGCTGGTACAAATTGAGGTACCTGTGAAGGCATAACGGTGTGCCACAAACATCCATCATCCTCATGTGTCATTCCATATGTGACAATATCGTGGCGCCATTTTCCAACAGAACAATTCTCGTCCACAGGTGGCACGTGTCTCTATGAACTGTTTGCCTGATGAGGTACGCACGTGGCCAGTAAGATCCGCCAGCTCTGACCGCGATGGAACATATGTGGCGTCAACTCGCACAGCAACGCCAACCCAGTGACAGTGTTCAGCAAATAACAAGAACCATTTACAACAGTTGTGCGCCAGCTTGCTTCAGGAGAGGGAACAAGGGCTTTATGACACACTTTCCAATCGAATCAGTGTATCCGTCCAGGCCAGAGAATGTGCAACGTCATACTACTACGTGGCCTCATACTGCCAAGTTTTTTGTAGATCTGCCTCGATTCTATAATTAATGAAATATCATCAGATACCTTCTCAAACCGTCAATTCCCTTTCCTCCTCTCCTTCTGGGCCGGCGGCGGTGGCCGTGCGGTTCTAGCCGCTGCAGTCCGGAACCGCGGGACTGCTACGGTCGCAGGTTCGAATCCTGCCTCGGGCATGGATGTGTGTGTGATGTCCTTAGGTTAGTTAGGTTTAAGTAGTTCTAAGTTCTAGGGGACTGATGACCTAAGATGTTAAGTCCCATAGTGCTCAGAGCCATTTGAAATTTTTTTCTCCTTCTGGCTGCTTCATTTTATTGGCAGCAGGTATATCTATCGAGTGTCACAGGCCGTGCACATTTAGGCTTAATATAGTACTCAATAGACACAACCTCCGAATTCCCATTTTTGTATGTACTGTATGCTTTCTAGTTATTCATTCCGAGTTTAAGTTCGTTGACAATCAGACTATGTGTAAATGTGCAAGCTGTGTGACATTTATATGAGCTTACCAACAAGGGGAGCCCACGATGATGAGATCACGGATTTACTTCAGACTTTGTGCACCTTCAGTAGTTATTAAAATAACGTAACGTGTAAGTATTAAGGAGCACTATTCTGACAATCTCGAAAAATCTCAAAAAAATCACAGGGTTTATGTAACTGATGTATCCGTGCAAAGGCGGTTGCCGTAATAAGTCAGTGTGGTCAAGTGGTTAGCGTCCGCTCCTTGCAAAAGGGTCGTTAACACTTATTTTTTAATCTATATTTTTTCATCACTGGTCACATTATTTAATTTATATGACATTTGAGAGGTAATATAATGAAAAAACGTCACCCGCATTTTCATAAAGTTGCTCTATTTACTACTCGTAATTAAACTGTCAAGGACGAGCGACGGCCTCGGAAAATGATGCGAATGACGTTATTCATAATCAGTAATATAGTACGTCACAATGTGCCAGACCACAAGGGTAATGTACAATTTCTCGCCGGATGTCCTCTCGATATCATACATTGCAGGCTAGTATTTGTTATACAGACATGGTAAACATAAATTGAAACTTCATGCAAATACTCCATGGAAATATAATCAGTGGTTCAAAAAATAGATTAATAATTGGTTTGACCGGGAGTCGAACCGGCGCCTCATATACGTTCGTGTTACGAGGCTCGAACGCTGATCACTTGACCACCATGAACTCTATCGTCCGCCACCTACGCACAGATACATAAGCACACAACAGTCGCGCGAAACTTCTCTTGCGATTTTCTCGGAATTGCCACAGTGGTGCACCTTACTACTTGCTCATTATACTGTTTTAATGGCCTACTAAAGGTGTACGAAGTCTGAAGTAGATCTGTGATCCCAACGTCTTGGCCTCCCCTTGTAAGATAACGTGTCCATGTCTTAATGTGCACTTGACAATGAGTCAATGCTCGAAACTGGTTGGTAGCGCGAAACAGAAGACTTACTTCAACAAAACAGTGTGGTGAAAATTGCATATCTTGGATTTAACAAGAGATACCGTAATTTAGATTGGTTACTATGTGCTCGGTATTATTTTACAGAATTATTAATTTACGGAAATGTCAGCGACACATGACTCTCTGGTAGGCGAGCTTTATGTGAAGCTTCTGAAATAGCTATTCGAACACGCATTGCAGGAGGTGAACAAACCACATCAGACACCCCTCCGCACACGAAAGCTACCGCCGGCTAGGAACATAAATCAAGCGTTTAAATGCATCGACCCGATCCCTTTTCGGCGAAAGTTTTAAGCCCTCTGCCTTTTCAGCGATCTGTCGATAACTGCGCGGAGAGCCTATCATTAATGGTCTGTGCATATTTAACAAGTAGCACCCACAGCACTGAGGTCATCACCCGGCCGGAGAAACGAGAACAGAGAACTGCGAACAGAAACACGGCGACTCACATGCGGAAACAGCCTCGCAGCCTCGCTTTTGCCTATTAGGACAATTAAATAAACATTTCGCACGGAGACGTTATGTGTACGATGCGCCAATAGAAAATAATATAAATATATGTTGGTTTATTTTAGGAGCTCAGTAACCTAGTATTAATTTTGCCTTAAGGGATTTAGCGAACCCAAGGCATAACTGTATGTGGACTGCCGGGCGGGGATTTGTATCCCACGTAAGGAACTTACAGATTCTATACTTGAGGATCTGCAACACGGTTTCCAGCGCACTGAGCAATGGACTACAGCACTGATGCAAGAAAACGTCCGAGATGAACAGCGCGCTCTGAACACTTCTGCTCATATATCTGTATAGACTGAAAGCGAGAAGTATTCATTCTTCTCGACAGGTTCTGGCCGCAGCTAGATGCCGACTAGAAATAAAATTCCGAACGAATCTTAAACACTGTTCAGTCATATTAAATTTCCTTTTAAGTTTGTACATTATAATATCAACGATAAAAGTAATTTACACGACCTTACCTAAGGTCTGTGGAAGCCCGAAACCTGAGACATATAGTTTTCAGTCCTGAGACCGGGATTATCATTGCCACTGTGGAAGTATAAGAAGGCATCCAAAGAGTATAAAAATCGAACTATTACTGTCCGCACTCGTGCTACTGCCCATAGGTTGTACCATACATAGAATGAAATAGAGGATAAAAATTTGATTATCGTTCAACCAAAACGGATTATTACTCTCGCCCTCTCTACAACAGAAGAGCGCTCTGTGTCGTTACTATCGTACTCCCTAGTAGAATCGACTTACTTTGATGAGAAGTGTAATTTGGTTTATGGCGTAACAAACGACTTCCGAAATAATAGAAGACAATCCCATTTTCCTCCATGGCTATTATACAAACACTGCCATTTGTTCCACGACCAACTGCTCGATGCTGTTTGATATTTTCAAGTACGTATTCCTATACTCGTACATTCACAACGTTACCTTTTGTATGAGTATACCAATATGCATCCGTCGTTGTAATACGTAACCTATGTCGTAGTGAACTGCTGGTTGCCATAGTCACAAATAATATCTATTTTATTTAAAAATACAAATTTAAATTTGATAATAACCACAGAATTCAAATAAAAGTTTTCAAAATAGATTTCGCGACGCGAGAATCAAACCCGCAAGCAAGTGATTACAAGACTGGAACGCAGCTAGGAGATACTCTTCTGAGAATAACCGAAATTTTTATACCTAACAACGCTCCGAAATCTTTTAAGTGTGACTTTGGAAGTGCGTCACATAGCTGTAGGAAACGTTACGACCGGGCAATGACCTTCAAACCCGTCTGATTTACAAGTCCAGTGGCCATCTACAGCTATGCCTACCTTAATTTCATTCAACCGCAAGTGAAACCGCGTATAGAAACTCAAGTAACTCTCAGTACTTGACCCCTTATGTTTTCCGTCCTATATTTTCCTAGCTACCAGCGGCGGAATGTTAAAAAAAACGCGGGAGGAATCAACGACAATTAATGGAATTGTGGCTTAAACCATTATGGTTCTGAAGCAGCTCTTACCACTCGGCGTAAACTAAAAAGAAGGAAGATCAATGTTTAACGTACCATCGACGTCGAGACCATTACAAGGCAGAGTGGAAAAAGCTGGGAAAGACCCAGTCTTGTCATATTTGAACACAGCATCCCGAAATTTGCCTCAGTCTGTCTAGGGAAACGGCAACAACCTAAACCTCTTATCACGAATGCGAGTCAGTGTACTAACAACTGCGCCACTTCGCTCGATGCATGAACAGCATGTGGGTTCTTCGAGCACAAAGACGGTTCCTCTGTCTGTCCTAACGTATTCGTACCCTGTCCCGTGCCTCGTGGTCGTTAACGCCATTCAAAGGGTAGTGCCGTGCCAGGGCGGAGAGACCTTTGGCAATTGACATTTTCACTGTGCGAACTCAGGGCCGCCCGAAACCTTCAAGCTTTTAAGATTCGGCTATCATTTGCACTGCAGTCGTTTCTCATTGGCCTACGAGTTAAAATATGACAAATACATCTTCGTTCGCTTCCAATGATAAGACATGTGAAATAAGTACCCACATTATGACTCGTTCACTGGCCACTAAAACTGAAATACCAGCACGTTTAGAAAAGGTCAAAATTTTACTTATTGTACTTATACGGTATAGTAAAAAGAACAGATAATAAAATTTGTAGACGATTTATCGGTATACAGGGTGCGAAATTTAGGACACTGAATTGCAGCAATAATGTCTCTAGCAAGACTGTGCATAAAGTCGACCTGGCCTTGATGACAGATACAGGTACGTCATTACAAGTTGAGAGTTCATCAGTCGTAGTGGTTGGCGAATAATGGCGAGGTAGGTCAGGACAGCACGCTTAACATGCGGTCTTGCACTATTTTGTTGAAAGTTAGCGCCAGAGAGATTTCAACGGTAGGTAACATCCACTGGCCTTAACACATCGACCGGCCGCGGTGGCCGAGCGGTTCTAAGCGCTTCAGTCCGGAACCGCGCGGCCGCTACGGTCGCAGGTTCCAATCCTGCCTCGGGCATGGATGTGTGTGATGTCATTAGGTTAGTTAGGTTTAAGTAGTTCTAAGTCTAGGGGACTCACGGCCTCAGATGTTAAGTCCCATAGTGCTCAGAGCCAACTGAACCATTTTGTAAATCCTCTTCACTTTCACTCAGGATAGCAATTTCATCAGTGAATTGTATCCCTGATATCCTTTCCCCTTGAATTTCAATTCCACCTTTCTTTTTTCACCATCATTTCTTTTTCGATGTCGTCTTCGGAGTTGTGTGGATGACATTTTCCTGAGCGTCAGGTGGTATGTCGCCAGAATCATACATTCTACACACCAACTTGAATAGTCGTTTTGTTGCCACTTCCCCCAATGGTTTTAGAAATTCTAATAGAATGTTATCGATCCCGTCTGCCTTATTTGATCGTAAGTCATCAAAAGGTCTCTTAAATTCTGATTCCAATACTGGATCCCGTATCTTCTTTAAATCGATCCCTGTTTCTTCTTGTATCACAGGAGACAAATCTTCCCTCTCATACAGACCTTCAATGTACTCTTTCCACCTATACGCGCTCTCCTCTGCATTTCACAGTGGAATCTGATATTCCACGCCCCGACTCGTAGAACGTTAGCTTTTCGCAGGTTATTCAGTATTTTCTCATGGTCACCTCCCTCTTGGCAGTCCCCTCCCGTAGATCCAAATGGGGGACTATTCCGGAATCTTTTGCCAGTGGAGAAATCATCATAACACTTTTTCAATTACAGGGGCCACATGTCCTGAGGATACACGTTTACCGCCTGATAATAACCACACGGTCTTAACTGCGATATTGGGTTTTACAAATAAATAATTTTCCAGTCAAAAGGCGAACACGACGTTATTTACAAAATTTTACGTGGCAGTGAAGTTACTCTGCACGATCAAAAAAACTTTTGGATTTCTAGGCACGCACTTTACTACCAGACAAACGAAGCCCACTAACAAAGCTTAAATTAAAAATATTGACATCTAAATTCGATATTTTGAATTAGAAATAGGGATATTTCGCACCATATTTTCTCGTATTCAAAGTTCACTGGAGGCCAGTACTAGCGCTGCTGTACTCCTCTGTTTCCGTATCGTAGCATAGGTCTTGAACTTCTGATATTTTGGTGTTCTGTGGTAACGTCTTCAATTATTACCTGAATGTGTTCTTAGTCTTTCCGTCAGTTCTTACTCTTTAGCGGTCCCTCAAGCACCGTGCAAGCTCTTTCTTCGCGTCTTAACACGTGTCCTCTCTTCCGTCCCTTAATCTTGTTAGTAGCTTCCACATGTTTCTCCCTCGCGGATTCTGCGAATAACCTCTTTTTTTGTTACCAGTCCACAGAATTTCCTGCATCCTTGTCTAACACAGCAACACGAACGCTTCGGTTCTCTTCGTTTCGTGCATTCCATTTTGAAGATGCTGTTTAATATGCGGACGCGAAATGCGAGCGAGGCTGAACAGCGGGAAACATGGAGGGAGACGCAGAGTGCGCTCGGCGAGACTCTGGCGTTGTCGGCGGCACGCGTCATTAGGGGGTGGGGCGCAGTAAGCTGGCGGCGGCGGCGGCTTCTGCAGGCGGGTCGCGTCTGCCGGGAATCCAGTGTCCGCCGAGCGCCGAGATCGATGGCCTGCGTGTCCACCGAAAACAGAGCAGCGCGCGGCTCGCGGGTTTTTTGTTATGTTCTCCGCCGTGCGCTCCCTCTGTGGCGCGCACTCCACCCAGCGTCTACGCTGTTTGCGATCCGACCAAATCCTCTGGCGCGTAAAGGGCAGGGGGCTACCAGCACGGACAATACGCGCAACGCTGCTTCTGTTTTCCGAGATTTTCATGTCAGTAGGTGCGACTCTAGCGTTTTAAATCACACTGCCAACTTTATCTTCTCTACTCGAGTTTAATATACGAGGTGTGATTGGAAACTTTTAAGAATGGATCCGCTACTGGGTTTGGCGGGCAGGTACACAGAAAGTGGGGAGCGAGTCACTGCCTTGTCCTTCAACGCCCTCTGACAGGAAACTGCGTTTCCTTTATTCAGTTCGTTGTGGCAGCTGGTTGAGCGCGGGTGTGTTAGGGCTTGTTGCCGGATTCTTTCTGCGTGAAAATGGACGTAAAAACGAAGCAACGAGTTTGTGTGCGGTTTTTTTTTTTTCTTTTTTTACCGGGAAATCAGCTTCTGAAAGTTACGAACTATTAAAAACAGCTTTTGGAGATAATTGTATGAGGCTGTCAAATGTTTTTGTCTGGTTCAACAGATTTAAAAATGGCCGCGAATCATTTGAAGATGAACCACGGTCCGGCCGTCCTTCCACCTCAAAAACGAATGAAAATGTTGAGAAAATTCGCACTCTGATCGTAGACTTACAATTAAGGAGATGGCTGATGAACTTTATTTAAGTTTATGCAATTCAGACAATTTAAACTGAAGATCTGAATATGCATCGAGTGTCCGCAAAATTAATCCAAAAGTCACGTGACCAGCGACAATACTGACTTGAAGTGTGCCAAGAACTGACTAATCGGACTAAAAATGACCCTGATTTGTTAAATAGTGTCATTACAAGTGGCGAATCGTGGGTATATGGATATGATCCTGAAACCAAAGTACAGTCTTCGCAGGCAGTGGAAGTCTTCACGTTCACCGCGACCGAAAAGAGCACGGCAAAGTCGTTCGAAGGTGAAGACGATGTTGGTGATTTTTTCCGATTTTACCGGTATTGTGCATCATGAACTTACCCCTGGAGGACAGACAATTAACCAGGAATACTACAAATGCGCCCTTGAGCGTTTGCGCGAAAAGATGTGGAAGAGAAGGCCTGCACTGTAGAAAGACAGGAGTTGGTTGCTACACCATGACAATGCTCCGGCACATCGTGCCTTCTCCATCGCAGAATTTATGACCAAATCCAAAATTCCTGTGCTTCCACAACCGCAATATTCTCCTGATTTGGCCCCTGCGGACTTCTACCTGTTTCCTAAACTGAAATTTTCGCTGAAAGGGAAGCGATTTGACTCGATTGAAGACATCCAGGCAAACACGGAGAGCGTCCTTAACACACTTCAGGAAAAAAAATTTCCAGGAATGTTTGCAAAAGTGAAACACCGCTGGAGTCAGTGTGTTCAGTCATAAAGGGGCTATTTTGAAGGAGATACATCACAGTACCATGTAAGTGCCACCATTGTACAATTACAAGCCCATTCTTAAAACATTCCAATAACACCTCCTACAACGTTGTCGCTGTTGTTGATGTTGTTGTTGTTGTCTTCAGTCCAGAGACTGGTTTGATGCAGCTCTCCATGCTACTCTATCCTGTGCAAGCTCCTTCATCTCCCAGTACTTACTGCAACCTACATCCTTCTGAATCTCCTTAGTGTATTCATGCCTTGGTCTCCCTCAACGATTTTTACCCTACGCGCTTCCCTCCAATACTAAATTGATGATCCCTTGATGCCTCAGAACGTGTCCTAGCAACCGATCCCTTCTTCAAGTTGTGCCACAGAGTCTTCTTCTCCCCAATTCTATTTAGTACCTCCCCATTAGTTACGTTATCTACCTACACAATCTTCAGCGTTCTTCTGTAACACTACATTTAAAAAGCGTATATTCTCTTCCCTATTCTCTCCCTGTCTAAACTGCTTATCGTCCATGTTTCACTTACATTCATCGCTACACTCCATACAAATTCTTTCTGTGAAAGGACTTCCTGACACTTAAATTTATACTCGACGTTAACAAATTTCTCTTCTTCAGGAACGCTTCTCTTGCCAGTCAACATTTTATATCCTCCCTTCTTCGACCATCATCAGTTATTTTGCTTCCCAAATAACAAATCTTATTTACTCCTTTCAAGATACTGTCCATTCCGTTCAACTGCTCTTCCAAGTCCTTTGCTGTCTCTGACAAAATTGCAATTTCATCAGCAAGCCTCAAAGTTTTTATTTCTTCCCCCTGAACTTAAATTCCTACTCCAAATTTTTCTTTTGTTTCCTTTACTGCTTGTTAAATATACACATTGAATAACATCGGGGATAGGCTACAGCCCTCACTCACTACCTTTTCAACCACTGCTTCCCTTTCGCACCCCTCGACTCTTATTACTGCGGTCTGGTTTCTGTACAACTTGTAAATAGCCTTTCGCTCCCTGTATTTTACCCCTGCCACCTTTAGTATTTGGAAGAATGTTCCAGTCAACATTTGTCAAATGCTACAAACGTAAGTTTGCCTTTCCTTAACCTATCTTCTATGGCAAGTCGTAGGGTTAGTGTTGCCTCACGTGTTCCTACATTTCCCGCAATCCAAATTGATCTTCCCTGAAAATCTCTTTTGTGTTGCCCAAGGATTTCTAGTAGTTCTCGTCTTTCTACCTACTTATCCTCTGCATACTTCACTATTACATCTCTCACAAATGCAAAATTCTACCGACTTCCTCTTTTGTTCCTTCCCCGAAGTCCATATTTACCTACTACTTCACATTCTCTTTGTTTTCCTACTATTGAATTTCAGTCACCCATGGCTATTAAATTTTTGGCTCCCTTAACTAACGGAATAATTTATTTTATTTCATCATACATTTCCTCAATTTCCTCCTCATCTGCAGAGCTAGTTGGCATATAAACTAGTACTACCGCCTACACAATGACGGAGAAAAACGTAACACTAAGAAGGAGTTATGCGACATAAACAAAAGTTGGTGGGCGTGTTTTTACATCTGAAGGATGATGTCTATTACAGTTTCGTGCCAGTCGCACAAAAGGGAGGAGGCAAATCAGGTTTACTTTAAATACAAGCTGTAATAGTTGTGACCGAAAGTTGCCTTTGAGATTGGACTTGGTGAACCGATGTTAGTCAAGAGTGCCTTTCAGGAAACAACAAGCCATTATCAACACCTCATTGAGTTTGAACGAGATCGTGTAAAAGGGCTACGAGAAGCGGAATGTTCCTTCTACGATACTGCAGAAAGACTTGGCAGGAATGTAGCCACTGTACATTATCGCTGCCAGCGGTGATCAGGTGTTGTACTGTCCCAAGAAGACTGAACTGCGGAGGACCACGCGGCACTACCGAGACGGTAAATCATTGTGTTCGGCATATGGCTCTATCGCATCGTACTGCAGCTTGAGCAGCAGTTGGCATCACAGTCGCACAACGAACTGTTACAAATTGGTTACTTACAGGACAGCTCCTAGCCAAATGCCCTGTACTGTGCATTCCTCTGACCCCAAACCACCGCCATTTGCGACTTCAGTGGTGTCGAGCCAAAGCTCATTGGAGGGTAGGGTGGAGGTCTGTCGTGTTTTCTGATGAAAGCTGCTTCTGACTCGTTGCCATTTATGGCCGTGTGTTGGTTACATGGCGGCTGACAACCTGTGTGTGTTCTAGACACAATGGACCTACACTTGAAGTTACGATTTGAGGTGCGATTTCGTATGCAACAGGAGCACTCTCATGGTTATCCAACACACCTTGACAGCAAATTTGTATGTCAATCTGGTGATTCGATCTGTTGTGCTGCCGTTCATGAACAGCACTACAGGGAGTGTTTTCCAACATGATAACGCTCGCCCACATACCGCTATTACAACCCGACATGCTCTATAGAATGTCTTGTTCGTTTTATTTTGCACTATGGCTCACAACGTCCGTAGTTAGAATTCTCCTTCTTTGCTTCTGAATTTCTACAGCCTCTCTGTTCATTCTACGGTAGTAATTATTAGATCTTGTTAAAATCAGTGTCAGAGAAACGAAGTTGGTGGTTTCCCGTCCCTTGCGTGGACACATATGAACAGTTCGGCTTGCTGAGCTTGTTTTGAGTGTGTCGGCGTCGTTATAACCTCTGATGAAGATTTCGGCATTGAAAGACAAAACGTTAGACAGAGAATTATACCTTGGACCGCAGACTGATGCCCAGAGATCAAATATCAGCAGTATCGCAAATACCGACCACGAAAGCCTACACTGAATAACAAGACTTTTTGTTGCAGTGACTGCGTCTTACCATTTTTGACAAAGGACATCCAAGTGTGGAGACGCACGCTCACAATCGTATGGTTTTCTTTTGACTGCATTTGTAGTCACAATACTAACTCAACCCACAGTCAAGCACATCTTTTATACTCCCTATATTGTATGCACATGTGAACCGACCGAGGGGGTGCAGTGGTACAAAACTGGACTCTCGTTCTGGAGGAAGGCGGTTAAAACCTCTGCCCGGACATTCATATTTAGGTTTTCTGTTGCTCCCGCAATTTGCTTATTGCAAATTTTGGATGGAATACTTCCTTTGACCCTTCTTTCGCCGTCATTCCAGCAGACTAGTTTCTACTCCGTCTCTAAGGATCTCCTTGTAGACTGGACGTAAAACCATAATCTTCCTTCCCTTTTATACGTCCACACACCGAGTATGTTATTAGACTACACATACACTTAACTTTAGTTTCCAAGAGACCATAATTACCACAGTCGTATGAACCAGTTTGAGCCGTTGCAGTGCCAACCAGTAGTCTAAAACTATTTTCACAAGGGCCGTATAATATGAAGCCGTATATGACTCGTTTATACCAGTGTCAACGCGCGATCTGCAGGAGTCCTTGGTATTTTTCGAATTTAACTCCTCGATAAATGCACGTGCAGAGGGTGTGCGGTAATTATCGCAGGATTTATTGCCATTTTAAAGCTGCAATTTCTGATATAATTAATGAAAGAAACTGTAATTACAGAGACGGAAGAGCAAGCACATAGCTTTGTCAACTGTTCCTCCCCCCTTCTCCTCTATGTTGAACTGTGTGTTCCTGGCCACCTTACCAGAAGAAAAACAACAACAAGCTTATTGCCTATCTAAAGCGCTCATTTAGAAAGCAGTTGGCCCCGCACTGAGACTAGTAATCATAGTTGCAGCTGAACTGCGGTGCCTTTGTTATCATATTGGAGTGAAAACACCGACGGAAAAAAAAATCGCAACACCAAGAAGTTGAGCGACATAAACAAACCTGGCAGGTGTGTTTCTACATCTGAAACATGATGTGTCTTAAAATTTAGCGCCGGGCGCGTAAGAGTGGCGCTATTGGCGTTACCGTGAGGACAGTAATCATGTGTGCTTTAAATACCTTTGTAATGACCGTGAGAGGTTACCTTTGAGATTGGACACGTTGAATAGACGGCAGTCAAGAATTCCTTTAAGGCGACAAAGACGCCGTTATCAACAACTCACTGAGTTTGAACGAGTTCGTGTAATAGAGCTACGAGAATCCGGATGTTTCTTTTGCGATATCGCAGAACGGCTTGGCAGGAATGTAGCCACAGTACATGATTGCTGGCAGCAGTGGCACGGGAATGTACGGTCGCAAGAGACCGAGCTCCAGACGGTCAAATGGCAATTCAGAAAGGGAAGACCACAGTGTTCGGCTTATCGCTCTGGCGCATCGTACTACATCTGCGGCAGCAATTTGAACAGCAGTTGGCACCACAGTGGCACAGAGAACTTACGAATCAGTTACTTCAAGGGCAGCTCCGAATCATACGCGCTGAAGCGTGCGTTCCACTTTCCCAAACCACCAGCTTCAGTTGTTTCAAGCGAGATCTCATTGGAGGCTCTGAGCACTATGGGACTTAACATCTATGGTCATCAGTCCCCTAGAACTTAGAACTACTGAAACCTAACTAACCTAAGGACATCACACAACACCCAGCCATCACGAGGCAGAGAAAATCCCTGATCCCGCCGGGAATCGAACCCGGGAACCCGGGCGTGGGAAGCAAGAACGCTACCGCACGACCACGAGATGCGGGCGATCTCATTGGAGGGGAACGTGGATATTTGTTGTGTTTTCTGACGAAAGTTGGTTGTGTCTTGGTGCCAGTGGTGGCGGTGTGTTGTTAGCAGGAGGCCAGTTGAGTACCTACACCTGATGTTATGGTCTGGGGTACCATTTCGCATGACAGGAGGAGCACTCTCGTGGTTACCCCGGCCTGACCGCAACTTTGTACGTCAATCTGGTGATTCGACGTGTTGTGCTGCCATTCATGAACGGTATTCCAGGGGGTGTTTTCCAACAGCATAACGCTCCCCCACATACCGCTGGTGTAACCCACAGAATATCGACATGTTGGCTTGGCCTGCTCGATCACCAGACCACCAGATCTGTCTTCAATCGAGCACAAATGGGCCATCGGACGGCGACGCCAGCGTCCCTGTATTCAGCCACTAAGTGGAACAGGCATGGAACTCCATTCCACCAACTGCTATCCGGCACCTGAACAACACATGCATCCCAGTTTGCATTAAACGTTTTGGAGGTTACAATGGTTAGTAATATACCAGCATTTCACATGTGCAATGCCTTATTCCGCGCTTTCATTAACCTGTGATCTTGCAATGTTAATTACTTAAATATCTTACCTAGACATACGTATTCCCGAAATTTCATTACTCTACATTAATTATTTTTTCGTGTCTCCGTTTCCCTTCCGTCAGTGTACACAGCGGCTAGAATGTAAAATTTAGCAGTAGAAATCAATCTTTAACAAAACATGAGAATGTGATGTTGAACCATTACAGACAAAAGAGATAAAAATATTACTATTACTATCATCATCATCATCATCATCATCATCATCATCATCATCATCAAGAACGGTACTGTAAGGACAGATGGTAAAACGCAGGGCTTCCGATTAGCCAACAGCTTGCGAGAGACGGGATAAGGCACTTTTTCCTTCACCTGGATCTCCTGGGCGGCTCATTCATCAAGATATACGGGACTAGCAATTGATACAAAGGGGAGGAGGTGGTGAGCTATTGCCCTCGTGAGCATACCTACCACAAGAAACACATTTGGCCGGGTTTTGACAGGATACTCGAGTTTTGTTGTAACGTTGACACTGGTGGCAGCGCATTGGGTTTGGAATGTATGGTCTGACAGTGATGGCTTCATAGCCTGCTTTGATCTTTGATCCGACACTACGCTATGAAACGTCAGGAGAAGAGTATACACAGAGATCCTTCAACCTTTTCTCATCATCCGATGGGCCGCAGTGACGCCCTGATCACGGAAATAAGTTTGGATTTCTCCCTCGGTCAGATCATTGGGCAGCACCTCCTGAAGAACTTATTCGATGGGCCTTGACACGAACAGGATAGCTGTGGAGGGGCGACGTTGCAAGCAGTTGTTATGCTTGAGAAGCACAATCAGTCTCCAATAGCACACTGCCAGTGCGTAAAAGAGAGCAGGATTTCACAGAGCAGCAAGTGCTTGAACACCTTTCTGAATAATAAATGGATTAACCGTATCAAAGAACTGAGCTTCTTCAGTACGTGAAACCGCAAGGGACAGAGGTGCAACTCGGAGAGTCGTTGAGTCATTAGCCACACTCCGTTTACATTTAGTAGACGTTGACTGAGATGGTGATTAGCTCATTGCGACAAAATCCCTATGATTGCCACCGTCTCCGATGGCACGTTCCTTCCAATTGCCGCCGCCCCCCCTCCCTCCCCAAGAGGGAAGCTTACCCGCCTTAGGTGATTGTACAAACCTCAGGTCACACCTTCCGAACTCCTGAAAGAGGGACCAAATGGCAATTTGGCAAGGAAGGTAACAGCTGGCCTGTACCAAGTCGTACGTGCGAACCCTGTCTGTCGACACGTGGCCGGGAATTACGCGTTACCCAGTCACATATTACTCGTCAGACACGTGTGCCGGTCTCCAGGAGATCACAGGGAGGAAGAGGAAATAAAGAGGAGCCTCAAAGCCGAAGAGGGTGAAGGATAGCAGATGGAGAACGAAGGAAAAAGGAAAGAAAAGACAGTGGAGGGACTGTTCTGACGTCGGCTACTGAAAATAGAGAATACATTCCCAGAAATATCCAAGACATATTTCCCAAGGAACGGGAGAAAGAATAGCAGGAGGATAGACACGCAGCACGGAACGGAAAAGGTGCTGCACAAAGGCTGGGGCCCATGATAGCCAAGCACGAACTCACCAAAGTGTGCCGAGCCCCCTGGGGAACTGGGAGTCTTTTCTCGGTGTGTTTTTGTTTGTGTATACGTTCTTCTGTTTTGCCATATCGAAGATATGCATTAGGAGCCTGTTCTTGTTCACCCTGCTGATATGTCCATAGAATTTCACCTTCTCTTACTAAAGGTGTCCGTTACTATTATTATTATTGTTATTATTATTATTATTATTGTTATTATTATTATTATTATTTTAATGTTCTGGTACTTCAGTTATCTCTTTCGCATACTTGCTTCCCAGTATAATGTTGCTAAGTGTTAATTATAATCACTTAATTTTTTACACTCTTTTAAATGTTCTTTGTTCATGATCGAACCAATGTTGAAACATAGAACACATTCTGGAGACGACAATATGGAGACCTTATACAGCTGGGCAGGCAAACAGTCATAACCAGAATTAAAGCGGAATATGGCCTCTGTTTCTCTTCTTGGTCCATCGGGTATTCTTTAGTCGTCCATGAGGTTTCTCCAAATCTTTCATTCACATGAAATTTTATTGAATCGTTTTAATTCTCCCTCTTCCTACAACAAGGCGGGGACAGGTACGACACGTCT